>NW_018407426.1:9841-179818 GCF_002113885.1 Mizuhopecten yessoensis
GGGGGGCGTGACCACGTTGTCTGTCTGTTCAATGGAGACCACTTCAATCAAGGTCAAAATGTATCGGTTCAATGATTCATTAAATACGCCGCAATATATTTCAATCTGGCTTACATCGTCATTAAAACTTAAAACCCATTAGTTCAAAAATACCATGCAAGCAAAATTCAAATATAAAATTTATAGTAAATTTTAAAGATTACTTTCTGAAAACTTAATATCATGCACCTGTCTTTTATCGTCTTAGCGGAAGTGAACGAATTACAGGATCGATAACTCTTATCTTACATAAATGCCTTACTAGAAGTATGAGGTGGAGTTACCTCCCATCTTCCACAAAACTAATTATCTTTCATAATAATTACGAACTATTCGATATAGAAATAGTTACGATTATGTTAGGTTTAACAAAATGATCAGTAATATCTATATGCATACAAAAGTATACAGTTTGATGTGTGAAATTCCCATATTATTTTTTAATTGTCTTTCTAGTAATTGTATGAACAGCGATATATTTGATAATATTCTAACGTTGCATATTGATATTAATCCTTTCATTTTATGAACAGATGGATTAGAGGTATAATAAATAGTTAAATATTTTCTGCAGATTTGACTTACATAATCATTTGAGCATATAAACAAATAATGATACTCGCTTCCAACTTCAGTAAAACAAAGCAGACAGATTCTGTCTTCACGTGGTGTTCTAGTCCATCGCCCAGTCTCTTTTGACAGATAGTTATTCTATTTTTTTGTTTGAGCATAGTTAAGTTTTTTCAAACTGAAATTGATGTTTAAATATTGCATATGTTTGACCACGGGAAGAATTTTCAATATCAGTATACCATTGTTGTATAAATTGTCCATACAGAATAGTTTTAAAACTAACCCTAAGGTTATTTTCATTCATAGTGAAAGTTTTTTGTTGTAACCATACGTGAAGTCAACTTGTTTTGTATGTTTTGAAGGTATAAATGAAAAATATGTTTTGGAGATGTGATTAATCGTTAAAAGGAGTTCGTAAACACCCGACCCTTTTCGCCATGAATTTTTGAAGTTTTTTGGTATATAAAATGTCTAAATGTGTTCGCTAAAGATAAAGATTTGGCATAATTTCGTTACGCACTAATTGATGACACACCTGCGTACCTGTGTACCGAAAATGTACGATACATAGCAAGTAGCCAGTGGGCTATACGCGGTATCATACAGTGGTCATTTTGACTATAATTTATTCCACGAAATGATCACGATTTCTTTAGGGTGTTAAAGTGCATGCTTCAATAAAATTCAAAAGATGAATCTTATGGTGACGGAAGGGTG
Organism: Mizuhopecten yessoensis; assembly: GCF_002113885.1. NCBI lineage: Eukaryota > Metazoa > Mollusca > Bivalvia > Pectinida > Pectinidae > Mizuhopecten > Mizuhopecten yessoensis. Next base: position 11,171 of record NW_018407426.1, read on the forward strand.
ATCAAAATAAGGAGCATACATACGATTGAAGGAATTTCTACATGGAGCATCGCCTTGCTATGGGAATTAAATGTTGTATACGTTAAGGATGTGCACTTGCCGGAATATTTCTCTATACAATTTAGTTTTCAACGTGTCAAGAAAGAAGATACATTATCAAATGAGTAGTTCAGCTCTACTTATGGTTTCACTTCACCAGTGTAATTCGTTTGCGGACTTATTTTTTTACTCCGATTCTTCTTCTTATTATTATTCTTTCTTCTTCTTCCACTTTCCGCCGTAAAGGTTTCCGACACATTTTCTCAGAAACTGGAAGTCGGATCTTCACCAAACTTTGAGGGATTATTACTGATAGCCTTTAGATGTGCGAACACCTTTTTGTTTTTTCCGATTACCATCCAAGATGGCCGCCACAGCCTCTGATTGGCTGAAACATTTTAAGCCATAACTTTTGTTATATTCGGCGCATCAAAATAAAATTTGGAGGAAATTATCGGTATAGGACGTGCTCTAAAGTCGAATTGTCAACAAAATGGCCGCCATAATTTTTTGTATTTTTTGGGTAAATAAAATGTCTAAAGGTGTTCGCTAAAGATAACCAATGTCACCTATCCAATTTTACATGTTTTATAGATATTTTCCAATGCATTCCAAATTTGGTATGCAGGTGTATGATTGTACCGCGAACTCAACCATGACATCCGTTTTCTAATTAGACAAAATGGCTGCCATTTACTGGTTATTGATTGGTCGAAACTCCGTTATTGTTCGATTTCGTTCAAATTAAGTATGTATGTGTAATATGGCATTGCAAGCTCAACTGCGACATTTGTTTTCTCATTTGACAAAATGGCCGCCATATACTGGCTTCTGATTGGTTGAAATTTAGATATTGTTCGATTTTGGTGATTTTTTTTTTATATATATTGTTTAATTTTATGAAAATTGGTATAAAGGGGTATTAGGGGTCTGCAAATTCAAATGCAAAAGTGACGTTGCCATACCAACAACATGGAGGCTTCAGATTCGTTGAAATTCAGATATTGTTCGATTTCACTCAAATTTAGAATGAAGGTGTTTTATGCCATTTTGATCCTTTTCTGATGTATCTTTGCGACTATTGGGGCAGTTTAGGGGAATTCTGTAATGGTCCGCCATTATAATTAGTTTAGTACTTGTTTTAATTAAGTCTATTGTAACCTCACTAACATATCTTAGTATGATTTAGTACTAATATTAAAACCCGGCCTTCTCTGCACCGACCGACGCATTTATAAAAACAATCTCGTCGTCAGAAAGCTACGTTATCGCAGCTAAGTGTGATTGAGTCCTGTAGCTTATTGGCACCATGGGCAATCGTCATCATGATTTCAAGGAATTACAATATTGTCATAATTTGCTTAATTTCAGCTGTCATATACTTCTGAACTTGGATCTTGTGAATTGACGTCACGATGAAGCTGTCTCCACGGGAACGGGAGAGCCTGCTGGTATTCCAGGTTGGATCTCTGGCCCAGAAACGTCTCGCCCGGGGGGTCAGACTCAATCATCCAGAGGCGGTGGCCCTTATTGCGTCACAGGTATGATATTTTATCGTTACCGCTTCATTTCTGTCAGATTTATTTTCCCGATTGTTTTGTAAGCGTGACATATCCAAGTATTTGAAGTCATGACATGTGTCTGAGTAAATATTTGAAATAGAAAGGCATGTCTCTAAATATTTTTCGAGTGATTGAAATTTCTTCTAGATACAACGCGAAATTCTTGCAACCTTTCGAAAATATGGTCACTGTATCTTTTTTCTTTTTCAAAATTTCGATAAATCGCACAATTTCCAAAGAAGTTTTTAAATCTTTAAAGTTATTTTGAATGCGGAGTCATTGTGTCGTGTCCTTTTCAATTTATTTGTACTGGAATGTTTCTCTGCATCAGTTTGTAATAGGTAGATAAGCCTGACTTCTGTCTGAAAGAGTAAACAAACTCTACTTTTTCCAAAGGATTTTTTCCTTCGAAAATATACAACGTATTATTTGATGTTCGACATCTTGTATTTAAATTTCTTTATCTGACAGATCCAGGAGATGATTAGAGATGGTCATTCTGTATCCGAACTAATGGCTAAAGGAAGGGAGCTTCTAGGTAGGTAGTTTATCTGATGTATAGCGGATTGGAGGACAATAAATTCTTAATATGTGGCATATCTAATGGCTAAAGGAAGGGGATTCTAGTCAAGTATTATACCTGATCACTAAAGGAAGAGAACCTCTAGGTAAGTGGTATATCTGATGTCTAGTGGATGAGGACTTTTAGGTAAGTGGTATTTATGATGTCTAGAGGACGAGAACCTCTGGGTAAGCGGTATATCTGATGTCTAGAGGACGAGAACGTCTAGGTAAGTGGTATATCTGATGTGTAGAGGACGAGAACCTCTAGGTAAGTGGTATATATGATGTTTAGAGGACGAGAACGTCTAGGTAAGTGGTATATATGATGTGTAGAGGACAAGAACCTCTAGGTAAGTGGTATATATGATGTGTAGAGGACAAGAACTTTTAGGTAAGTGGTATATCTGATGTGTAGAGGACAAGACCTTTTAGGTAAGTGGTATATCTGATGTGTAGAGGACAAGACCTTTTAGGTAAGTGGTATATCTGATGTGTAGAGGACAAGAACTTTTAGGTAAGTTGTATATCTGATGTGTAGAGGACAAGAACTTTTAGGCAAGTGGTATATCTGATGTGTAGAGGACAAGACCTTTTAGGTAAGTGGTATATCTGATGTGTAGAGGACAAGACCTTTTAGGTAAGTGGTATATCTGATGTGTAGAGGACAAGAACTTTTAGGCAAGTGGTATATCTGATGTGTAGAGGACAAGACCTTTTAGGTAAGTGGTATATCTGATGTGTAGAGGACAAGACCTTTTAGGTAAGTGGTATATCTGATGTGTAGAGGACAAGAACTTTTAGGTAAGGGTTATATCTGATGTGTAGAGGACGAGAACGTCTAGGTAAGAGGTATATATGATGTGTAGAGGACAAGAACCTCTAGGTAAGTGGTATATATGATGTTTAGAGGACGAGAACGTCTAGGTAATTGGTATATATGATGTGTAGAGGACAAGAATTTTTAGGTAAGTGGTATATCTGATGTGTAGAGGACAAGAACTTTTAGGTAAGAGTTATATCTGATGTGTAGAGGACGAGGACGTCTAGGTAAGTGGTATATCTGATGTCTAGAGGACGAGAATTTCTAGGTAAGTGGTATATCTAATGTCTAGAGGACGAGAATTTCTAGGTAAGTGGTATATATGATGTATAGGGGACATCTTAGGTATGTAGTCTGATCATATGTTGAATGACCAGGTATTCCTAGTACGTAAATTCAAATCAAATCAGTGTTGATACAACTCCATTTCAGCTCATCTACAATAAAGTTCGTGTGAGCATACGTTTCGCGTTCTCAGTTTGTACATAAAAATCCGTTGCACAACCACGAGGCCAGGAGTCATGATATTTACTCTGTAGTTTGCTGGAATTATGAGCGACTGTAAGATTTGTTCATAAAAATATATACTTGACCCACAGTTTAAGTTACAAATTTTAAGGGGTTAAATAAGCTCCTTTCCGTTCTCTGCACCCTGGAATATGTCAGGAAAAAATTGGCACCTGGATGTAAAATTAGTTTTGCAGTAAAAGTTTATAGGTGGCATCCCGAACGTTTTATTTATTAGTGATGTTGAAACATCTGTGAAAGAGTAGACGTATGGAAAGAGGCGTCGACAGAATTACATAATCCCATTAGTGATTATTCTACGATATCTTTGTAGTATGTTTATTTCCTCCAATGGATAAAGCAACAAAAATATATTTTATATTTTCAATAAGAAAACGACTTGTCATCGGTGGTGTTTAGATAACATAGAATAAGATAGGATTCCACCAGATTGTGTTAACATTCACTGTCTCACCTTGAAAAGATGAGGTAGCGCACAAAAGTAAAATCTACACATTGGGTGTTAAATATCATAGGTAAATATAAACAAATCATTTGAAATTACCTTATATTTTCTATGTATGCTGTAATATTTTTTTATTTTTTAAAACAATATGAAAATATCAGGTCGGTTTGTTTGTAAAAAAGTTAAATTTCACCATCAAACTGGTTGGTTTGAGTGTATAATTTTTTACACACGATGTTTTGTAAAATTTACGTGCTTGACATAATTATCGAACTGATATTTTTCATAATTTTGAATGAAAATTAATGGCTTAACTTGCTATTAATGATATTTGTATGATCATTAGCTAGCTCATCGTGCTATTTTAACGACGACAGTTAAGGTCATCCTTCTTAGCCCTGACCACATGTCGCGTGGGTCCCGTATTCCGTCTTTGCGTATTGCAGATTTATCTTCTCTTGTTAGCAGGTATTGATTGTTACGTCATTGGTTTGTGTGAGAAAATTACTTCGTTTTCCCAAAAATTGATGACGTTACTCTCACAAACCAATGACGTAACAATCAATACTTGCTCACAAGAGAAGATAACTCTGCAATACGCAAAGACGGAGTTCGCAACAACTTAGGTTTTATTCAATATTTCAACTTTACCTGAGACGCTTGATATCTAACTTGATGGTATAACTCACAAAATGGGCTGTGTCAAGGTGATCACCATTAAACTGAAAGCAAATAAAAGAAAAAAACACAAAAAAGGGGGATTATAGGTCCCTAATGCAATTTGTTTGATTACTTTAAGTTTTTAAGGAGATCGACTTCCGTAAAATTTTGTAAGGCGTCATGAAATTGCTCCAATAGTTTGATTTTAGACACATTAATTATCATAACTAGATTCTCCCAATCCCCTTTATCATTGAATGCACGTTTTGTTTCATAGAAAGGTAAAAAACTAAGCCTGTCATTAGTTGCCGAACAAGTTTGACATAATTCCATAATTCCAGTAGGAGGTTGTATGGTTTTAGTTGATTTTTTTCTATCAGCTGTTTGACAAACTACGGAAAACCGTGCTGGTTTAACGGTAGTCACGACCACCATACCTTGGTCGATATCTTGTGGTGTGGAAGGTACTGAAGCAAGAGGCCTTACAATTGTGGTGCAGAAGTTTGAAATTCTATTATTATCTTGAGTTATGAATGCAATTATACAAATTGTGATAAGATTAGTGGGATAGACTGGATTGCGCGTCTGACAAAAATCAACACGTCGTTTGAAACACTGACTCACTTCATCGTTCTTGAGTATAACATATATTTTTTTTTTCAACATTCAATGAAACAGCTTAGGCCTCTAGTTGGTATTTCGCGGTCATAGTACTCGTATGAGAATCACATTTGGAAGTCATTTTTATCGGCAGTAGTAAGTAAGTCAATGGCTTTAAAAATTTCAAATTTCCCATTAATACCCAAAAGGGGGAAAGACGTTATGATCATGATCTTATCATCTTCCATTATAGTACTACATGTCAACAATTTATAGTATTCCCTTAAGTTTGTAATATTGTTATGTGGAAGTTTAAGCGTTAGTGGTAATTTGTTGTCTAATTCGACCAACAATTCTTGTAAGTTGTTTGGTGAAATAGCGCTAGGTGACAGATGTCATAGTGCAAGCATGTATGTATGCGCAAATTTTCTGTGTAAAACGTTGCGGTTTGTAGCCTATATCGTATTTCTTCCACAACCATATCAAGTTGAATGAAAATATGCATACATTCCTTTAACTTCCCCACTCTTCGATTCAACCCATTGGAAAAAGTTAATATTCGCGCATTTTATTGTGTAAAACTCTCGATAATATTATTGATACCACGTCTGTTGCCCTCAACCTGTGTACGTGTTATGTTTTGAATTGTTAGATTTTCCTTAAGGACATGATTTATCTTTCGTTGATTTGATGATAATGTCCCTATCTGACCTCTAATGGCGCTTAAGGCGCTATCCAACACTGTTCCGAACAGAAAACTTAAAGCCTTTCCTACAAAAGGTAGTATGGAACGTTTTGTTTTAGCGTGTAATTTCCTGTATTCAATGAAATTGGACAGTAAACATTGGGTTGCATTATGTACTGATGCTTAGATATTGTTGCGTGTACAGCTACCTATGTCGCCTAAAATACTTGATCTGCAGATATTACAGTTCGCTTTATATCTTGGGAAAGTCTATCCAAGAACATATTGTCTGGTTCAAGATCTATTAGAAAATTTACTAACCATTTTGAACGGGTGATTGTAACTTTATTAATTTTCCTAAAGATAATGTTTTCATACACGTGTTGAATCCCCGAGTGTAAAAGAACCAGTGTTACCATTACCTATTCTTTCATTAGTGCTTTTGTTGTGCAGATTGTTGGTTCGGAATTGCGTTACTCTATCCTGCAGTTATATATCCGGCTATGCCTAAAGCCCAAAGTTGAATTTTCTTGTTTTGCACGGGTGCCTCTTACAAATATTTCAAAGGTTTGTAATCGGTCCTGATTACGAATTCCGCGTTGTGTAAGAAATGATCCAAATTTTGGGGATAGTAATGGATAGCAAATGCTTCTTTCTCTATGGTGGAACACCTAGTTCGTGTATCAGATAGTTTGTGCGGCAGGTTATAAAGTGGTATCTCATTCCTAACGTTAGATAACATATTTTGCCCTTCCTCACATGGCTGAGTCAAATACATATCGCTAGCATCTGTATATAATACAATCCATGTTACTAGGGTTATAACGTCATCTATCATAAGGTCCATGAACCCATCATAATCAATTTTATTTGTACATGCATAGCTGGTCAGTTGAGACTTAAGATTATATATATGTAATCATGGATTCATTCAGCTACTTCCTAGATATACGTAACCATCTGCACCTATATGACTGTACCCTCCACTAAGTACACTATCTAATACAGCTTTTTTGACAGTAAAAAAACACCAACATACCATATAACGTATGTATTATTCAGGTTACAGACAAGTGTTACCGGGTGTAGCAAGCATGATAGGAGATGTGCAAGTGGAGGGAACCTTCCATGATGGAACAAAATTGGTGTGTATATATACAAATTTGAAAACACTTGGGAATCGTTTTTTTTTTTTTACCAATTCTGTAAAATCTAGTGGTTTGACAAACCATGCCTATAACGTGTTTTTGTATTAAATCCTTTACAAGCCATGGGGAAACAGTGATTGTTTTGCTCAGTTTTACTGCTGAATAAAGGCTGTTTGCCGTAGCTAAAAACTGCATTGTTTTCCCAAAATGACCCAAAACTGAGGATGATATTGCCAAATTCAATACAAATAATGTTATTTTTTCCAAATTCGAAAAGGAACAGGCTCTTATAAAATTTAGGTACCAATCCAATGGTAAACAAATTTGAAAATTATTTGATTATTTTACAGGTGACAGTCCACAAGCCGATTTGTCGACAAGATGGTGACCTTGAACTTGCTTTATATGGAAGTTTTCTCCCAGTTCCCAGTATGGATTTGTTCGATAAAAATCTTCCGAAAGACGAGGTATTTGATTACGATGTTCCTTCTTAAGGATTTCTGCTTCTTTACATATTTCGAGTATAAAGCAATATTTGTGTAACTTTTCCAGTGTCGTTTATGTTAATAGCTCCAGTATAATTTACATATAAAACTTCACATTCGTTGTTTTGTCATAAATATGGCTGTGAATGTATATATAGCGACTGAGCTGACCTAGTGTGCTCGATCATGGATGTAAGTTGTTACGCCCCGAAGGTGATGTGCGACGGTGCATAGCGATTTCATTTAATCTACAATAATGTATACATTATATAGTAGAAAGAGAAGAAGATGTTTATGTAGCGTTTTTAGATAGTAAGAAGGCATTTAAAACCGTATGGCATGATGGTTTGTTCGGTGTCACTTCAGAGACATGACATATTTTGAAGGTAATACACACAGATGTAAAAAGTAGTGTTGTATTTAAGGGTTTAAATTCAAGATCGATCCGTACGGAGAGAGGTATTGTACAGGGGGGGTGCGTTGTCTGCCAAGATGTATCTTGTATTCCTAAACAGTTTATTAGACAGTATTAAAAAAAGTGGAAAGGGTGTACTTATTGCCAACTTAAGAATTTATGTCTGGTTAGTACACAACTTAAAAGCTTACAATGCATGCTTTAGATGTGCGAAGCGTGCAGTAGAAAGTGGCGTTTCACATTTTCTGCAGTTAAAAGTAAAATAGTGTATTTCTCTAGAAAAAAGGCGGGAAATCTTAATACGAAATTATATCTATATGGGCATGTTCTTCCAGAAGTTTAGGATATAACACATATTGGTGTGATGTTGAACAATAATTTTAATAGTATAGAACGTACAGTACGCGCATGTAATAAGCTTAAGAGTGGTGTCATGTGTTTAATTAAAAGTGGTTCTCATGCATGTGCATTAAATCCTTTAACGATTAGTAAAATACTTTAATCAAAAGTATATGCTTCAGCCCTATATGGGTGTGAATTATGGTGTCTTCCAAAAAACCGAAATTTTATTGTTAGTAAGAGCACAACGTTTTATTTTGAAGTCAATTCAATGGTTTCATACAAGAACTCGTACGGATATGTGCACATGCCTTCTGGGGTGGTTTAGTTTAGAAGCATACACAGATACCAAGAAATTGTTATTGTTTGGAAGATTATGTAACCTGGAGAAAGATTGTATATCATTTCTTGTGTTTTTTACTCGCATTTTCATGGCAGTTATTGGGACCTGTGTGTATAATAATGGAGTAATTAGAGTTCTAAAGAAACATGATTTATACTAATTAGTACAAGAATGTTCATCAAATGGATTATTTCCAGAGAAAAGTACATGGAAAGCAAAAGTAAAGCATTATGTACAGTTTTATGAAGAAAAAGCATGGAAGGAGAGAATAAGTGGTGACCGCGATTTCTGCAGATTTATATTTGTTCATAATAATTTGGCTCCTCATATATTGTGGAAATTGTTAATAAATTTCCTCAAAATAGAGAAGCCATACATAGTATAATGAAATGGATTGTATCTCCAAGACATTCAGAAAAACTGAATTATGTCATAAATGTGGAAAATGTATAACGATATATATACCCACATAGTTTTACAATGTGATTGTACAGAAGACTTACGAGATCAGTTATGGTGTCAAGCCATTAATACGTGTGAATTTATCTTTAGTGTATATTTACACTCTCATTCAGACTTTGAATTATTTCACCTACTGTTTGGTGACAAAATAACGTATGAACTGAATACATCAGAGTTAACAGAATTTTGTAAGGCATCAGTCAATCATATTTCAAAAATGCAAAAGGCATACTTCGAATGATTATTCAATACTTTTGTGTATATCATTTAATGCGAAACACAGTCATGTCCAAAAGAAAACATACTACTTTCATTCTTAACATTATTAATGATGTATTCTTTTGTAAACTGTACTCAATAACATAACATATTCCTTTTGTGTCAGTATAATAGGTATCGATATGTAATACCTGACCAATCGCTAAGCTAATACCTGTCCTTTGGAGATTACAGAGGAGCGAGTCATAGCCAGTCAAGTTTATCATTACGCGACCCACGTATTCTTTGATGTACATTAAAGGATCAAACAAGTCTCCTCGTCTCATCCCCAAGGTGGTGCACAATGAATCTTCAATTTTGCTATAGCATATTCCAGTGGTACAGAGAGAAAAAGTGAGCGAGCAAAACCCCTTGAGTATCGGGGATGACCTTTGTCGAGCTAGGATAGCAGTCACTGCGCGAGACCAGTTATACATTGGAGGAAAGTATAAACAAGTAGACAAGTCGTCACCGCCACCACTGCAGAACGTTTTGTTCACTAGATGTGAACTGTAAAGTATAAGATATAAAAAAAATAGCTCATGATGCTTTAAGACATAACATTTCGAATAATAATAATATACAACAACAGTATACCACATTTATATAGCCCCTTATTTAATTTGTAAAAGCGCTTTACAACATATGGATAATAGTAATAGTTATAATTGTGAAACAAAAACAAAGGCTTACGATCACTTCTATACATTTAGGCAAGCTAGGATACAGGTTAAGACATAATAACATCATATAGTTTATACAATTCCAGCCTCTGAAAGGGTTAGGGCGTGACGGTTTCCATCGATTAAGACATTACATTCTTGTATGGGTAAAGACATAATGGCTTCTGTATGGAACAAGATCTAAAACATCGTATGTGAGTTAATACTTATCAGGCCTGTGTTGGGTATGATATATGACAGCTCATGTATGGTTTAATATGAATGAACAATGCCGTGTGGGCTTACATATATAGTAATCATGTATTGAATACAATATATTCATTATAACATTCCGTTTATTGATTAAAATATAGAACAGTTCCCGTTTAAATATACAAAGTCCCCGTATAAATCAAGATATATGAAAGGACCCCAGCCCTCATTCTTGATTGTTATAATCATCCTCGATATCCAGGGGTTAAGCTCACTTTCGCTCTCTGCATCCCTGGATTATGTCATAGCAAAGTTGAAGGCACGTGGCTAGCTATTTGATTGGTGTCGGGTGAAAAAAAACTGACCAATAACTAGACTAATACTTGTCCTTTGAAGATACAAAGGAGCGACGTCCGACTTCAAAGCCTGTCAATTTTTACTGTTACGCAACCGCGATATTTTTTTGATGTACATCAAAGGACCAAACTAGTTTTCTTGTCTCATCTTCAAAGTGCTGCACATTGAGCCTTCGATTTTGCTATGACATATTCAGGGGTGTAGAAAGCGAAAGTGAGCTTAACCCCTGGATATCGAGGATGGTGCTATCATATACAACATCTCATGTAAGGGAAGATGAAGTTAATGTGATAAGACAAAATTGAACTACACACACATATATATATATCAGATGACATATCGAGGCACCTAAGACGCAGTCTTATTGTACAGTGTGAGGCCTATCTCTAACTAAAATATTCATGTTATTATTTGGTTGTTAATGTAAACCAGTTCTATAACCTTTGTCTAAGAGAACACAACTGTGCAATCAACCATGACTCTCGTATTGAAACTATTGGAACAGCTCTTCCTCTGTGCATCCAGGCATGAAATTATTACTCAAAACATCACACATCCTGAAGTAAAAGGATCATGCATTTGCATGATATCGAATTGCACATTTTAGGCTTCTACAATTTTATTTTCATCCTGTCTTGCGAAAGTGAAGGAGGTATTATTTTACACCCAATGCAGACTTTCTGAATCGGGCAATGCTATAGATATAGTGCATTGGGTGATGCTTTATTAGAAAAGGGGCAATTTCCCTACCACCCAATTTCACTGTGAAAAATAATATATAATAGATATAGGATTATCTGCAGTTTTTGCACATGTGAAAATTATAAAATCCTTCTTTTTATGTTCCACCAAACTCAAAATTAATAACGAAATACGTCCCAAATACCTTCAAATATTGGATATTTTCACTCAGTAAATAATGTGAAAATTGTAGAAAGATGTACAGTATACATTCTGTCATCTGGAATACTACACAGATATTTGTTGCGCTTGGAATAAATTACGTATGACTTTTTGACCACTAACTTGTAATTGCATATTGTTTATAAAAACAGTTGAAGTGTATTTATGTTGCAATGCTCATTTCTTTTTAATGAAAGTTTATTTAAGAGAGGTCCAACTTACCTATGGTGACTATCCAGTAAGTGACTGCTCAATAAATGATAATATCAATTATAAGACAGCCACAGGTAACAAACATGACGGAACTGGTAATGTCTCTTCAAAAACTTGGATTAAGTACAAACAGAACAATTAATTATGCAACGCAATGTTTTAAGCATTAAGATCAATAACAGTCTTGAGTGCTAAGGCTAAGTTTGTTTTGAACATAAAACAGGACTTAAAAAGCTATTTTCCGAGCTTTTGAAAACGTCTGTTTCCTTTGTCAAGCAAAGAGTTTAAACAGTTTACACTCTTTGTTTGACAAAGGAAACAGACGCATAAAATAAGATATCAATTCCTGTTTGTGTTCAAAATAAACTTAGATTTTATTGTTCATACCAAACTGATGAATCTTATTCCGAAATCTTGTGTGAGTTTTAAGTCACGGATTTGGTTTTTAGGCCTCCGACCATTCTGTTGATGCGCCCATTAATGTTGTTCCTGGCGAAATGTTTGTTCCTGCTGGCGACCTTGAACTCAATAAAGGTCGTAAGACTGTGACAATCAAGGTAACCAGTACCTGTGACAGACCAATTCAGGTATGTTTACTTGATTTGATTTTTATGTTAATTTATGACTTTAATAAAAATGAATATTTCAAAACAATAAATACCTTTGCGCCGATATTTATAGGACTAATGTTATTCATCAGTCTTTCAATTTAAGATCGGATAATTTTTTTTAAATATATGATGTACATCATTGAAATAAGGTAAACTGGTGTTTATATACGAAGAATTGCCACATCGCCTTATTCACCACAGAAGGAAAATTATTTCAAAATATTAAATTTTCAATTTGTATTGTGTGGATATTTGACGAAAAAACATAATAATGATAATCATTTAGAACATTTATATTTTATGCTTTCAATGTATATCGTTTGTGGAAGTGTACATATAAAGATATTTTATCGTTTATGGAATTTTTGGATTGTTTTTGTAGGTTGGTAGTCATTATCACTTCCTTGAGGTTAACAAGGACTTGGCGTTTGACCGAGGGGCTGCGTACGGAATGAGGCTGGTAAGTTTCATTCACCGCGGAATTGAAATTATAATTAATTTGTTTGCATATTCATATAATTAATTAAGTATGAATATTGTTTGAATATATTTTAGTTGCTGCTATATAAAGTGTATTGTAAGTGACCAAATAACAAAGACAAAGCAGATATAAAGCATATGAGGTTTTTATTGATTAAAAAACACCATGCCTCAATATTGGTCGTGACTTAGATGTTACTAACGCAACAGCAGCGTAAACGATCCCTCAACACTGATTTTAACGCCAATATCCGACTTGTGCATCGGCTGTCGCAGCTAAAAGCATATAAGAAAAGGACAAATACTAATCTTTTATATTTTAAAAACGAAATCACTTATTTATTCGGCAGAGCCTTATAATTTGCTTTGGGATTCCCTCTGCGTAAATGCTATTCTTCTCACTTCATTTCGATTGCACAGTGCAGAATTCATTTCTGGCTGTTTTGGCATTTGTAATAAACAACAAGAAATTCGAACTCCAAATTTATAAAACTAGGTGTTCAAGGAGGGTGAGCGTTTTTTACTTCATCAACGACACCCGTCATGTCAATCCCTGTGTTGTAAGTTTGTCCGTCAGCAGTACTGGTAGGCATATATCACGATTATATCAAAATTATGATAATACGGTTTCTACAAAATACAGATTTTGTTTTTGTGTAATTAATTTTTAAACTGGAAACAAAATGTAACAAAATGTTGGTTGTTTCCAAATTGCATAAATGCGGAACAGAATGCATAGAACACCCGATTCTAAAACTTGCATGAAATACCGTCGAAATCCGCAATATAAACTACTAAGTCACAATTGCCAAGTTAGAAAAAGTCGAGTATTAAAATCCTTTTAATCATTTCTTTTTCATAAAAACCTAAAAACAAAAACCATTAAGCAAACACCAATAAGTTGCAAGTGTACAGGTCCACGTACTTTGTCTAGTATAATCAACAATCAATATCGGGCGCACATGATATAACAAAATCTTTGTGTCATGGGGCAGCCGAAATGGGGTATCCTAATAAGAAGTTCCAATGGAAGTAAAATGGATTTTTTCAGTATTGCACAATTTTTTTTAATATTTTTCTGTTGTTTTCTCATGAACGTTCATATAGATATTATGCATTTTATCATGCGCGATGATTTTTACTCGTTTTAGCTTATTGCTTTTGAGTTTAAGATATGTAGATTTTGTAAAAACAATTCACTAGAAAAGTATAGGCAATTACTCCAGAATCGTAACCATGTTTTAAAATGTGGGTTTAGTTCATTTTGATATGTAAAATGAATAAACGCCATTTCGTCAGCGCTAAGAATAAAACAGGAAATTATAAATTATAATTGTAAACCTCTTCAGCACGTGCAATGATATTCATAATCTATCAACATTTGCCCGTGCACGTCTTATTCAAATAGAGATTGATGTACCACGTGAATACTAAGCATTCTGCATGTAAACGTCCTCCGAGGATTCCAACCTGTCGGGAACAAAAGGGGCAGTGTGTTATAACATGTAAACAAATTTTATTGTTATTTTGTAAATATGGCTGCAGATGTCACGGCATATCCCTGCTGCTTATGATTCCAAGCGATAGTTTCAAACAATATTATTGAGATCTATGTTAAAAATGTGCATGTATACCTGTATGAGATATCTAATACTGTAATGGGTTTATTCAGAACATCCCAGCCGGAAATGCAGTCCGATTTGAGCCTGGTGAAACCAAGTCTGTCAATCTGGTACAGGTCGGAGGTGAACAGTAAGTGACTATAGATGTATGTTCCTTGCTTCCACTAAAGTTCATAAATGATTTTATTATAAGTGGTGGATTGGTCCAGTGGTTAAACGACTGGCCTATTTTACTTTATACAATCATACGATAAACATGTTCTTTAGCGCGAATGCTTGTCATGTTGATAGTGTTCCCATTTACCGTCTCACTCTGTTGTGGTTTTTGTGAAAGAGAAAATTAAAACGTGAACAACAAACAGTAAACTTTATCTTGAATATCGCTATTTTCAAGTTTTTAATAGACAATATCTTGTGAAGTGAAAGTTTGAAATTTGCAAGTTCAATTTCAAAAGATATATTCATACTTTTTTTGTCAAATATGTCATCAAGTATATTGACACCATTTCGTAAAACAGCCGTGATGTCCCAATTTGTTCTTAACACTTTTGGTATAATTACATGTTTTTGTGAAGTTGTGTAAACCTTGTGCAATATTGGCAAGAGATAAAAAGCTGACCATCCACGTAAATGACCAGGGTCAGGGTTTGAACGTATAAAACTCGAATCTAGGGGTCCTCTACCTTTAAGGGTCGTTACCGGAATAGTCCTTTGTAAAAGACTCCAATCTAGGGGTCCTCTACCGTTATGGCTCGTTACCAGAATAGTCCTTTGTGTAAGACTCCAATCTAGGGGTCCTCTACCTTTAAGGCTCGTTACCAGAATAGGCCTTCACATAGGACTCCAATCTGCTGGTCCTCTAACGTTTTTGCTCGTTACCAGAATAGGCCTTCACGTAAGACTCCAATCTACTAGTCCTCTACCGTTATGACTCGTTACCAGAATAGTCCTTCGTGTATGGCTCCAATCTGCTAGTCTTATACCTTAGAGGCTCGTTACCAGAATAGTCCTGCGTGTAGGACTCCAATCTGCTTGTCCTCTACCTTAGAGGCTCGTTCGTTACACGCAGGACTCTTCAGGTAACGAGACTCTAAGGTAGAAGACTAGCAGATTGGAGTCCTACGTGAAGGCCTATTCTGGTAACGAGCCATAACGGTAGAGGACCAGCAGTGTAGGACTCTTATCTGCAAATAATGCATAATTCAGAGGGCAGAGCACCCAACAGTAACTTAGGAAGAAACTGGTGGTCAAATCATACAGATAAATCTCGAATTGATTCCTAAAAGGGCCAAGTTGTAAATTTACTGATATTTCATCAAATGGAAAGCAATCTACTGGTCCTCTACCGTTATGGCTTGTGACCAGAATAGGCCTTCACGTAGGACTCCAATCTGCTGGTCCTCTACCTTTATGGCTCGTTACCAGAATAGTCCTTCGTGTATGGCTCCAATCTGCTAGTCTTATACCTTAGAGGCCTGTAACCAGAATAGTCCTTCGTGTATGGCTCCAATCTGCTTGTCCTCTACCTTAGAGGCCTGTTACCAGAATAGTCCTTCGTGTATGGCTCCAATCTGCTAGTCTTTTACCTTAGAGGCGCGTTACCAGAATAGTCCCTCGTGTATGGCTCCAATCTGCTAGTCTTATACCTTAGAGGCCTGTTACCAGAATAGTCCCTCGTGTATGGCTCCAATCTGCTAGTCTTCTACCTTAGAGGCCCGTTACCAGAATAGTCCTTCGTGTATGGCTCCAATCTGCTAGTCTTATACCTTAGAGGCCCGTTACCAGAATAGTCCTTCGTGTATGGCTCCAATCTGCTAGTCTTATACCTTAGAGGCCCGTTACCAGAATAGTCCTTCGTGTATGGCTCCAATCTGCTAGTCTTATACCTTAGAGGCCCGTTACCAGAATAGTCCTTCGTGTATGGCTCCAATCTGCTAGTCTTATACCTTAGAGGCCCGTTACCAGAATAGTCCTTCGTGTATGGCTCCAATCTGCTAGTCTTATACCTTAGAGGCCCGTTACCAGAATAGTCCTTCGTGTATGGCTCCAATCTGCTAGTCTTATACCTTAGAGGCGCGTTACCAGAATAGTCCTTCGTGTATGGCTCCAATCTGCTAGTCTTATACCTTAGAGGCCTGTTACCAGAATAGTCCCTCGTGTATGGCTCCAATCTGCTAGTCTTCTACCTTAGAGGCCTGTTACCAGAATAGTCCTTCGTGTATGGCTCCAATCTGCTAGTCTTTTACCTTAGAGGCTCGTTACCAGAATAGTCCTTCGTGTATGGCTCCAATCTGCTAGTCTTATACCTTAGAGGCTCGTTACCAGAATAGTCCTTCGTGTATGGCTCCAATCTGCTAGTCTTATACCTTAGAGGCTCGTTACCAGAATAGTCCTTCGTGTATGGCTCCAATCTGCTAGTCTTATACCTTAGAGGCCTGTTACCAGAATAGTCCCTCGTGTATGGCTCCAATCTGCTAGTCTTTTACCTTAGAGGCCTGTTACCAGAATAGTCCTTCTTGTTTGGCTCCAATCTGCTTGTCATCTACCTTAATGGCTCGTTACCAGAATAGTCCTTCAATATATAAATGGATTTAAGTATGACTAGACATAGGTCGTAACAGAGGGCGCAGTCTTTAGAAGTAAGATCGGAATACAGCCTGATGCAGAGAATGCATAATTCAGAGGGTAGAGCACACAGCAGTTACTATGGAAGAAACTGGTTGTCAAATCTCGAATTGATTCCTAATCGGGCCAAGTTGTTAAAACTTAATTTATTAATAATTTATTGACATGTCATCGAATAGAAATTTTATAGATACCATTTTTACAATGTTTAAGAGAAGACACTATATTGTAATAAGTTTGACAATGATGGAGTTACGAGAATACATTACATTGTATATCTATTTCTTGTTTCAGAGTATTAAGAGGAGGTAATGCTCTCTGTGATGGTCCAATGGACCCAGCTAAACTGAAGTGTATTCTGAAGAAAGTACAAGAAGGACAATTCCAACATCTGCCCCAGGCTAGTTTAACATCGATTATATCTAAAAGTTTAATTTAAATTTTGATTATAACTTTAATTGAGTCCCCATTTATACGTAAATGATAATATCTTAAAGGTCCATTTGTTTGTGGCTATTTAGTTGAACACTACCATGAAAGAAACTATTGATCGTCATGAGTCACTGAATTTTGATTGTGACGTTATTCCTTATGTCGACGCTTCATTAGTTGGTATGTTTATATTTAACTTACTTGGCGAAAAGGCCACGTGAGTTTGTGCCATAGTGCGACATTTATTTTCATTTGTTTTATCATTAATATTTAAAAACTTGTCCAGAACGGCTTAAGTGATTGTTTACACAAAAGATGTGCCCAGAAGAGGCTGACAGGTACATGTATACAATAGAAGTAATTGGTAAATCCTGAATTTAAAAACTACTTTTAAAGGGATCTAAACCTTCATTGGTATTTGGTATTTCTGGGCCAATGGAATAATGCCCCGTCTCATCATTAAATATCCTAGTTCTGAAAGGCACTCGGTAAGCCCTGTATCTGTATACGGTTTGAAGTTTAAAATCAACTTTAGAAGCATTAACATGGTAGCTGACCACCATTCGTAGTGGAATCATTTTACAATTTAGATAGATAACGGCGACAACCAAACTGCACTGTTAGAGAAATTCTTATAACTAACTATAGTTAGATACACGGGATAAATGGCCATCATTCAGGGAGCTTCTGTTACTAACTATAGTTAGATAAATCTGATAACCGACCGATCACCACTCTTGGACAACCTCTATAACTAACACTGTTTAACCTACTGTTTGATAAACAGGATAAACGGCCATTATGCAGGGGATTTCTGTTACTAACTGTAGTTAGAAAATATGTTTACCGACCACCACTCTTGGAAAGCCTCTATCACTAACTCTAGCTAGATAATACCTTATTTGGATAGGCTCTTCCGTACCTATTAGCATTTATCTAAAACAATGTATCGCAGGGAGTAGATCTGTTTTCTTAATGTGTTGCACTGTAATCTTTCAGCCTGATGCCAAGTCGTCAACAAAGAAATGCGTTATACCTAGACAACAGTATGCGTACATCTATGGACCTACAGTTGGAGATAAGGTAAGGATACAATTGTTATCTCCCTTACCAAGAGACAACTTGGTTTCCCTTTAACCCTTTCACCACTGTAGACCTTAATGGACTCATCCATATCAATGCATGGTAGAGTCTACTAAAGTTACATAGGGGTGAAAGGGTTAATGTATCTCACAAGGAAATGAACAAGTAGATATGACTAATTATTCCAACACCTGATAGATTGAAATAGTCACCAAGTAATAAAATGACACTTAAAAAACAATTATTCAAACTTAATTTTTTAAATCTCATGAGTTGTCAGTAATAGGGTGTCCAATATTGACATTCTAATCTGAGGCGCATTTGTTGTGAACAATACTATTTAGTATGCTCGAACAACATATCCGAGGATGTATTCAGAAATGACTCTGATTTTCCGTTTTACAGACTTTGTTTACTCTTCAAGTGCATAATCCTCATTAGGCTAGACAAGACGTTTAGCTCTGCACCATAAAAGCGGGACCAAAGTCATATTTAAGTCATATTTAAGTTACAGCATTTCATGAAAATTTCCAAATAATGCAACAACCTATTTTGTATTTATCCTCTTTGTCTATGGTTTCAAATATTGATTTATCGCGTAGGTTTTATTTTGTTTGCTTTGCAAAGTAGATTTTTTTTAAATTTTTTAATTGAATCAATCCAGACCCAATTGTTCAATCACTGATTAGCCTAAGGAGCCATGGGCAGTTTATAAAAATGTGTTTTCTGATAAATGTTTTTGTTGTCAAATGACGGGTTTATTCATCAATTTAAATTTAAATTTCACTCGGGTGTTTTTTTTTAAAATAAAGTAGAATGAAGTTTTTGTGTTAAATTGTTGTTAAGTTAATCAGGTATCAATACTTTTTTATAGATCTTAAATATTAATCTTTTTCAAATTTGTTAAATGAGCTTTATTATGTAAAGTCATGCAGTTGAGCAACATATGGCATTGTATATCTTGACACATTTTTACACAGATACGGCTGGGTGACACAAGCTTGATAATTGAGGTTGAGAAGGACTACACAGTGTACGGAGAGGAGCTAAAGTTTGGGGGAGGAAAGGTTATGAGGGAGGGGATGGGCCAGGCCGCTAACCGACCAAACAGGAGCTGGGATGTCCTGGACACCGTAATTACTAACGCTCTCATTCTAGACGCTGTCACTGGAATCGTAAAGGCGGATGTCGGGATCAAGGTTAGAATTTTGTTTGCGTCTGCATATATCCATGGTTGATCCATGATATTCAGATCAATTAGTTGTCTTTCAATGGATCAGTTTATAATTTAATCTTGCTGGTATCAAGCATTTCGATTGGCTTAAAATATGATGTTATCAGCCCATAACGTAAAAAATGACGTCGTCGTTTGTAACGTCGCCGTTTGTAACGTCGCTTTTGATTGACTGATACAGCGGCGTAACAATTTGTAAGAGAAAAGAGTCCATCAATAAAAGTGGATATCCACGGGGATTGTGTATAGAAGTTAAATTATACGGATTAACTTGAATATATAGTGTACTCTCATCATAATGCGCTTCGCGGTTAATTTAGAGTGCACTCCGTATTTTGTGTTATATCTCGATAACATAAAACATATATTCAAGTTAATCCTTAAATAACTGTCAAAAATTTGACGCTATCAAGAACATCTCTATTTATATTATATGAGGAAAAGTCCTTCTTATATCGGGCAGATACTCATGAAAGTAAAACACTCGTACGTTTTAAATTATATCTGTCAGGTACAATCACATTTGCTTGAATATCACAAATCTATGAAATAATATCATATTCTTGTATGTCTTTTTAGGTTAAAAATCGTTAAGTTTTGAAGTCTTAATAAAAAAAGTAAGATTACTAATTTACGTGACTTCCTTTAACTCTATTTTGCAGTGTGTTATGATAGCATAGTTGTTGATAAAATAATAGACTTTGGTTAACATGTAAATAATGTACTCTTGACCCTTACTTTAGGATGGGAGGATAGCAGGGATTGGAAAGGCTGGAAATCCGGATATAATGGACGGGATTACACCGGTAAGTAATAGGAATAATGAACGGGGATACACGGTAAGATGTAAGAATAATGAACGGGGTTACACAGGTAATTAATAGTTCTTGGACATGCTAGGGTATATTTAATGTTAAGTTTGAAATACAGTAAATAAAATATCCAGATTATGGTGAAACAAAAGCAAAGATTGATGTCAAGTTGTGTTTTAGTACTCAATTGTTATATTATTGTATTATGTATTCATTTCCTTTTTTGTGATGAAAGTATTCACGTTCATGTATCTGTCAAAGCTGTCTATGTCATATTTTTTATTTGCCTTTAACTATCCATGCTATTGAATATATTTATACCGATAAAATCGAACTGTATTTTTTAATGGATCCCTTATACTTGAATATGGCAGTGTGTTTGTTGAGTACGTTCACTTATTATTGAATATATCCATGCATTTATTGTATGCGTCATTTTGTGTATACCAGGGCCTTGTAGTAGGTGCGGGGACTGAGGCTATCGCTGGGGAGGGACTTATTCTAACAGCTGGGGCACTCGACGCCCACGTCCATTTTATCTGCCCACAGCTGGTGCGAGAGGCAGTGGCCTCTGGGGTCACCACAATGTTTGGCGGGGGCACCGGTCCAGCTACTGGTTCTAATGCTACCACATGTACCCCTGGACCTAACCATATCAGGTAAATTATTATTCACATATACATTTCATTTAATTATTTGTATGTAACAATGAAATATTAATGAAGCGAATTGTGTTCGTGCGATTGTTTTTATAGAATGACGAAAAATTCTTTTATGCATCTAACTTTATTTACAGAGATATGCTGCAAAGCACGGATGCCTTCCCGCTTAATTTTGGATTTACAGGGAAAGGTAACTCTTCTTTCTCTGGAGGTATTGCCGCTGATATTGAGGAGCAGGTGATTGCTGGAGCTCTAGGGTACGTATAACCTGATACTAGTAAAAACTGTATCTAAGTAAACCTCGCTGGGATTTTCACGCCTTTCCCAAGATGTCTGAGGGGAAAACGCATTTCAAAACAATTTTGACTTCCTTGAAAATAATTAAGTCCAATTAGATCAATCTCGACAAAGATTGGACGTTTGTTCAGGACAAGAAGAACTCAAATGGGGATAATTCGTGCTTTCCCCAGGTCTTGACTGGTCTTGTTCTTGTATTTAATTTGACGTTTGTTCCGAGATTATTTATGTTCACATTGCTGTTGATAGGACGTAAAACACAACCACTTAAATTTGTGTACTGCGCTTGCTGTATTTATTCTGGGGTACAATTTTCGCCCTTTTCGCCCTCCGTAATGAGGGCGAGTTTATCATCACAGCAAACTTTTGTAACAACACCATAAACATAGTAATTAAATGTGAAGGGGAATTTAATATTGAGCGAAAATGTTTTTTACCGTCGAACGGCGAAAGTTTGACTGAGCGAAATTTTCTCGGTATATATTATTCACTTTGAAATACGTATAGATCATTGTGCCCGTGATTCTTCTATTCGATACCGGAGCTTAACGCAATTTTACTGGAAAACAAAATTAAATTAAACTAAAATTAGAATGAGATCTACAGTACATGGAATATTTGATGGCAGAACATTGCCCCCATGTAACGAACGAATGTTAACTGCAATGTTCTGAGCTGATCTTCTTGCTTCCGAAGATTGAAACTTCACGAGGATTGGGGAACCACACCTTCAGCCATTGACACCTGTTTAAGAGTTGCGGATAAGTACGATGTGCAGGTGAGTGCACGTAACTGTCAGGATTTTGTTGATTAACAATAAGGTCATCAGATTTCAAGGTTGTTATGTTTATTGTTGTGTTATAAGGGCACCGCATCAAAGATGTGGTTGCCCTATAATAATAACTGTGTCTGACTATCTGTCCGTCCATGCACCTGGTTAAGGATTGCTCTCAAATGCATCTTGCCTACTACATGTGCTGTATTGATTATACTTTACATCAGCTGTGTATCTAATGTTGCTCTACTGAATGCATATTGCGGATGATCATTTTGACCTATATATTTTGACCTATATATTTTGACCTATATATTGACCTATATATTTTGACCTATATATTTTGCGCTGTATTGTCTTGGTTAAGAATTGCTCTTATCTTCATGTAAGGTTTAGACGAGTTGCTCTTATCTATATCTTGCCTACTTCAAGTGATACAGCCATTATACTTGCATGAATGATCACTTTATAAAGGTTCATCTACTTATTGCATGTTGCAGATGCTGAATTTGCCAAATATTTAATGTTTTAGAGACTTGTATAATACGAATTCATTGAGTTGATTAAAAAGCACTTGTCATATATCATGTTTTAATGACTTTTGAACTGCCAGAGGAGGATATCGATGACAGCGTCTTGTTCTCTCAGTCACGATGGTACTCTGATCGGTTTGCGTACCATAGGTCGTCTTCGGAGAGATTACTGGTATTAAATTCAACGCGCTGTTGATAACTTAACGGTTGTAGCATATCTAGAGTTCGAAAGGGGTCTAAATGGGAATTTTCGTGAGGGGTAATGTTACTCCTGTATTACCTGTTATTGTATAAATTGATTGGATACAGTGAATGGTATGATAAAGATGGCATTTTCCAAATATTGATGGCACAGTTGTTAAGTTCCAAGAAAATATCTTTGTCCAAGATGTTCCTTCGACATTAAAAAAAATAGTTTCCTGCCGGCAATAATTGTTTTTTATAGAAACAAAATGGCGACATTTTTTTAACTTATAAATCTTCACGAACACAAACGACTATAGTGCACTGACAGGGATATTAGTAACAGTAAACATCTTTATAAAGACATGTTCCGACGCCGTGGAGAAAAGTTCGGTCGAGAATTGACTACGATTTGTAAGAAAACGATATTTTTTGCAGGTGACAATCCACACAGACACACTGAATGAATCGTCATGTGTTGAGCAGACCATTAAGGCATTTAAGGGTCGGACAATCCACACGTACCACTCGGAGGGGGCAGGAGGAGGACACGCTCCTGATATTATACGGGTGTGTGGAGAGAAGAATGTCCTGCCATCCTCCACGAACCCCACGCGACCCTACACTGCCAACACCATTGATGAACACCTGGACATGCTCATGGTCTGCCACCATCTTGACAAGTAGGTCCAGCTTTCTATTCTTCCTACCCCTACCACATACTGCAGTTGGTCCATCTATATGTTCAATATTGCTTGATATTTCATTTAGATGCATTTGTAATTCCTTTAATAGTTGAAGTCCAGCAAATACCAATCTTCTTTGTGCTTGTATCTTGAACAGCGCTAGTATTCTACCGAAATATCATAAGTAGGTCATTGCGACATATATTCTCAGTTTAACAGCTGTGGTCAGACTTTTCGTTTGACTTCATTTCTTTGGTGCCCCTGTAGGTAAGGGAAAGAATAAAACTACGGTACCCCACTGCTTGGTATCGTAGGAGGCCACTATAGCATCCTCGATACTTCAGGGTTACGCTTACTTTCGCTCTCAACCTGACCAATCGCTAGGCTGAAACCTGTCCTTTGAAAATTACAAAGGGACGACACCCGACTTCAAAGCCTAACCCTAACCCAATGTTTAACGCTACGCGACTGCGGGATTCTTTGGATGTACACCAAAGGATCGAACTAGACTTCTTGTCTCGTCAACAAGGTGGCGCATACTAAGCCTTAATTTTGCTATGACATATGCCAGGGGTGCAGAGAATGAAAGTGAGCGTAACCCCTGGATATCGAGAATGACTATTATGGGCTCTACTGCAGATTAGGATTTTTTTTTATTTCTGTGTCTTCTGGTCAGACGCCATTGAAGAAACTAAAATTAATCTGCTGCCCCATTGAAATACGTTGAATCTAGATATTTTCTTTTTCTACCTTTTTGTCGGTGTCTCCCTAAGCACCCGTCTCCATATGACAATAACTGTTTCGACAATGTTAAACCTCATACAAATAAACAATGATTATTTCTTTGATAAGATTTTCATAAAGCTTCGAGTCTATGAAAGCGGAAGCAGGGGTAAATTTGAGAAATACTTTTCAATCTTTTTATTTTATTTCTAAAGAGTTGTTCATTTCATAACTTGCATTGTAAGAAGTCAGCAGCTCTGGTAGAGTACTTATGGGTATATGTTTTCCTATATTGACGCTTAGTGTGAGGTTCCAACAACTAACGGATTTAAAAACCAGGAATGGATTTCATAACCGTCCAATTTGGTTGGAAAAAGAAATCGAATGATGCAAAAGAAGTGAAAAACCATTAATTTAATTATCTTTGATAGAAATATCAAGGAAGATGTGGCTTTCGCTGAATCCCGTATACGTGCCGAGACTATCGCCGCCGAAGACATCCTGCACGATATGGGGGCTATAAGTATCATGGCTTCTGACTCACAGGTATGAAAGATGGCGTATTAATTACAGTATACAGTCATATTTTACAGATATGAAACATGGTGTATTAACCATCGGTATACTGTCATATATCACAGGTATGAGACATGGTGTATTTATCATCAGTACACTGTCATATGTCACAGGTATGAGACATGGTGTAGTAACCATCAGTATACTGTCATATGTCACAGGTATGAGACATGGTGAATTAACCATCAGCATACTGTCATATGTCACAGGTATGAGACATGGCGTATTTATCATCAGTATACTGTCATATGTCACAGGAATGAGACATGGCGTATTTATCATCAGTATACTGTCATATGTGACAGGTATAAGACATGGTGTATTTATCATCGGTATACTGTCATATGTCACAGATATGAGTCATGGTGTATTAACCATCAGTATACTGCCATATGTCACAGGTATGAGACATGGTGTATTTATAATCGGTATACTGTCATATGTCACAGATATGAGTCATGGTGTATTAACCATCAGTATACTGTCATAGGTCACAGGTATGAGACATGGTGTATTAACCATCAGTATGCTGTCATATGTCACAGGTATGAGAAATGGTGTATTAACCATCAGTATGCTGTCATATGTCACAGGTATGAGAAATGGTGTATTAACCATCAGTATGCTGTCATATGTCACAGGTATGAGACATGGTGTATTTATAATCGGTATACTGTCATATGTCACAGATATGAGTCATGGTGTATCACAGGTACGAGACATGGTGTATTAACCATCAGTATACTGTCCTACGTCACAGGTATGAGACATGATGTATTAACCATCAGTATACTGGCATACGTCACAGGTATGAGACATGATGTATTAACCATCAGTATACTGGCATACGTCACAGGTATGAGACATGATGTATTAACCATCAGTAACCTGTCATATGTCACAGGTATGAGACATGGCGTATTTATCATCAGTATACTGTCATATCTCACAGGTATGAGACATGGGGTATTAACCATCAGTATATTGTCATATCTCACAGGTATGAGACATGGTGTATTAACCATCGGCGTACTGTCATATCTCACAGGTATGAGACATGGTGTATTAACCATCGGCGTACTGTCATATCGCACAGGTATGAGACATAGTGTATTAACCATCAGTATGCTGTCATATGTCACAGGTATGAGACATGGTGTAGTAACCATCAGCATACTGTCATATGTCACAGGTATGAGACATGGTGAATTAACCATCAGCATACTGTCATATGTCACAGGTATGAGACATGGTGTAGTAACCATCAGTATACTGTCATATGTCACAGGTATAAGTCATGGTGTATCACAGGTATGAGACATGGTGTATTAACCATCAGTATGCTGTCATATGTCACAGGTATGAGAAATGGTGTATTAACCATCAGTATGCTGTCATATGTCACAGGTATGAGACATGGTGTATTAATCATCAGTATACTGTCATATGTCACAGATATGAGTCATAGTGTATTAACCATCAGTATACTGTCATATGTCACAGTTATGAGTCATGGTGTATTAACCATCAGTATACTGTCATATCTCACAGGTATGAGACATGGTGTATTAACCATCAGCATACTGTCATATGTCACAGATATGAGTCATGGTGTATTAACCATCAGTATCCTGTCATATATCACAGGTATAAGTCATGGTGTATTAACCATCAGTATCCTGTCATATGTCACAGGTATGAGACATGGCGTATTTATCATCAGTATACTGTCATATCTCACAGGTATGAGACATGGTGTATTAACCATCGGCGTACTGTCATATCTCACAGGTATGAGAAATGGTGTATTAACCATCAGTATGCTGTCATATGTCACAGGTATGAGAAATGGTGTATTAACCATCAGTATGCTGTCATATGTCACAGGTATGAGACATGGTGTAGTAACCATCAGTATACTGTCATATGTCACAGGTATGAGACATGGTGAATTAACCATCAGCATACTGTCATATGTCACAGGTATGAGACATGGCGTATTTATCATCAGTATACTGTCATATCTCACAGGTATGAGACATGGGGTATTAACCATCAGTATATTGTCATATCTCACAGGTATGAGACATGGTGTATTAACCATCGGCGTACTGTCATATCTCACAGGTATGAGACATGGTGTATTAACCATCAGTATACTGTCATATGTCACAGGTATGAAACATGGCGTATTTATCATCAGTATACTGTCATATGTCACAGGTATGAGACATGGCGTATTTATCATCAGTATACTGTCATATGTCACAGGTATAAGACATGGTGTATTTATCATCGGTATACTGTCATATGTCACAGGTATGAAACATGGCGTATTAACCATCGGCGTACTGTCATATCTCACTGGTATGAGACATGGTGTATTTATCATCAGTATATTATAACATCCCCCACCTAGTGCTCTTTATCAATTAACAATTTAAGAATTGTTGTTTATAGCTCGTTAAAGTGCCATCTGGCTTTAAAAATAAAGATGTGTTCTCCGACATTTAGATTTGCTAGCCCATTTTCAACAACTTCAAGTTATTTGTAATTTCAACTAGGTCTATATTACCTAATTTTGATTTTGATCTTGTGCGGTAACCGATGCAGATTTGAAATACCATCCATGTATTCTGATTGGCTGAAATATTCTTGATAAACTTGATATTTTACCCAAATCAGTGCAAATGTCCCCCTTGCTGTCCTGTTATTGTACGGTCATTCTGTTGAATAAGAGGTGTAAGAAGGCCGCTACCGCCTACCGCAGACCCCATGGACCACTTCATTCTATAAATGTTCTTTGTGAAATACATTGTATGATTATATTCAATATAAGCTTGGTGACATTTTAAATGTGTGCAGGCGATGGGCCGGGTAGGTGAAACGATCTGTAGAACCTGGCAAACAGCTGACAAAATGAAGCTCTTCAGAGGAAGACTAAAGGAAGAAAAGGTTTGCGTTTCCCAACCAATTACATTTAGGCACTAACGTTAGTTTAGACTGAATGGCGTCGAACAATGCTTTTAAATGATCTACTTGTGAATACAGTAATTTCTATCGCAAACTATTTAACCGTCAGCATGTGTATGTATCTTACTTTCATCATATACTATGCTCAATATTGTACGTTGCTTGTGTTTCGTACAAAAACGTTCTTGCACAACGCCTTTCTGATTGTTCATGTTGATTCACGCCATATATTATATTGTTTACTCGCAATGCCTTGTCTAAGCATGTTTTGCTAACTGTATTTAAAGAAATGAACTCTTACAGATAGGGAATCTCATAATCAATCCAGATTTTCATGTCATATTTTATTTATATCATAAAACCAATAACCACAGGGTGAAAACGACAATCTCCGAGCAAAACGATTTATTGCCAAATACACCATCAACCCTGCCCTGGCCCATGGAATGGCTCATCTGATTGGTTCAATAGAGGTATGTGATCTTTTCTTTCTGTGATAAGTTATTTTTATATGAATGCTAATTCAATGAATTCAGGTTTTCGAATATATCCGTCTAATATGCTGACATTTTACCGGACATATCACAAATATTTACCTGCTCGTTGTTGGTGTTACTAGTACTACGTATATTTGGCTGATTTCCAAACTAAGTCATACCTATGAAACTAAGTTTGGAATAATACTATTGTGGTATATTTACACAGGAAAAGCTCGTGAAAGACTGGGAAAATCACTGGTGATCAGGGTTCAATTCTTCGAAGGAAGATTTTTTTAATACAAATTTCCATCAAATGAATAAAATAGTACATAAATTAAAATCTAAAAAGAAAAACAAAGAATTCCAATATGAGTATCTGCAGAATGAAAATTAAGAAATGTTTGCAATTTTTTTCATTTTTTTTTTACAAATCAGGTTATGATCAAAACTATGTTATGTTAATAAGTTGATTCACCAACCAACTAGATTTTGCTTTTCAGTCTATTCCGTTGCATTTTCTATGCCTTTAATAGTTTATTTGATTCAATTGTTACTGATGTGTTCATTGTTTGTTAATGTTTAATTTTAAATCATCTAATGAACCAATTTCGTCAGTAGAACAAGAAAATGGCTGATCTTGTCCTGTGGAACCCAGAGTTCTTTGGGGCCAAGCCTGAAATCATTATAAAAGGGGGCCAGATTGCTTGGGCTCAGATGGGTAAGTTTCCGAACAGAACACTATAATCTATAACATTGTACGCTTTCCATGGTGATATTTCAAACATATGTTTACCAGGGCCTGGTGTTATCAAGTTTGACTATTATGAAATGTCCTTTTCCCCCATTTATGAAGATGTAGAAACCCTACTTCAAATTAATGGTTCAATTAACCTCGACCTACGCTTTGAGAGATTTAAGCCTTCCACGTGTCATCTAGTATCATTCTTTGAATGAAACTGAAGCGTCTGCATGACACAGAATGATTTCACTTTTGATTGATCTTTTAACTCAGGGATGCCAAATGCATCGATTCCTACCCCGGAGCCCAAGATGCAAAGGAAGATGTTTGGGGCATACGGCAAGGCAGTAGGGACACATTCCGTGGTGTTTGTGTCACAGGTAATGCCAGCTGTTAGAATTTGCTCATCTTCATATTTAAATAAATGACTTTAAATACTCATAAGTTTTTGCGTTCTGAAATTTTGAATGTAGTTATTGAAGGGTTAAGGGCTTTTAAACTTCTTCAATTGGATTACCAAACGTATATCAAATGTCAATGATCCTTTATCAATTTACCATTAATCAAAGACATGTTTCAGGTGTTTGTTAGAGAATAACGCAGTTTTGTCAACATACTGAAATGAAATACAATTGTTGACTGCAGGCAGCAGTTGACAAGGGTGTAGTGAAGGGATATGGCCTGAGTAAAGGCATTGAGGCTGTGCGAAGGTGTCGAGATATCAGCAAGGACGACATGATCCTGAACAATTATCTCCCCTTAATAACAGGTAAGTAATCAATTCTAATTTATTTCTGAATAGCTTTATTCATGATGAGCTTGAAAGGTCGATTCTGTTCTGAGAAAAATATCTTGTTTTACTCGCTTGCTCCTTACTAACACATTCAGTCACGTTTTAAGACAAATATTTCAGACAACAGTGTAAATATGTTTCATTCAATAAATCTTCTTATCACATTGAAACGTCATGTGGTGTGAAATACTTGGTGTCTTACCTATTGAAATGATAACACTGAATTGTTTCTGTTGTATCCTTAGTTGACCCATGTTCCTACAAGGTGACTGTCAAGAGTTCAGACGACGACGAGACACCCGTCCACTTGACCTGTCCTCCCGCGCGCAGACTCGCACTGGCTCAGAGATACTTTCTGTTTTAGTACGCTACACACTCTCTCTCTATCAATGATCCTGCTCAGCAGGAGAAAAAACATTGCACATGTTTAATGTCAACTGAGTCAAACAAGTATAAATCTCATAGAATGTATCATGAGTGGAATAGGTGAATTAAATTAGAACGATTCTAGTCCCATTGAGGGGTATCAGCAAATCATATCAACTATTATTCAGGGACATGTTTTCTTATTCGGAATCGTACCACTAGGAAACAATATCGGCACTCCCAGGGCCAAAGCTAGTTGTATATTATGTAAAGTAAAAGAAGTAGTTAAATTAATTTTGATTTTATTCGACCTTTAAACAAAAAAAGGTCAAATGGTCAGTTCAGCCAAAGGGGAAATGATGTTAAGCTTTAAATATAGTTTTACAGTTCTAGAATCGAGTCGGTATTGTAGTATATGGATGTTCGTTAAAGTTTTTAAAGTTCATGAAGGGGACACCGTAATGGACTACACATAGGGTGTCAAGTTAAAGTTGTTACTGTTCATTTGGGGACATCGTAACGGACTACACATAGGGTGTCAAGTTAAAGTAGTTACTGTTCATGAAGGGGACATCGTAATGGACTTCACATAGGGTGTCAAGTTAAAGTTAATTGTTACTGTTCATTTGGGGACATCGTAACGGACTACACATAGGGTGTCAAGTTAAAGTTGTTTCTGTTCATGGAGGGGACATCGTTATGGACTACACATAGGGTGTCAAGTTAAAGTTGTTACTGTTCATGGAGGGGACATCGTAATGGACTACACATAGGGTGTCAAGTTAAATTTGTTACTGTTCATGAAGGGGACATCGTAACGGACTACACATAGGGTGTCAAGTTAAAGTTGTCACTGTTCATGAAGGGACCATCGTAACGGACTACACATAGGGTGTCAAGTTAAAGTAGTTATTGTTCATGAAGGGGACATCGTAATGGACTACACATAGGGTGTCAAGTTAAAGTTGTCACTGTTCATGAAGGGAACATCGTAATGGACTACACATAGGGTGTCAAGTTAAATTTGTTACTGTTCATGAAGGGGACATCGTAACGGACTACACATAGGGTGTCAAGTTAAAGTTGTTTCTGTTCATGGAGGGAACATCGTAACGGACTACACATAGGGTGTCAAGTTAAAGTTGTTACTGTTCATGAAGGGGACATCGTAATGGACTTCACATAGGGTGTCAAGTTAAAGTTAATTGTTACTGTTCATTTGGGGACATCGTAACGGACTACACATAGGGTGTCAAGTTAAAGTTGTTACTGTTCATGGAGGGGACATCATAATGGACTACACATAGGGTGTCAAGTTAAAGTTGTTACTGTTCGTTTGGGGACATCGTAACGGACTACACATAGGGTGTCAAGTTAAAGATGTTACTGTTCATGGAGGGGACATCGTTATGGACTACACATAGGGTGTCAAGTTAAAGTTATTACTGTTCGTTTGGGGACATCGTAACGGACTACACATAGGGTGTCAAGTTAAAGTTGTTACTGTTCATGGAGGGGACATCGTTATGGACTACACATAGGGTGTCAAGTTAAAGTAGTTACTGTTCATGAAGGGGACATCGTAATGGACTACACATAGGGTGTCAATCGTGCGATGCTATTTGTCTAGATATTATTTTAAAAGTATATTTTATCAAAACTAATGCTAATTTGAAAAAGAAATTTAATCATAACCTCATTTGACTCTAAAATTATTTGAAATATGTCTGCTTTTCTGCTGACATTAATCGTTTATCCCCAAATATTAGCCAAATTACCAAAGTGTCCCTTTCTGGGTACAGTTACGCCGATTCAAGGGCCTACGTAACCCTGATGGTATTTTGCGTTTTATTTATAGGACCACTCGCCCGAAATATCAACTTGTGATAGAAATAAAAAGTGATCATCCTAGGACATGTACATTTTTATGTTTGTTGTTTTACGAATGTTAGCGAAATTTTGTGGGTTAGCGAAATATCTCGCCCTTACTTCGTTTAACTTGGATTACCGTGTCCGTCAAGCAAAGCAAAGAAATTGAAAAAAAGGCAACATAACAATCTTCTATTTGAAGTGAAAAGAATGTATACCAGAACAAAGTTCGGAAGTGTTTTTTTCTGTAATGTTGAGAGTGAAAAAAATGTATGATTTACTGGGACGACTTGACAGAGGAAATAGATTCTTACGTTCTTACGTGAAATCCGTTAAAAGGGGGATATATTTCAATTTTATGTTTTTCGCATCAATGTGATGATGTTTAATGATATTTCCACCAGACTGTTATTGTTAAGTTTACTCTTATGCTATTTCCTATTAAAATTCTTTTATAATCAACATTTATCATTTTGTATTATGAACATATATCTGGAAAAAATAAACGTTGTAATTTTGAATATTTTAGTTTTGTTTATCTCTAAAACATGTCCAACACATCCGACCATTTCTAATAGTGTTTGCATCAAAAGTTAAGAAAATGGTTTTATATACTTATCATACCTAAAACTACACCCACAGCCATCTTTCACTTTTACAACACCCTTGCTCCGCAATCTTCATTTGATGCTATTTCCTCGGACAACGTTACGTCATTGTTAATTGTTTTAGGGATCAACTTCTTTTTTTTATCCAAAACAAAAAGTCGTTGACTCAACTGTGTCATTAAGTATAAATAAAGACTATTGTTATTATTAATATTATATAGGAAGTTTGGTAATCTTGTATTTAAGACAATGTAAACTACTAACATAATTATGTGAAACTTGAAATTGCTTTTTTGTCATAACGGTAACATTTGATCACAGAATTTTTCGCACACGCCGCACAGATTTGAATGATGCAAATAATAACAAAATAACCAGAAATATATAGTCCCTACGCATCCATGAAGTGAATACTTTCAAGAAAATTAAAAGTTTAAGCTTCAAATGTCCATAATGATGCAATGTATTTCAATGGGATATACTACACAAAGCTGAAATGGCTGACCAAAAGTAAAAGAAAAGCATGAAGCACGTCTTTAATTTCAAATGTTGTTTGTTAAAAAGAGGTTTTGATGTACTTCCTCGGGTGACTTTATTTGGATTGTACACTCAGCTTTTTAAGCGTCATGATCGGTTGTGATTATATCGGCTAGAAATGCACATACTCATTCTGGACATATATTCCATGCAGCTTGCTCATTAGCATCCCATGTGGATTCGCTGTGACTACCCCGATTCTTTCTTTGATAACCTATGATTACTTGAATTATACCTTGCATAATACGACAGGTGTCGTCAATGAGACAGAACAGACCTACCTTTTCGATGCATATGACCTAATTTTCCGTATACTTTTTGATTGTTTCCTCTCTTCATATTTTGCCCGATTTTCATCTATATTTTGTTCCAATTACTGGGTTATTAGCACTTCGGTATCATTTCTAATCAGTCTTTGAATAACCTATAATGAAACATATCCAGGCAGATGTACAGGTCGCATGCTAGTTACTGTGTTACCATTATGTCAATATTAATGTGTCTAATTGGTTCTTACACAATCTCCTGAAATATCCTGAAGTAACTGCTAAATGTGTTATTGCTACGTGACAAATTATCTTATTTTCAATTAATGACGTATGTGCTTTGTCCATGTTTTGGCCTAATTACTATAGCTCACCAACAACAGCCGCACCTTTACCGGGTTATAATATATTATGTGGAATTGATTAGATACGATACGTGACTTAATGAAGCAGAGGTTTGTTATAACAGCTATATTCATTTATAGAGGTCAAAGCTAATTTGTTCGCGCTGAAGATATGATGTTTAACTATGGATTTCCATTGTCTGACATGATGAAATACATGTTGATGCTGTCATAGACAGTGTTTGAATTTCACAGGAGACGTCATGACGGGTGCAAAATATAACGCCTTTCCTCTGTCATAATGTTCCTGTTTTCGTCTTTAATTTGTAACATGTCTCCTCAGTTCATGTTTTTGTCTTTGTATTGTTCGATTTCTCCTGAGTTCCTGATTTCGTCTTTCTATTGTAAGGTTACTTCTAAGTAAAAAAAATATTTTTTTCTTTCTTTTTCTAGGCATGTCGTAGACTCCTATCTTTGTCTTTCATTTTCAGGTGTCTCCTCAGTTCCAGTGTTTTCTTTCTTTTGTTAGATGTTTCCTCAGTTCATTTTTTTTGTCTTGGTATTGTAAGGTGTCTCCTCAGCTCATGTTTTTAAGCTTTCTATTGTTAGGTGTCTCCTTCGTTTCAGTTTTTCTTTCCTTATATAGACTTAATTTATTTTAACAACGATTATGAAATAAATGATCCCGACTTATACCAACCACTCTTGTATCTTAATGTTGGAGGGAACAGCAGTACTTGAAAAATCCAACTATGTCGGACAGATGACACTTTTCACTACCGATTGGGGAATAGAACCCCGGCCGTCTTGATGAAAAGCGAGTGCTCTTTTCACCTTTATACCTGACTACCTAATGTGATCCCAACGTCGTCTCCAAGGTCACTGTTGTTATTTATAGGTCAACCATTGCTATTTTCAATATATTCATTATCATCACTGTACCAACTTGCCTTAAAGAAATCTTCTAACCTTCTTCTCCTCCTGTACATTAACCTTCCATGTTGATGTACACAATATATTTTAGCTTGTCAAAACATTGAATTGGTATGTTTTTTAGCCATTTAATTTGCTTACTTTTTGGATATTTCTATAGTAAACTCAATTACTGTGTTCTGTCTATATACAACATTTATTATATGTAAGGTTCCTCCTTTTTGCGAAATTTATGGCTGGCACTGCGATGTTGGTTAATTTTAGTACTATTCACCGAAATTTCGAGAAGTTTGAAGAAAAAGACCGATTGTTGCGCGGATGGGTTTACATGTCGAGTTTGCGCAACTACAATTATTTAAACCGAGTGTTTTGTTTACCAATTGTAGTAAACTTAGTAGTGTGGTTATGCAATTGTTCTGTAAATATGGAACAAAAATATATATTAAGCTTTAATTAATGTAGCCGTTGAATTGCTTTTTTTGTCTAATTTAAAGATATGGATTGAGTCAAAGCATATGACGTTTTAATATTTAGTCGTTTACCAGCAATGAAGACAATTGCATTAAAACCATCACGCTGAGCTGGTTTATGTTAATGATTGGCCTACATATTATGTGCACATTATGTCAAATCATTGACAATATACATCGTGTTTCGTAGACAAAGCTCTACTCTAAACACTCCAAAGATGTCTGACGTGATAGAGTGAATCAGAAACGTTCCTGTTGAAATACTCAACCACTAACCGACAGTACTAACCATAAACATTTAAGAATCACCAAAATGGCCATGTGCTCATAAAGAAAATAACTTCCTATATATAGACATATTTACAAAATTAATTTATTTATCACAAGGATACAACAGAAGCAATGCATGAAAAAAAGGAAATGCATTTAGACAGTGTCTTTATGCTTTAGGAAATACATAAATACCACTGAGAAGCATTTCGAGGGGATGTTATTGGAGAGCGTTAAACACATCATAAATTGTTTATTTCTCATTCTTCGAAGATATCAAACGTGCTTTTAACATTCAAACATGTTTGGACAATGATGAGCTTTTCAATACATTGTTACCAAACCGTAGCATTCTGTAGTTGAGATATCCTCCCGTATAGGTGATGATTTGAAGTCGCCAGATGATGCAATCCGATTTGTTCTTCCAGTCACGTGATTCTCAGCTTGATCGCGGTGGACAGTGTAACTCAAATACGTTGAAACCTGTTGTCGGTGCTGAGGAGGGTGAATGGTTGTTAGTCGGGCACTCCTGTCTATTAGGGCAGTGACACCTGGTACACAAAAATACAGAACATATTTAATGAAACTAGCCTGACAAATGATCAGGACAAAGCAAAAGACATTTGGGAATATAATACTAAAGCTGTTGTTTTGTGGTTTTCAATAAAAGTAAAGATTTTCTTCAAAGATGAGTTTTGCAACCTTAGGGTAACTTTTGTGATAATTTAATGAAAATTTTAATAAAATATTACCTACATATACAATTACGTGATGAGTGACGGGTGGTGCTATTTTTAGACCGCATATATAGTATGTCCAAATTTAGCGGTGATCAGGGTGTTTTCGATTACAAACTGCCCATTTCTATTTCAACAAATTTTATTGCTTAGAAATCAAATGGATTGGACAACAGGCAAGCCTATATATTAGCCCTCTCCAATAGGTACCACATCCATACAAGTATGAGTGAAAAAGGTAAATAGTAGATATCATATGGACAATGATGTATATATATATTAAGAGAAATAAATTTTAGAATGAAAGCATTGGTTGTAGCATAACATAAACATTCAGAGAGTAGAATAATTACTTCGTGTATCGTTTTATAATTAAATATGTAAAAACTGCCCATACAAAATATCGTATGTTGTATCCTCTATACTCCATGGGTGACATTCACTTTCGCTCTCTGCACCCCTGAAATATGTCATAGCAAAATTGAAGGCTCAGTTTGCGCCACCTTGCTGATTAGACAAGAAGACTAGTTTGATCCTTTGATGTATCTCGCGGTCGCGTAACGGTAAAAATTGACTGGCTTTGAAGTCGGGTGTCGCTTCTCTGTAATCTTCAAAGGACAGGTATCAGCCTAGTGATTAGTCGGTGTTGTTTTTACCTGGGACCTTAGTCAAGTGCGTTCAATTTAGCTATGGCTTGTAAGAGTGCGTCAATGGGCGCAACCCCTGGAGTATCGAGAATGCAGATGTTGATATTTTAAATTCTTTGCAAGTTGCTTTTCAAATGGAAGAAAAAGGAGTGTTTTTTTTATAAAGATTTTGAACTCGATTTACGGTTTGTTAACGCTTAGGTTTTTAAATAGCTTTTTAATGAATATCCTATTACGCATGATTATTTTAAATAGTATTTAGTTAAGTTGTTTATGTAATTTAAGAGAGCATCCATGTATTGCTTTTTTTCATTATTAAACTAATCGAGTATCGGAGGGCTAAATTAGTTCGAACAAAACTGTTAGCTTTCTTGCGTGTTTGGTCTGTATTTAAGAAAAGCCTCAACATTTCATAGGAAAGAAAAAACCAATCGCAAAGCGTGTTTCTGTATAGAAATGTCATTTGCATTTTCTTCATTTCAATTCAATTCTAATATTAAAAAGAAACAAACGTATTCGTGTTGTTTTGATCAATTAAAGAAAGTAATAGATGAATTGAATAAATGGTCTGGGTAAATGTGAAAACCTTAATGTAAAAGCATATATAAAACAGAAGTATTTGATAAAAACACTATTTAAATGTTCGATGGTGTTTTTATTTGTAAAGATACAAGCTATATACATGTACAAAACAAATATTTGCCTCTTCATTGAACAAAATATTCATTGTGACAATTAGAATTGTCATATCACGAAAATAAACATTTGAAATATGTTTTCATCAAGATTTATTAAACAAATTTATAGCTACAAAATTTAGACTGAATTAATTTTGCGGCTGGTAACCTTATCTATTTCTTTCTAAATCATTTTTTATCATATGTTTTTACATACAGCCTGCATTCCTACTGTGGTTAAGGGTATCTCCCATCCAAAGTTGTTAAAACAGACATAAAAAGCTTCAATTTATACAACTTACAACCAAATGAAACCAAAATATTTGCGGCCTTAATGCAACGAAAAAACATCATGTTTGCAGCATGTTTATATTAGTAAAAGAGCGACAATTTTCTCGTTGTGTGGCATTCGTTAAATTGATTATATAAATAAAAACTGTTAATCAAATGTGATTTTTCACATTTGAAGAAAGATAATTAAATTTTACTCTATGTTTCTTTCTGGATTGAACCGAATCAGAGTGTAAAGGGTTTTGAATTGTATAAGAGTTGAAACAATTTTAGTACGAAATATATTATATAGTTTCATTTCGGAGATTATTTCGTTAAGAGAGTGCTGTATACACGTGGTTACTCTTTAAATGCATCAATAAGGAGTAGAATGTGATTTGTTTGTATGCATGGCGGTGTGAATGCAAGGCGCTTAATACGTGTAAAGATTATTGCAGTACCATGAATACCAAATATGAAATAAAACATTTTGCCAAATTGATTAAATTATTAATTAACATTCATGTTTTAAAAGAGGAATACTTAAAAAGGGGGTTTAAACATCAATGTTATATATGTTAAGTTTTATATAAATATATCACCTCAGCATCTGTTTTAGCTAACACTTACGTGCTCAAAAGGTAGGCACATGTTTCATCCGGAACGAGAAGGTCTTGTCTCCACTCACACACAGCATAGCCACAAGCCATACTGGCTGAGCACATCACCTCGTAAGGTTCAAGGTTCAAGCCCTAAACGCAAAAACAAACTACGATTTACTCGCACCAGGCCATGAATTATAAAGCAAACTACACAATGCTGACGCCAGAACCAAAATACTAAGCTAACTTCGCGCTTGTCATAGTATTACGAGAAACCGAACTACGTCCAATAGCCAAACCTCATCAAGTAGGATTCTGGATTAAGGTTTTAACACACACAAAAACTACATATTATAAGCGCTAAGGCTTAAACACAAAAACAAACTAAATTAACTTTACAAAGCCATATGGAAGCATTCTAAAGCCAAGGTCTCAATTCAAAAGTCATCCGGTTCTTCCTTTAACTGGGGTTAAAGGGATTTTCGCTTTCCCTTTAGATACCATTTGATTCCCAGTAAAAAAAAACATGGATTCTTCAAAGCTAATAAAGCCATTCATGGCAGCGTGATTGTGTTTGTTTTTAGATTCCCAGTATTGGTATATATGGTAAAAAAAAAATTGATATATCGACCGTGTACATGTTGTACTTAGCTCTAAGGGTTGAACAACACCCAGGGGGTAATTCTGGTAACATAACTATGTTCATCTTTCCATGACCAGCAACTGTATATATGGCTATTAACAGGGAATTTCAATCTTTTCTTTGTTATGAGTCGGGGGGCTTTTCCCGAGGGATAAGACCGCACCACAACATAAAGCCTAGTAGTATACATATGCAAGACCACACACTTGTGTTTTTCTAACGAATCAGAACCCACTCATTTATTGCGCGGACGTATATATGCGTCCGCGCAATAAATGAGTGCTTTCTGATTCGTTAGAAAACCACAAGTGTGTGGTCTTGCTTTTATCCCCTATCTTCCGTATTTGGTAGAGATCGATACAAAGATTTTATAAACTTTGATATATTTTGCAAATACCGGGAACTTTTCAGTTCGCCATGACAAGGGGATTCCCATAAAAAAAGTAGTTTCGGCTAGTAGGTAAATACAACATTCCGTATCGCACGTGTGCAATACAGAACGTTGTATTTCATGGTCTGAAAATTGCCTGTATTACTATAACAAGATTCAACAGATATGTGATAAATACATGTATTCGTCTCCGCACACCTAGCAGAAATAATCTAAGTTTAAAGATTATCATGTAGGCTGTTTCGAAAATTTGACAAAGACTAAATCTACAGAAACTGGAATTTAAAATTTCATATTTTCATACTTCATTTATTCCAGATAACAATTTATTCAAAATAACCGATGAGGCCGAAATTGACCCTTAACGCCCCTAGTCCTTTGGTTACATCCTTACTGAAAATGTTTTTATTTGATTAATTTACTAACTGATTAACCTTATTTCAAAATTAATGTAAAGATTACAGAAAAAAATGCCTTGCACACACTGAAACTGTTCATTGCAGTACAATCAAAATCACGAGATTAACAGTGTATGCCCATTCCGTCTTTGCGTATTGTAGTTATCTTCTCTTGTGAGCAGGTATTTATTGTTACGTCATTTGTTTGTGAGAGTAACGTCATCAATGTTTGAGAAAACGACGTAATTTTCTTGCACAAACCAATGACTCACAAAAGAAGATAACTCTGCAATTGGCAAAAACGGAATAACACATATATCAATTACTTACCTCCTCAAAACGTCTGGGAGCAGCACGGGTACGTTCGATCTAGAAAAGAATGAATACGTATATCAAATGAATGATTTTTAAGCCATCAAGTGAAGATTTAAGCAGCAACATTAACATGGTATAATTGCCTAAATGATCATACTTCAATGTGTTTTTTTGTCTTGCTATCGACATTTACACCTTTATAAAACAGGTAAGATATTAAAACGTTTACATCTGACAGTTGAACTTTTATAGTCTACTGTAGGCAATAATACATATACTAGTATATATTATGATGCATGAAAGGGATGAATAACCCTTTCTCAAAAAGTTTCACCAGATTTAGTTTCCATGGGTACCTTTTCCCTTGAAAAAAAAAGTGAAAAATTAATTTACACGAAGGTGTACTTTGAAGCAGTAAGTGCATGTACTAATACTTAAAACAGTTCATAGATTTTCGTTACTTAGATAACAATATTAAGTGGACAAGTACAAATTACCACGGTAGGCCTCTTTATTACATTTTTACCAGTGAAATATTGAAAATACTTCATTCAATGAAAGAGATATTTTTTACTAGTGAGTAATATCATTTTTCTGTTTGAAAAATCAAAACATTGATTGCAAATTACCATTGGGAAAATTACATATGGTATACATGGTCAAAGTCTGGTAAGCTTAACAATACGCAGGCCTCGAGAAAATCCGTCAAAGACATCAGCCCATGGCCACGGGGCACTCGTGAAAAATATCAAAATATTAGCCACAATCGTGAACTATATATGTTATTACTGAAGACATCTTTAGATATACTCTATTCATAACTGTATAATGCAAATTGTCCATTACATCTACGCACTAATATGCTCCAATAAAGAGATATCGAACATCGCTAGGGTCCAATTACTTACACAATCCCATGCCATTCATAGGTTAATAGGCTAACAAGAACACTCAAACAATGACCAGTGGTTGACCATCAGATCAATGGGGGAATCCAATGGTTCAACTCGTTTACAGCCCAGCAGGTGGTTATGTCACAACTCTACACCACCGACGAGCCTTTGATTTATCAGTGTTGTGGTAAACAGAACGATTGTAATCATTTAACAGTTTAGCGACCATTTAGGCAATAACAGCTGCTGTATGTATGAACACTGATATACTATATAAGTAACATAAAAACGTGTGAAATTTTACTTCATCGGCACGATTGAACTGAGTAATTTGATTTAGGTTGAAATCAATAAATATGCTGTTTTATGGTAGAGAATATAACATATGTTGATTACATCTATTCTACGATTTAGCATAGATATATATGGAAACGATTAGATAACATTTTGTTCAAGTTCAAGTTCAAGTTTATTCATTTCCTTAAGCTTTACAGCTCGTCAGTTGTGTATATATACAGTGCAACATAAAGTAAACAACTAAACAACAACACACATACACACCACTTCCGCACCTTCTCCTAGAAGTGTAGAGACATATCTAACTGCTAAAAATAATGTAACTAATAATAGGATAATATCTGATGATAAGGACATATTATAGTATTACTGACAAACACTGGATACATTTGACTTAATTCAGTAATTTTGTCGTCTTCTATTA
Organism: Mizuhopecten yessoensis; assembly: GCF_002113885.1. NCBI lineage: Eukaryota > Metazoa > Mollusca > Bivalvia > Pectinida > Pectinidae > Mizuhopecten > Mizuhopecten yessoensis. The sequence goes on from NW_018407426.1 coordinate 53,147, forward strand.
GCGATTCTTACATATTTGGCTAAATTAGTTATTTCCTTCTTATTTTCAGTGTATGTCTGATATAGAAAGGTTTAATAAATGAATTGTATAAATCGGAATAAAATGAACATTTAAGAACAAAATGAAATTCGTCTTCTACATCATTAGTTCCTTTGTTCAATACCTTGGTATCTACCGGTTTCTACTTTAAGTTTATAAGAAGATGTTCTGATCCTTACTAACTCAATTATGCACGTGCTAGTATATACTAATTTTTTAATGGATTAATTTTCCGTATTGTTTGATTTGTTCTGCTTTTTTCAGTATTTGTCCGACCAAAGATGCATAAGCATTGTAGCGGTTTACGATGTATTTATAGATGGTATTCAACTAACGTAAATGACCTGTTTCGAGGAGAATAGGTACCGACTTGACGGAAACGTATATGTACTTAGACAATCGTGAGGGCCGTGGACAGAAAATTAGGTTAAAGCATGTGCTGTAAATAGTTACTTCAGTTGGCTTTCCGCATCGACTACCTATAACCACCTTGCTTATCATTTTAAGTGGTTATCAATATCGTGAACTATTTTTCATTACATTTCAAATATTAAAAAGATATATATACATTTTAATGTTATTTTTATCTTACATTGTAATAATTAAACTTTTTATAGTCCCCATTGCTTATTAACCCTGACGTTTCAGGCATGCTTGCATATACCGTGGCTTTTACTATTTTTGTCTTTTATATGTTGCAAGATGGACATAACACACATACAGGTGGACATAACACACATACAGGTGGACATAACAGACATACAGGTGATTGTAAATTTCAAGTTATTTGGTAATAGGTACAGAATGCCCAAATTGAATTACAATGCAACAATGCAGCTGAGTCGTCCCTTTAAAAATCATTGGTGATGAAATAGGCCAAAAAATTGGAATTCCAAATCGGTCTAAACTACTGTTAAAAAGCATAATATCAAACTATCAATATATTTTACTCATTTTTGAACTTATTTACAACATCATTAAATTGCGTTTGAAATTAAGAAACATAAAAAAGAACAATGTATTAAAATATATATATATTTTCTTAATGTGAACGTCAGTTAATCAGCCAAAACCAACTTACTTTTCTATATCCGGTTGCATAAGATGACACTGATGCTGATAATGATAATATTATCATGGCGACGATAGTTGATGAGAGTACCAACATTTTGGACAGCGTATAGTCGGAGCTGTTGCTGAATCGGTTCTGTTTCCACACGACACTATTGCTGTTGATGAGTATGGCCAATACTGGTCAATAACTGCATTTTATACACACGAGATGCTGGTGAGAATATGACGTCATTACAATTTTCTAACACCTCGTCCACGCGCAAGTGGTCGCCTCTATTTCCTTACCGTGGAGAAATAATTACCGATTTGACAGAATCAAATGGACTCCCGTTTAGTTTCTGTGATTTCCATTATACCAATCTACGGGAGGTACCGAAGTACACCAGTTCTGGTCATTGGTTCGGCTACTTCCATACAGCCGGTCCTGATATAAAACATTTTCAATAAAAAGGAAACACTTCTTTATAAATCTATTTTCAATGTCTTGTTCTGTATATGAATCTTCTGTGGCAGATGCTTTGATAATTCAGTTGGTTAGGATTTTATTTCGTAATCACGGCTATTTGACTACATAGCTGACACTTTTATCTTTTAAGAAATAGCATATATTGGAGCGTTCACAACAGTAACGTTACATTGAATTAGTTAAGCGTAACGTTCATTTTACATATAAAGCATAACATTTAATAAATCAAAGTTAATCTGTTTTTATTTGTTGCTTTTTATTAAATAGACCTAAGCGTCACCACTAAAATGAATTTCATTATATTAAACAGAATGAAACCCCTCTGCCTACATTAATAATATTATATTAAACACAATGAAACACATCTGCTTACATTAGTTACATTATATTAAACAGATTATATTACATCTGCTTATATTAGTTGCATTATATTATACAGATTATATTACAAATGCAATGAAGAGTTTGAGTTTGATATTGATAAATGGCAGAAAATACTTAAAATTCCATTTACAGTCACCAAAACTCAAAATTGCAGTGGTTTCAAGTTAGAATTATACACCATATTCTAGTAACTAACACTTTTCTTTTCAAAACAAATGTACATCCTAGTCCCTTATGTAATCTGTGTAATATGGAAAGAGAAACTATAGTTCATTGTTTATGGGAATGTCAAGAAGTGCAGGGACTACTGCAGAGACTTGAAACTCGTTGTGACATTCTTCTAATCCCTGTTTTAATAAATAAAGAATCGTTACTTTTTGGAATATTATCACCACGAGCGAGTACTGTTGATAATGGAATTTTAATTCTCATCAAACACTATATATATAAGACTAGATGTCTTAACAAATCTTTGAGTCTCAATGCACTTATCAATGTCATCAAAGACCATTTCTTTATTCAGAACTATGTTAACAATAGTAAAAACAGTTACATAAGAAGGAAGTTTGAAATTGATTGGAGAAAACGGAAACCTATCCTGGAATTATAACCTGTCATCCTATAAATATGTATTTTTTCCTGAATCCCAAGCCTTGACTTTGCCATTTTTCTTTTGTTCTTTAAATTACATATGTACTTCTGAATAAAGTAAAACTATTTACATGTATGTGCATTATTATGGGACTTCTCTCTCTGTCTCTCTGTCTCTCTGTCTGTCTGTCTCTCTCTCTACAAGTCTGTTTTCTCTGTGCGAATGTCTGTGTGTGTGGTTGCATTTTGTAAGCAGGTTAGTATGATGTATGTGTGTGTGAGGTGTACAAGTGTGTGTGAGGTGTATGTTTATCAGAATATATGGTGGGATGAGTATTTGTGTATGGTTGTCAATATCTATTTTTATATATATAAGAACATATAATGTAAAGTTAAATATGGTTTATTATGGGACCCTTATTATGAAGAGCCCTATGAAGGGTAAAAGCAGCTAGTTTTTTAGTCGGTCGTTAATCTTATTTTTGTATATGTATACATTGATGGTAGCAATGATGATACAAGATGATTGATGTATTGATGATTATTGAGGATTCATCTGTTGATGATGATGATGATGATGATGATGATAGATTGATAGAAAGATAATGATGATGATGATGATGATGATGATGATGATGATGATGATAGATTGATAGAATGATGATGATGATGATGATGATGATGATGATGATGATGATGATGATGATGATGGAGTGATAGAATGATGATGATGATGATGGATTGATAGACTGATGATGTTGTTGATGATGATGATGATTGATAGATTGATAGAATGATGATGTTGATGATGATGATGATGATGATGATATGATGATGATGATGATGATGATGATGATGATGATGAATGATGATGTATTAAGATGATAATGGTGTATTACTATTGTTGATGATTGACACGGCTGATGATGATATTCAGTCACGATGAGGATGATGCTGATGAAAGATATGACGATGCAAAAGACAAACCATGCAAATGGGAATTGTATGTATGTGGGTGTATGTGGTGTTTATGTATTTATGTAATAAAAATGTCTTTAAAAGTAAACAAATTATAAAAAAATATATACAAATGCTTATATTAATAACATTATAACAACAAATTATATTACAGCTGCTTTTATTAGTTACATTACAAAACAGTTTATAATATACAACATTTGATATAGCGGCCATCTATCTTACATAAGCCACTATAAAGCGCTTTACAGTACATAGATATACAATAAATACAATTATCATATACATTAATCAATACAATTTTAATGAATTCGCAGTAGCACCTTTTAAGGCGCTTACTACTTAATCATATGCAACCTGGCTAATAGCTCCCCATGTGTGTATGCATGTGTGTGCGCTGGAGATGAAATGTGTTCTGTTTGTAGTGGGACCGTGCTTCCAACGGCATCATTTATTGTGTCACCTCACTTGAATGCTACATCACAGATTGTTAGAAGTAGTTGATGGAACATGTATGTAATCAATGAAAGTTCAAACATTTTTTTCACTAAATAACGTTGCAGATATCATTCGGTTTATTACGCGGACGCAACATCCGTAATCACGCGCACATTAAACTAGTGTAATATGTTAAATCATCTGTGATATCACAAGTGTTTTATTTTCATTATTACCTCAGTTATTTGGTATTGTGTCTTTATTTGGGACCCTTGTAGAGGAGAATTTAATGGTCACGATAAAAAAAACATTAGCAAAAATAGGAAAAACTCTAGAGGAACCGTAGTTAAAATGTGTAATATTTCCGAATTAACCAACATGACTGCCAAAAATCTCGGATATATCATCTGTTATGTTATCTTCGTTGTATATAATATTTATAGACTGTTACATCAGAGCTATTCTCATCATATGAATCTGGTGTACATTTTTGTAATACAGACCAGATAATACAACCTCATGTAACAAGTTATTATGATGTCATGATATTTTAACGTCGCGATGCTGACTACATGCATTTAGTAAAAAAGGTGATTTGAAAAGCTTGACTGGGAACAGATAATTTCTAAATCAAAATTTAACATTATTCCTACATTTTCTTGCTTATGTGATAAAAAAATTCATGAAGTTGTTTCAGTTTCGTGAAAAAAACACTATTCTGTTTAGTTTGGCAGAACCTCGCTTAGATAAAAACATGTAGACTCATGATCATATAATATGAAAATCATTAAGACACACAGACAGACAGACAGACTCACAATATGGATCATAATGCTCGCATATTCGAGAAGTTGGAAAAAATTTTTTATTGACTTAACTTCTGTGAAACCCAGTCTCACCGATATCGTAATTCTATGTCAATTATTCATATCTTTTGTTTTAAATTTACAGGCCTTATATTATAACTGTGAATCGATTTCTGTGCTGAAAAAAACACCTACATCACTGCACAAATCTTGCAACGCTAACGGAAACCACAAAAAGATAATCATGTATGCATATTTATGTATTCTTGATAGGTCATCTAATAAATGTAAATAGATTGCAGAACTCCATCAGAAAAAAATATATTGTTATGCATGGCAAACACCCGAGTTATGGTCCTACATCATCCTCGATATCTAGGGGTTTCGCTCACGTTCGCTCTCTGAATCCTTGGAATATGTCGTAAGAAAATTGAAGGCTAAGTGTTTACCACCTTGTTGATGAAACAAGAAGACTAGTTTGATCCTTTGATGTACACCAAAAGAATCTCGCGGTCGTGTTACGGTAAAAAAATAACAGGCTTTGAAGTCGAGTGTCGCTCCTTTGTAATGTTCAAAGCATAGGTATCAGCCTAGCGATTGGTCAGGTGTTTTTTTTACCTGTGACCAATCAAACAGCTATCTTCGAGCTTTCAATTTTGCTATGACACATTCCAGGGGTGTAAAGAGCGAAAGTGAGCGTTACCCCTGGATATCGAGGATTGGTCCTACATGTGTATAACACGGAATAGGATTGCAGACAAATAATCGTAACGCGCTAATGCGCGTTATTCATTTCGTCTGCAATCCTGTTCCGTGTAATTTATATAGTTATGGACATCTCTTTGATATATATATAGACATACTTAAACATACATCATTTCAGTGTGTATGCTGTCACACGTGTAATGACTTTGTGAATGAAGAACGGTTTTAGTATTTACCAGAAATGGACTATTGTATAACTGAAGTTTATGAAAATCAACAAATGTCGAAAAAAGTCATTATAGACCTCTTCAACAACAACAACGATAGATACGGACAGGTTCTGACGTCAATCGCTGTTTAAGCCTTTGTCAAACCTGATTACTTTCATGCACACCTGAGGTTATTAAAAGGCAGGTGTGTAAGTTAAAAATACATGTATCTGTTAATCAACTGATTGATAAACACCTTTTCGTCAGTTTGATTTGTTGAAATCCTGACCTATATAACATGATGGTAGGAATATTTGCGTTCTTTGACTGCGATTACGTACCATTCTGGATGCTTAAATTTTACAGCTGACTTGTTTGACTTAAACAAAGAATTAAATTAAAATCGCTCAATTAAAAAATGTGTTGTATTATAAAATAAATTTGGTTCGAGTGCTGTAAGCATAACTGTAACTTTTTTTCATAGAAATAGGCAAAGCAAATTTTGTAAACCAGATGTCGAACACTTGACGGGCTAAAACAATTAACACCTGTGGTAGAAAACGAACGTAAGAAACACACGCTGTTGTTTGCAATTTTAAAATCTAGTAAAAGAAAAACAATCAATAACAGAACACATTACATCTCCAGCACACACGCAGGCACACACACATAGTGAGATATTAGCCAGGTGGCATAGGACTAGTAGTTAGCGCCTGATAAGGCAGCTCCTGCGAATTCCTCAAAATTGTATTGATTAATCTATATACATGTACTTAATGGTATTCATTGTATATCTATGTACTGTAAAGCGCTTTAGAGTGGCTTATGTTAGTTAGATAGGGCGCTATATCAAATGTTGCATATTTATTATTTATTATTATAAAATGATTACACTGCATCAACCAGATGTTTATGTTTCGTCTCTCTTGACTCATCGGTGATGCTAGGGGCCAAACGTTGGAAATATAAATAGGTCTTAACTATATCTGCGTAAAGCCCTTAATTTTTATTAATTTCAACAACTCTCCTAGTACTTCTTCAAAAGTAACCTTGTAAATCCTTCACGATAATGATTCTGAATTTAAATCACGCTTTTATTTCTAATTTAAAACGAAAGAGCAAAAATCATACAAAAAATACAAAAAAATAATAATGTATTGAACATGATATAAATCGTTGTTGTTATGCCGACAAGAGGTGATAAATGTAAATATCCACAACAGTAAATCCTTGTGATGCGATTTAAGGCACAATGCAATACGTCAGCCCTACTTTAGTACAGTTTATATTGATATGAACAAGTTCATTAGTTAATAAGGATGACCAAATACCGTACAGTCCTCCCCCTCCCAACCCTCTCCCCCTCCGCCCCCACCCTTATTAGAGTTAGATAAACTTATTTCAACCCTTGATGTAAACTTGATGTAGAGGAGGGTTTGTACGAAAGTGTAAAAAAATGGGGTAAAAAAAGGAAGAAATTATGGTATGAGAGTGTGAAAAAGTTAGGGAGCAAAATTGAACAGGCGTTGATTTGTGAAATAGAAAATAGAGAGTGTTTCATGTATTGCGAGGTCTAGCAGGGGCAGCCCATCCCACGACAAACCACGAATGATGTATGCATGCCTGGATTATTAAATGTATAGCGAGAATGCTGTTATTATAATTTTGTGATCCTTTACATTGGAAATCAATCAGAGCTACATTAATTATTTATGAAATTCATGGAGTGAAGGATGCATGTCTAATGTTGTCGTCCTACTGTTCACGCTCTGTATGTATCTAAACGTAGCTAAAACAAGCAAAATGAGCTTCAGAGCTGGATGTTTGATTCTGTAGTATTGGCGGATTGGCCGAGTGGTTCACACTCCGGCCTTCCACGCAGGCGGCCGGGGTTCGATCCCCAAAGTCGTCGTACGCATGGATATTCAGAGAAAGTGCTTTTCTCATGTCAACATAACTCCAACAACCCAGATGGAGTATAATTTGTTCTGGGGACGATGTTTCGAAATATGTGATGTAGCATTTAAGTCAGGTGGCACTATAAATGATGCCGTTGGAAGCACGGTCCCACTGCAAACAGAATACATTACATCTCCAGCACACACGCAGGCATACACACATAAGGAGATACTAGCCAGGTGGCATAGGACTAGAAGTTAATGCATGATAAGGGAGCTCCTGCGAATGGTATTCATTGTATATTCATGTACTGTAAAGCGCTTTAGTAGAATGGCTTATGTTAGCTAGATAGGGCGCTATATCAAATGTTGTATATTATTAGTTCACGATTATGATTTTTATGCTGAAACAACCCATTCAGTCGCCCGTCTGTCTATTTGTCCATATGCCATTATGTTAGTTTTAGGTCCATTACTTGTGTTCCTTTTCACTTCACACACACTTTCACATTACTCAGTTAGGGCGAGTATCCTCATCAATGCTTTTTGTTTTATTTCGTTTCAAAGGTAAGAGCCACAATATAGTTTCAAGTAAAAGGGCAAAAAAATCTATTCATCTTTTGTCAAAGGACATACCTCTGAAGCCACGTTGTTACACTGTACTATCCTGGTGTTGAAGTTATTATAACCAAAGGGTTTACATTTTAATTGTTATTGTGGTTTTGAAATTTGGCAAATAGGTTCCGGGAGTTCAAAATAAAAAATATATTGTCTAAGAAAGCGAAGAAAGCAAAAAAAAACACCCATACCCTTAGAAATCCACCTTATACATGTGTATGTAGTACCTATACATTTTTTGATAGTCGATTTGGGCAACAACAGGTTAGATTTACATTTGCATGGCATTGTCACTATATAGCCTCTTTGAAAGCTGTGTCGTTGATGGGATTTTAATTACCATGCATCACGAGACACAATTCTTAGCGTATTAATACAACACTGACCGGAACTACAATATCCAATATAAATAAACATGACGGCTGCTGAAATATCGCTGGGCATTGTGAGATTTGACAATGTCATTGTAAATTTATGTGCAAAATAAAAAATAAAATAAAAAACACTTTTATTACAACGAAAACAAGACCAAGGTCTGCAATATCGTACAAAATGCACATCGGTTGAAATCACCAATGCCAATGCCGGCAATGGAAACAATTTTAACGCTCATGCAATTTATCAGAAATATCGTCTGTTACACTGCACTGATCAACAGGGGTTAGTTACAAATGTCTGAAATACACATATTCTATAGACCTACTGACACATATGTTACAGACCTACTGAATGAGTCACAGCACACATAAACATTTCAGACATTTGTAACGAGCCTGTGCTCCGTCGCAAGATCAATCACTTCAAACGCTATCAGTTTCACGCGTCTCGCATCCACGGTTCCTGATTTCTGACGACATGTCTAATAACGAGGCTGTTATTGAATCTACCGACTGTTGTTAGGTTCCCATACAATCAACAAATACATTCACGCCTGGAATCTTCACAAAATGAGCAAAGAGAAAAGTTCGAATTAATTTCCATAAATAACTCCCTCGTGGATGGCAAGGTCAGATTTACGGTGTTCACTGTATTTGTCCAGGCGCGAGGAAAAATCGAAACAATTTCAAATTAACTTTCAGCTCAGAGTTCTATTGAAAAACTTAAATCACCATATAGACATATCATACGCAATTGAATTGATATTGAATTGTGGAATAAAATTGAAGTGTTTGTTAAAAGGGCCAGTTTCCAAAACGGCCCCTTCTCTGATTCAAATTTCCTGTTGGTTGTGCATTGGCCATGCCGTTGTGGTCACAAATCTATAAAGTATAAAGATTTAGGTCACTTGGTTTGTTTTATATGGCTCCTCAAAGTTGTACCTTTCAGAAGCTGTCTAAGTGTTGATAAAATGTGCATGTTATGTAAAATATTAATGAAAATCTAATCAAATGATGGTCACCGTAAAGAATACATTCATGGCATGATTATGACAAAAAATCATGCTTCCATCGCGCCATTTGGCTGTTTTATGGAAGAAACAATCTCAAAAATGCCATTTTCGATGATAACATTTTAGACGCAAAAACTGTGTTTTTAGAGAATACACCCTTTTATGGGCGTAGGATGCAAACCAATTTTTATCCTATTAAACAGTACGTAATATGCTATTGATGAGAGGAAAAATCATCAAAATGTAAGTGGTGGAACATTTTCAAATGTTGGGTTGAATTAGCCTATGGTTGAATTGCCGATTTTCGACTTTCTTTAGATAATTAACAAAAAAACGAGAGTATTTGCTCGGTATGTTGAGAATATGTACACAGATATGAAAAAAAGTGAGAGAAACACTTTTTCATAAAAAAAATCCAAGATGGCTACTTCACAAGTCCCCGTGGTTGAAGACATTGGCTGACAAATAGACAGAACAACAAACAAAACGTGTTCCTTATGATTTTGGTTGGTTTTCGCATTTACGGGAGTGTTCATAGCTACGGGCGATTGTATAATACCTATATTTATAAGTTTGGTTAGTCACATGGTAACGGGGATCTTTCATATCGAGCCCCAAACATACTTTCGACATATGCACTCCGTTGCCGCATGGAAAACTATTTCAAGTTTTGTCGGAATTTCTTTACCTGTGGTTGTAATGGTCGAGGGTTTTCCAGCGTCCTGTAATACCCAAGGTAGTACAAGATACTGGAGATGTGCGCACACATTCCCATCGTTCTCTCTCCAACTGGGCACTGGCAGTAGTAGTCCTTTATTGGGGCCTCAACATCGGGTGAAACGGTGAACCGTATCCAAACGTTATATTTCGTTTGGCTTTTGTGTCGAGAATGTATTTGACATCGGAGAAGGTCTGGGGAGTGCTGGTAAAGCCACACCTCATAGTCTCCGTCATCACTTAAATGTTCGGCGATGTAACCAGGAGCCAGAGATATCTGATACGTTCCACACGTAATGGTTCTCAAGTAATCAAGATCGAGACGGGGAAACAGTACGGAAGATGCATCCATCTTGACAAACTCGGACCTTGCCCGTCTAGATAGATCCGGATCTGTCTTGACTCTCTGAGCTAAACCATTCGGTGTTGTCAAACGGTCCTTCATACGTTCAGCCATTAGCCTATCTTTGGCATCTCTCTCTGGAGATCTCTGGTAGATCGGTCCTCTAATACCATTCAGACAGGCTGTGACGGTTCGAAGCAAAGCCTCGATGACATTGATAAAGCTGTTAGACACCAATTGCGTTCGGAAGAACGTCCAGTGTTTCAGACGACCATGATAGGATTCCACAATCCACCTCGATTTGGTGATAGTTCTGTCAAGATTTGCTTGGACGTCAGAATGTTGACTTTGACCGGGTTTCAGGTATGACGGCATGCTAGCATTGAGGCCAGAGGCTTCGAGAACTGGTAGGACATCTCTAAAACCTCGGTCAACGACAACGTTGTCGTCTGGTTGTAGCCAAGTAACTAGCTTGTCCATGACTTTTTTTGTAATTGTAGCATCATTTTCGCTGCCAGTGAATGGTCCTACTGTGTCCAGAATGTAGCCATCTGGTAAGGCGATGCTCATGAATTTGAGATAGTTTCTCTTCTTCTGGCCACAGTAGGACATTCTCTGGAGCTTGTGGTCGGAGCTTTTCTGGATATAAATATAGGTGCCATCTAATATGGCAGTGGCTTTATCTCCAAAAAATGCTTCTGAAAAGACAGTATTGTGCCCGAGCAACTGTTCTCTTGTCAAGTGATCCGGACCTAGAAATTGTGGGACTATCGATGTGTCTAATGCCTGTACTATGGAGTGGAAAGTTTTGGACACACTTGACTTGGAAATTCCAAAAAGAGAAGAACACTGACTCCAGGAAATGTCGGTTTTCAGTTTTACCCAGAACAGTAATAGAGCATCGTGTGTAGTCTTGGTATATATACCAGATGAAAGATATGGGGAACAGTGCGAGTGGATTTCGAGGAACTGATCTTTGGACCAACCTGTCCAGGCCATGCATGCCGAGTCATCAAGAGAAGAAAAGCTTATTGTAAACGCAGACTGGTTCTGTGAAAGGACGTGCGACACCTCTAGGAGGTCATTAATGATTTCGGACGATTTTGATGGTAACTGAGATTCCAAGGAACCTCTACCATCAAGGACAACCTCTGTAGACGGATCTAAGTCGTTACCAATAAGGTGAATGGAGCAGACGCGGGATGAGGTGGGACACCACAGTTTGTGTGAATAGATCAGGTGATGTCTTGCACGTTTTGGTAAGACTGATGATTTTGTTCCATTTCTTGCAAAGGTAACAAGACAGAGACAGCATTTTTTGTGTGAAGATGATCCATTCAAAAGATCATGAAGGGTCAGCAACGGCAGGATATGGGACGGGGAGTCGTCTTCTTCCTCTATTTCCTGGTTCTGCTCGGGTTCAGGTTCAGGCTGATTTTTGTTCCGAAGATACTTCATGTAGCACTTCTGGCAAATAAGTGCTTGTTCCTTTGCTGACATCAATCCTTGTTGCACCAGCGTATCTAGGAGCCATTTATATTGTGGACTATTTACATTGCGTGCACTTCTGTTCTTATTGCCACTACGTTTCTTGAAGTATACTTGACACCCTTCTCCAACACATTTACCCTCCATCTTGAAACAATAACGATTGGTTTATGAAGCGTCGATAAAGTAACAAAATAGCAAGCCACCGATGATTGCTGTAAACAGCTAATACTTAGTAGTTTGGTACAATTATGCGAAAATGTGTGATAAATAACGAACAACTAATTACACAAAATAACAAGACAATATAATAAATCACATTCAATACCTCCAAGAAGCGCAGAATTGATTGATTACTTAGAACAAAATAAAGTATTTCATATGGATAATCTATCTATTCGATGTGGCGTGGTCGGCAGGCACAAAGAAAGTGAGACAAGTCAGGGTCCCAACCCTGACAGAGCCACAACGCTTTGGAGATGGGACAATAAAACAAGGAAAGTGAGACAAGAATAGCTAGCGTCGAGTCAATGATTCCGTAAACGTATAGACAAAGACAAGAAGATACGGATAAATGTACAAGGCCACACGATCAGAAAATTCAGAAGAGGACAACTTGAGATAGAACAGTATTCATGTATCAGGGTGTCCTCAGTGTAAATCTTTATATCGATACTGTTTATTTAGTCGTTACACATCATAAAACTGTCATGAAAATATCCGCTCTGATATTCAATATAAAAGTTTGTATATAATAAGCTATATAATAGGGTTTCAGACAAGGTTGTTACTCATTTCCCCTTTTCTTTCAATTTACAACCACATTCAGGCGGCGATATGAGAACGTTCCACCACATGGAATTAGCTGATTTTTGGTACACATATGAAACAAGTAAAGCTCTATCCGATTTTCTGATGGAAATTTGCATCCAAAACTATATAACGGGAGAAAATTGCAATTTTATGGCATTTTTCTTCATAATTGTGTCTCTGCAAGTGCATTTTCATCCGAGAATATTTTTTTTTATGTTTTATGAATAAACACGATGTTTTGGAAATATTTATCAAAAGAAATTTATACTATGTTGCGAATTACAATTTCGAGATAACCTTCTTTTATTTACGAACTTATGTCTTTGATGCTGAAATTGACAACTTTATAAAAATACATTTTCACTGAAATTATGAAATCTGGGTGTCGGAAAGGTGTAAAATTATTCTTCGGAAAAGAAAAAAACAGTAGTTGAGCTAGATAAGAAATTATACGGGGGCAGGCTCCTATGGAGAATTAACATTACTGGAAACAGGCCCTTTCAAAGTACTACTTTGTTCGCCAATCAGCACGCGACAATACGCTGTTCAAACTATTGAACGAAATTGTGTGGACTGTCGATAAGGCGGGCATTTTTAATTTTAAATATAAACTATAAGTCAAAAAAGAACATAAGAGGCAGAGAAAACGTAAATATAAGTATTGAACTGTTTTTGTATGGTATTTATGATCTATTTGAATAACAAAGAGCGCGCATTATGTTGTTTGCTTGCAAAGCTGTGTCATTCAAATAGATCATAAATACCATACAAAAGCAGTTCAATGCTTAATTACGCTTGTGAATACAATACAAATATACAATGTACACCGTATATAGGGACCTGTTATATCTCATTACACTTGTGAGTACAATACACATATACACTGTACACTATATATAGGGACCTGTTATATCTCATTACACTTGTGAATACAATACAAATATACACTGTACACTATATATATAGGGACCTTTTATATCTCATTACAATAGTGAGTACAATACACATATACACTGTACACTATATAGGGACCTGTTATATCTCATTACACTTGTGAGTACAATACAAATATACACTGTACACTATATATAGGGACCTGTTATACCTCATAATACTTATGAGTACAATACAAATATACACTGTACACTATATATAGGGATCTGTAATATATCATTACACTTGTGAATACAATACAAATATACACTGTACACTATATATAGGGACCTGTTAAAACTCATTACACTTGTGATTACAATACAAATATACACTGTATACTATATATAGGGACCTGTCATATATTTCATTACACTTGTAAGTACAATACAAATATACACTTATGTTTCCTTCGACTGGAATATTACGTTATTTTCAGCATAATAGCATATATGCTGGGAAATGTTTAATTAAAGTGGTTCTTTCAGTAGGTGATAACGATTCCAAGGACATTTCGTTTGAAATAGATTCCATGGCTAATCGATCAGATTAGCATCGCTAGCAGACGACGTTCAAAGGGGCTCTGTTTCGTGATTTTGAGTAATGGATGACATCACTGAAAAACCACAACCCTTAAAAAAATATTTATACACATTCAAAAAATCTTGTCGATACCCTCGACTTTTACAAGGTTTTAGAAATGCTAAATTTTAGTGTTGTTGTTATTCACTGATGTTATGCATAACTCAAAATCTCGAAACAGATCCCCTGTGTGATGTCGTTAACAAACTTGGTAATTTCGTTTCTAGAATGGCGCTTACAATAATTTTGTGTACCTACACATCTTATGATAAGTTTATATTGTCATAATTTGTCAAGTTGCTTAATTTTTTTGCGATGACCTATATTGCTAAATTCTAACGAACCCAGAATGGTTTCCGACTATAGGCCTATTGATACCGAAAGTATCGGGCGGCCATGTTTGTTTACCTTGTACCAGCTGTATTCCTACACTGGCCAGTATCACTGTAAATTGCAGTATACAGTCTCATATACTGCAATTTGCTTTACTAACGACATATAGGCAAATGCAACACAGAATGTAAATATATGAGAATATCTTCACTCAGAGATGTCAGATGAGCACAAGTGTGTGTTAATGTTTTTGTATTCACCTACAAAGGTTCTTAATTTGCATTTCATAATTTCAGTAAAACATGATTCACTCTTTTAGTGTTAAAAAGGAACGATATCTTATGTTAGTCTACTGATAATAACACAGGGTAGGGTGCCCCCATTGACACTATAAGTTATGTTACAGTTTTATTTCGTTTGTGTCGATATTAAGTAATGGATAAAAGCATGAGTTGGTGTTGAATCAGCCTGTGAAATACTGCCTGTCGAAGACCGATAGCACGAGACAGGTTGCTGGCATTGGCTGATCTTACACCAAAGGAGTGATTTTGATTTATCCCTTTCCTTTCTTCACAGGTGTGTCTCCCGTTTTAGCCGGGAAAGATCAGCTTGTCACCACCTAGGGGGAGATAACCTCGTGCCGATTAACACGTGTTAAATTGTGACGTTATTAAAATGCGTCATCGGTAATTGTGACGTCATGAAAAGTGAATGACGATATGCATACCCCACATGTGTTTTTGTTTACAAATATGGCAGACTACCGTCGGTGGAGCTGTGACTGAAATAATAGGATGGGAGAAAAATAATCATCCCCTACGTTGAGGGTGTAACAGAGAAATCACCAACCCTCAAGGTAGGGGAAGATTATATTAATCAAATATCTATGCTATTCAATATGCTTTAATATACTCTAATTAAATACCCCTACCTAGAAAACACCGCTGTATCTGAATATCGTCTACAACCTCTCCCTTTCTTCCTTAAGGTAAATCTAATTACGCAGGTGTATCAACTAAACCACTCCCCCACCACAGTAATACATATTTCGTTCACAACGAAAAGAAGACAAGCTATAAAAATATAATTAATATAACATCTTTAAAAATATAATTAATATAACATCTTTAAAAATATGATTAATATAACATCTTTAAAAATATAATTAATACATAATTCTCCTATATGATGCTGATTTACTTTTCGCATATTCCGTCTTTACGTATTGCAGAGGTATCTTCTCTTGAGAGCAGGCATTGATTGTTACGTCATTTGTATGTGTGAGAAAATTACGTCGTTCTCTCAAAAATTGATGACGTTACTCTCACAAACAAATGACGTAACAATCAATCCCTGCTCTCAAGAGAAGATAACTCTGCAATACGCAAAGACGGAATAGGACGACCTAGCCTACGTGTCGCCATAAGTGATTTAAATTATTTAGTTACGGGACTGAAGCTCCTGCTACGAACTAGTGACATTTGAGGTCCGCTACTATCACCGCGATCCCGATTCCGTCGATGGAAAACCTACGATTTGAATAAACACTCACTCAGCATACAATATTCTAGGAGAAGGAATTAACCAGTTTATAATGATAGGTTCACAATGTTTTCACGGACAGTGACTATTTTCGCCATTTACACAATCTCCCGAGTTGCAGCAGCGGGTAAATACAACCCTTCATTTACTGACTAAATTTCTCTAGCTGTTTTATGAAGTAGTTTCATTGGGTATTTTTTTCAAAATATCCGAGTATTTGTTTTAAAATCAATATATTATGACATACGAAGACTAGTGTATATAATATATTCACCTTCCGTCTGTTAGTCCATCTGCAAAGTTGTTCAACACATTTTAGCGAATTGGGGCCGTTAATAAGTAAGATCTTTTTATGAAAATTATCCTCGTTCATATTATTTCAGGTATTTCGGTTTCACGCAGTCCTTATTGGCATCAAACATTTACCCTACTAACACATTCTTAAATCACTAAATTTAATGGGTGGAACAATCAAATGTATTATTATTTGCTACATCGTCTTTTAATGACCTGTTATGTTATATTATAACTGGTATTAGATACTCTCATGGAATACTTATGTGATAAAATCAAATTCCTCATTTTTTAAATTTCTATAAACCTTCCGATTTATTTAATCGAAGTCCCGTGCAGGAGCAATTTGAAAGCTTGAAATAAATTTTGCTTTTTTAGTTATTACAAATAGAAAAAAAAGTATTTTAATTTAACTTGTCACATGAAAAAAGTAATCTTCATTTCTTGTAATCCTTGAGGAGTCATATTAAAAGGGGGAGGGACCACAGCACGGGTTAAGGCAATTGGGTATAATATATATATATCCCGGCAGGGAAACTATGATTTTATATCTATACACACACAAACATCATTGTGTAGTTGTTTATTCAAAGTTGCTAGGTAATTCCTCAGTATCGAAGGTCATGCTCATTTCGGTGTTGCTTTCCTAGCGATATTAAACTCCAAGTAAACATTGATATGACACTCATACTTGGGGTATAGTTACAGCGTACAGCTTGCATTACATTATCCGCTAAAGATGCTGAGTATGACCAATGGTCAATTGTCTGTATTGGATGTTGAGACTTAAATAAATACAACGTAAAGTTTTCGTTTAATGCTGCTTCCAACAAGCGTAGGTCGTCTCAATCCGTGGTTATAGGGCCTTTGTAACCAGTCAGTATCTTTCTCAACTCCCTTGGGAGCATACAGCCGGTACTGCCATTTCGGCGCTCACAGGTAGCATTCTACAATTCTTACACTGCCCAGCCACGTACTCATTTACAGCTGATTCGAACCCGCAACCCTTCGGTCACGAGCCCGGCTTCCTACCACTAGACTAGGTGTTTTATATTCAAAATCAAGTAATTCATATTTAAATTCTTGTGATACATGTTTTATATAGTTTTCCTCAATGGTTACTTGACAAATTAGCTTATACTTTGTATTTCCCAATTATAAAAGAAATTCTTGGAGTGAAAAAGGACAACAAGAGCATACCAAAGTGTCAACAAAACAATAATTCGAACTCCTAAGGATAAGACCAGGTGTTCCGGTAGGATGAGCGTCCTCTGCTTCAATGATGACACCCTCCATGTTAACCTTAGTCAAATCCAGGTAAATTCATAATACTCCGGTGGTGACAACAAAATCAAAGTGCAAACATTAGCATAATAAAAAACACCAACCTTCATATCACACAAAGAAATAACACTTCTCCGTGAAATCACGATGGTGATCACCCAAAAATGTCTTTGAAAGTAGCACAGAGCGTCTATATCGCCTTGAACGATCATCTGATGTTGTGCATGGTCTTCTCAGCGGAAGCGAGTTTTCGTTTTCATAAGCCGTGCCATGCCTTCATTCCTATATGATGGTTTGTGGATATGACAAAGTAAATATATCTCCAACCAATGGAAGATTGTTAACACAGCGATTACCTAGATTACCAATGATGCAAATGGTGTTTACTGTGATGTATGACGGTCGCATGCCTTTAGGTTTATATCAGTATCAGTATAATTGCACGCTTCCACGTATATACATGCAAATATGTTGTTTCTGGTGTAAGTTTCGTTGCTCTTCTTCGGATATTCTTATCATGATGTTTTAGTGTTTTTTTTAAATGGTTCCGCTTATGGTTTAAACATTTTGATTCCTTAGGATGAACAAATATTCTACTAATGGGCCCTGCGAATTTGGTGTTTGGGTGTTTAAATGTCGGTTATATGCCAAATACCAGAAACGTATTACCACTTGGTAGATAAATACTACGAAAATTCAGTAAAATATTAATACAGCACTCACAAGTTTACATCAATTGGACGTCTCGTGAGGCAACAAAATAGGGCAAAATAGATAATTAACTAACGTACATTTGCCCCTTGGACTACAAGTAAGATCATATTCATCCTGAAGTTCTACAGAGAAAAGTAAGCTAAGCCCATTATTATGGATTGTCATATGGTGAAATGAGTATAAAGGACGGACTGATGAAAAACACAAAATACAAGGTCTCCTTACATACATAGGAGAAACATAACTCTGGTGGTAGGAAGCCAGGCTCGTGACCGAAGGGTTGCGGGTTCGAGTAACGTCACGACACTGTGTTGTATCTTTAAACAAGATACTTTACTCCGCTTTTTCCAGTCTACTCAGCTGTAAACGAGTACGTGGTTGACAGTGCTAGAATTGTTGAATGCTAGCTTTGAGCGCCGAAATGGCAGCACCAGCTGTATGCTCCCAAGGGAGTTAAGAACGATATTGGCTGGTTGCAAAGGCCCTATAGTCACGGACAATAATTTGTGAACCGCTTTGAGACGACCTACGAACTAGGTTGTGATAGAACCTCGAATTATTATCATTACTTCTCAAGTTTCGATTTAAATTATTTCAAATAATTATTGCCTTATATGTCAAATTCATCTATACATGAAATAAAAAGAGGATTTTGATGTTGCAGTGTTCAACAGACCTTTAATCTCGATATGATCATAAAGGCAAACTGCTTATTCATGGTACTAGTACCTTGATCGCATTGTAGAGATATATACATGAATGATAAATGCACAAAGATGATTAATTGATTGTATTCATGTTAAATTTATTAGATACTTATAGATTATCACACTGTATTTTCAGCGTTTGTCGTTCGAACAGTTTTCTCATCGCTCGCACGTAGATAAAATCTGTAGTCCACCGCATAGTATGATAAACTATTTATCATCTTTATACCAATACCTTATATTTTTCCCCAATTAAAAACCTCAATTATTAACCATGTTTTCCAAATGACCTCTAAGCTCAATGATCAACGATCGCCTGTGACAAACGTAAACAAATAGAAGTTTGAACTTTAAAACTACGTAGAATAGATATTTTTAAAACAACCCTATCATCATTCGCTTTTCCATATGCACATTTACAACTGAAATAGTATTGTTATTCTCACAATATTTTCCCCAACTTTGTATTGATATGTTTATGACGGACTATTTTCTTACGCGGATCACTTTTGTGTGGAAACTATTTCCGGTTTCGGACGTCATCTGTCGCGAGCAGACGTCCTTTTTTTGAGAAAAAACGTTCCCAAGTGCTGGACAATGGGAAAATCCATTCTCAAATTCTTCTCAAGTTGTTCCTAAGTCGTTCTCAACTTTTTCTCATACTGACAACAAATGATAATGAACTTATCATGCTACAGGTAGGTGGTATAAAGTAGTATATAGATGATAATGACAGGTCGTGTATCAGAGGGAGAAACGAATAGGATAATGGTCAGAGCTGCTGATATTTCTCAGCTAGGCTATTCGGTGTGGGAGCTCGGGAGCTCGAGGTATGAACAGAGCACGATCTTCATACAGTTGAAGTTGTGTTTCTTTTTTTCATATAAAATTATCAACACAATTGAACATATATCTATCCTATTAAATGTTGATCCGAATGTTTAATGTACCTATCGTGATTGTACAATGAAAAAGTCGATAAAATACCTGCGTAAATCAGCCACTGTTAAAAATAAAATGAAAAAAAATGTTTACGTCTGTAAGAAAACTTTGTTATTTTCAGGTAACGCAAGAGGAAATGTTACAGTCGCCGCCTACATAGAGGACAAGTCAAGGGCAAACTACGTTTTCAGTAACCCGTTGTTCGACCACAGTTCCCTCACTCTAATATCATGTACAGCGAAATGCCTCGTTGAGAAAATGTGTTATGGTGTGGTCTTCAACGAAGAGCAAAGACATTGCCAAGGATATGCCAGATTTTCAGGTCCTGTGATTTCCACAGGTGCAAAAGTTTGGACGAAAAGTAAGTTTACATGTCTCTGGCGAACCAGCAGTGTTGGAATATCGAATTCGATAGGTTTATGTGTGTTGAAATCCCTGCTGTACCACATTGTATGATCGTACGACGAGATCAGCGTAGGACCCTCTACAGAAGTGTTGTGATTCTTCTGTTCAATCTTCTAGATACAATAGGAGATGAATATTAATCTATCCGCATGTCCCAATAGCAATATTTTGGGCTGGTCTCACACTCATTTATTTTCTTCTCTTTCTTAGGAACTTATGTTAACCCATTACCAAAATGTCATATTTCTTTTGAAATAAAAGTTTGACCTGTTGTCGTGAACGTTTTAAAAGGGAGTTTAGTCCCTTGTTCCCTTATGAAATGCTGAGATGCCAGCAAAGATTTGTTCATTTGAATATTGGCATGTGTCCAATAACTTATGATGATAAATTATTACTTCTTAGACGGTTCATCAGTTTCAACACAAACTTAGATAGAATCGTATTCGTTGGTTACAAAGTACGATAAGAAATTGCTCGAATACATCCCCCTCTCTTGGAACGTATTGCCACTACTTATGTTTCTAAATGAAACTGCCTCGTGTCCAAATCATCACGTGACGTTATCCGCGCTATATTAATGGAGATTTCCCGTACAAATCCAGTTGTCAAACTGGACATCTGGAATTAACTATGAATTTGGGGATAGCAGGAAAACATAATATTATATGGAAGCACATCTTACAGGTATATGTATAATTATTGTAGGAATAATACATCCTTCGTGAAACATTATAAATATGCTACGTTGCCATTTCTTGTTGATATATACTTGAGTGATGAGCTTAGTAATGACCTAGGATCACTGAATTGAACACAACGCCGTCGCATTTAGATGTATGCAGGGATGTTGTTCAATTCCTGAACAAATGCCTCAGCCAAGTTAAAGAGCTGATTCAAGAGTGTTTATCAGGTCATTTTATCGAGTTTAGCATTTTCCCGAAAACAACATGGCTGACAATATTGTGTTTGGGCTTTGCGAGGAAAATGGCGTCAATTGAAATGAAGGTAGCAGCACTTTCCCCAAGGTAGCAGCACTTCGGGGTGAAAGTAGTTGACTGCATCGACCGGGACTTCAGACAAGATATATGTCTCTCAATTAAACCAACAGCTGTATTAAAGCGAACATAGGTTTCATCTTTGTATTCTAAACATTCGTTAGGTGTAGTACGGATTTCGAGATCCTAACAATGACGCCACCAATGTGCATTTTCAGCTAATTTTTTCCTGATGGGTGATTATTTATAACCGCCAAGACATCCTATTAATACTTAACTTACTCCTTTATACTACATTTTCTATTATAATTATCATTATCCACATGAACGTTGGAATTAATCCTTGCTATTATGTAAACATTTTACAACGATTATGAAACAAGTTATTTCGGCTTAATAACTCTTGTTGGCCCGGACGTTAGTGCGTGAGGGGTCTTAAAATGGGAGGCACCGGAGTACCCGGAGAAAACCCACGGAAAGATGACCCCACATCGTTTTACGTCCAATCGAGGAATCGACCCCCGGTCGCCTTAGCGAAGGCGAGTGCGCTATCCACTGTGCCACACAACCACCCATTTTAATTAGAAATGCAATAAATGCAATGTTACAAAATGTCACCACACATATTTTACTAGGGAAAAACGTATGCATCATTGCTCTAACATCTGACTATTGTACCTCACCGACGCACAAACAATGTTATTGTACCGCTGTGTATTTTCAGGAATACGTTGTCATGCAAGCTACATCTACGACCCCATCTCGGACTTGTGTTTTCAGCTGTGCGGCGCTTACAACTGGCCAGACGCCGTTGCATTCTGTGCAGAAGATGATTCTCGGCTGGTGGTGTTTGACACACTTGAAAAGCTACAGTTTTACAAAAACTATGTGATTGGTAAGGACATTGTTTACAAGTGAAACAGAGTTTAAACCCTCAGGAACAAACGCATCGATCGATAAATAACAACAAATATGTCATACAAAATGGCGATATGGTATAAACACTCTAAAAACGCTAGTATTTATGCTGTCTAATGAATACGAAAGAGTATAAGGGCGTCTTAGCTAACAAATACAATTTGTTTTTGTGCCACTAACTCGAAATTTCGATTTGCTAACTCGAAACTTCGGTGCTTTCAGTGGAATAATGTTGACAATCACGATTTATAGTAAACCCTCCCTTGTTTGACTTCACTATCTGGGTCTTTTCACATACTTGGTTCTATGGAGAGGTATCAATTTCAACAGGAGTGTTCAGATTTATTATTTCTTAATGTGCATGTTGATGAATTAATATAAATAATCAATCTTCAATCCAAAAAAACCCTGTCTGCTTTTTTTCATTTTGTTTATTTTATTCTTTACATTTTAAAGACAAGTGTACATGTATAACCGAATGATCTACATTTTATTGTCCTGATTTGTTTTAATTTACACAAATCTGAGCCCATATTTAGAAGACATCTTAATTGCTAAAATATTACTACATTGTAAAAAAAAATCTTTAGACAAATGTTGTTTTCATGTGGAAAAAGAGCATTATAAACAAAGGTCATTAAACTTCTTATCAAACTGCCTATAATGGGTTTTTTTAATAACGTTTTCGCTCTTTTTCAGTAACAAACGATGGGAAAGGTCGAACAATAGGTGGTCGCCGTGTAAACGGAGTGTGGAAGTGGGTAGATGGAAGCCTCATGAGTATGTCGAAGAAGTTCTGGAGAAAAGGGGAGCCGACTGGATCGGGGGTTTATATCTTAGCTTCAATACATCCCGGTATGGATGGTATATTTAATGATGTTCATCACGCTAATCGCCCAATCGTATGTGAGAAACCATAGTCATAATTTTCTAAGAGTCGTCAGGTTAGGATCAATATCATCAGGGACGGCCATATGATCAAGCTAAGATAATGAAAACCAATTATCATTGTAACAGGGCTATTACAGAAAATCCCAACACTTGTGTCAGGTTTCATCTGCAAAGTTGTTTTTGAAAACCGCTAGGACAATTTCACGGGCAAAAAAAAGCTCTGTGTTTGGGACTGAATGATATGTTTCGTAGATTTTAAATACAATGTAGCTTCAATTGATGCACCGTATCTTTTCATTGTACAATCTTAATAAATGTCTAAGAGCTGATTAGTACGCCCCCATCTGTTTAGAAAGGGATGAAAATATGGTTGCATGCATCGTTATTTGTGGCCATTCCTAAAGATCATAAAGACAATTTTGTGATTGATAATACATTTGTATATGAAACTGGTAACATGGAATTGTTTTGACGACTATTATGACAAAACAATTTAACACTCAATTATGGAGCAATGTGATACTGTATTTCCTAAAATTACAATATCATTAACATGTTTATATTTTCTCCTTCGTTATGACTAAAGTACAAAATTGTTGTACATAATTCAGTTAACACAGACAGGTATCGGTAAATTATGTATACATAAACTATTCACTGTTATACGTGTCCTTTACCTAGGGACATATACGTGACCAAGTAAACTTGTTGTATCAATTGAAACATTTGGGCTCTTTATATTTCTTTCTAAGGATCATTTTGTTTTCTGGTGCCTTCCATGGGAATGTGTAGTTTTTGCCTGAGTGTTGAAGGTTCGTTCAAGTAAGAAAGATAAAGGGTTCTGTCCCCAGGCTGGTGCATACCAAGGTCCTTAAAATGGTATTTGTTATTCCCTACTTCATGTTCAGCTTTTAGATGAATCGCAACAACTGGTTAACCCGTTGTCAGAATAATTACGGGATGGAATACAATTCTGGGTACTTCGACATAATCTTTCAGTGAGATAGCACTAAAAAGTCGGCATTAGATCTGAGCTTTCGCAAAGAGGAAAATACACCAAAACACTGCCTCCAGGCACGCATACACAACACACATGTAGACGTGTACCTTAGTTTATGATAATACACTAAACCATACAAAACAAGCAAGCCTAAGCTTTTGTTTTTAGTGTTTTCTAGTCCATTTACATTACAACATATTAATGAAAAACAAGCATTTTTGTATTGAAAATATTGTTACGACAATTTGTTTATGAGGAATATAATTTTGCAACTCACTGCCAATTCCCCACAATATTAGTAAACTCTCATACATTGCAACGTTGCATTTATTCTTAACAAACGACATGAAATCATTTCAGATTCCTTTTATATTATTAATGATCCGTTGATTTATTTGTCAACACAATTATTGAAAGTATTTTCAAATTTGTGTTTTTTATTTTTGTTTTTGTTTTTTTTGTTTTTTTGTTAATTATTTTTTACATATACATGTATATATATGTATGTTGGATTTGGATTTATATGCTTTTTTATATCATATCATGTCACTAACTGGCCATGATTATGATAGTTTGATAAAGTGATGTGTTACCGTGAAAGAGCAGGACGTGCCAGGGACGAGGCGCGAAAGTGTGTTATGGACTTATATTTGATAAGTGTGATGGCTAGTATGTGAACTGCAACGTTTTTGATAATGGCGGTGCTTTGTGACATACTAATTTTGTCAATAGTTGAGTTAGTGGTGATTTATGCTATGTAACTTGTATATACATTTTAATCTTTATAGAGTGTCCATTTACAGCATTGCTGAAATTTTCATCTACTATTGCATAGTTATATTTTACAGAATCGTGTTCCACATACTCATTGCAATATAGCAATATGATATTACCATCTGATGATCATATGTATATTGATATGTTATTCATTCCTGGTATCCACTGCATACCAATCCATTACCCACTCCACTATTCCTGTAATTCCTCTGTTGTACATATTACTTCATTCATGTAACTAGTGTTGAAAAGTTAATTATTCAGCAGGTAAAAAATTACGTAAATGTTACGACACTTGTTTTTTGCCTTTTATGTTCTATAAAACATGTACTTGATGTATTGTCAAACAAAATTTGAATAAAACAAAGTTTAAACCAAGTCCATGGTCTACTACTGTTAATGTGGCGTCAATGCAATGTTGACGTGACGTCATACTATTGTTATGAGTTAGATCGCGCAATTCTGCACGTGGCTATCTCCCCCTAGGGGTGAAAAGCTGATAATCTCCAGCTTAAACGATAGATACGTCTGTGAAACGTGGGAGTAATGTGTATCAATAAAATATACTTATTCAACCTTGGGAGTTGCTTCTATGTGTTATAAACGTTGTAAACGAGCAAAAATAAGGTTACAGCAAGTCATGGAAAAAGACAAGAAAATATTAATCTAAGCCGTTAACACGAACAATGGTGACAACATTGAGCGTATTAAGATTGAAAAAAACGAAGCTTGGACTTTTCATCTTCATTTGCCTTTGTAAGAAAATGTAATACTAAATGATTCAGGCGCGTGAAGAAAAAGTACAAAATTATGTAGCATCAATGCTCTAATAATAGATATGCAGCGACAAATATAAGATTCAAAACTGTACTGTAACGTAAAAAGAATATTTTTTAATTATGATAAGGAGAAAAACATTTTAGTTCTATGAAACTACTTCAAAACATGTCATACAAAACTAATTTATGTACACCTTTTTGGTAATGTGACGTTATAAATCTGATCAGGTTAAACAATTCATAAGGAAATATGTTGAGGCTCCAAATAGTTTGAAACCATACAAAACAAGCAAGCCTAAGCTTTTGTTTTTAGTGTTTTCTAGTCCATTTACATTACAACATATTAATGAAAAACAAGCATTTTTGTATTGAAAATATTGTTACGACAATTTGTTTATGAGGAATATAATTTTGCAACTCACTGCCAATTCCCCACAATATTAGTAAACTCTCATACATTGCAACGTTGCATTTATTCTTAACAAACGACATGAAATCATTTCAGATTCCTTTTATATTATTAATGATCCGTTGATTTATTTGTCAACACAATTATTGAAAGTATTTTCAAATTTGTGTTTTTTATTTTTGTTTTTGTTTTTTTGTTTTTTTGTTAATTATTTTTTACATATACATGTATATATATGTATGTTGGAATTGGATTTATATGCTTTTTTATATCATATCATGTCACTAACTGGCCATGATTATGATAGTTTGATAAAGTGATGTGTTACCGTGAAAGAGCAGGACGTGCCAGGGACGAGGCGGGAAAGTGTGTTATGGACTTATATTTGATAAGTGTGATGGCTAGTATGTGAACTGCAACGTTTTTAATAATGGCGGTGCTTTGTGACATACTAATTTTGTCAATAGTTGAGTTAGTGGTGATTTATGCTATGTAACTTGTATATACATTTTAATCTTTATCGAGTGTCCATTTACAGCATTGCTGAAATTTTCATCTACTATTGCATAGTTATATTTTACAGAATCGTGTTCCACATACTCATTGCAATATAGCAATATGATATTACCATCTGATGATCATATGTATGTTGATATGTTATTCATTCCTGGTTTCCACTGCATACCAATCCATTACCCACTCCACTATTCCTGTAATTCCTCTGTTGTACATATTACTTCATTCATGTAACTAGTGTTGAAAAGTTAATTATTCAGCAGGTAAAAAAATTACGTAAATGTTACGACACTTGTTTTTTGCCTTTTATGTTCTATAAAACATGTACTTGATGTATTGTCAAACAAAATTTGAATAAAACAAAGTTTAAACCAAGTCCATGGTCTACTACTGTTAATGTGGCGTCAATGCAATGTTGACGTGACGTCATACTATTGTTATGAGTTAGATCGCGCAATTCTGCACGTGGCTATCTCCCCCTAGGGGTGAAAAGCTGATAATCTCCAGCTTAAACGATAGATACGTCTGTGAAACGTGGGAGTAATGTGTATCAATAAAATATACTTATTCAACCTTGGGAGTTGCTTCTATGTGTTATAAACGTTGTAAACGAGCAAAAATAAGGTTACAGCAAGACATGGAAAAAGACAAGAAAATATTAATCTAAGCCGTTAACACGAACAATGGTGACAACATTGAGCGTATTAAGATTGAAAAAAACGAAGCTTGGACTTTTCATCTTCATTTGCCTTTGTAAGAAAATGTAATACTAAATGATTCAGGCGCGTGAAGAAAAAGTACAAAATTATGTAGCATCAATGCTCTAATAATAGATATGCAGCGACAAATATAAGATTCAAAACTGTACTGTAACGTAAAAAGAATATTTTTTAATTATGATAAGGAGAAAAACATTTTAGTTCTATGAAACTACTTCAAAACATGTCATACAAAACTAATTTATGTACACCTTTTTGGTAATGTGACGTTATAAATCTGATCAGGTTAAACAATTCATAAAGAAATATGTTGAGGCTCCAAATAGTTTGAAAAGAAGACAAGGTTAACATAATGGTGGTATTGTACATATATGCTCCTAAAAGGCCATGTACAAGGGCAGAAGGCGGGAACAAATCATTGATGTTCTCCATTTCATCGATCCATTGCTATTTTTGGGCATTTAACCTATTCTGAAAAGCTCTTCGATAAATTCAGCGTCGTAAAAAAACTCGACCTATCTACTGTTAGTCCCCAAGTTATGCGTTCTAACAGAGATGGTAATTGCGTGATCCGAGTATTCGCAGTAGGGATTTCTTTCTGTAGTCAAAATAATCGGATACAGCTGCCATTTCTATTAAAGATATTTATGGTATATCGCCAATCTATTCCTTTGGATGCAGCCTGTGCCACTCCCATTTAATTTCTTTGCGACCTTTTCTGTTTAGGCTATTATATATCTGGTTTCTGCGAGAACACGGCGACTTCTATATGACCTTTGACCAAACTTTTTAAATATAGGTTCTCGGAGCATATCTTATTCAAATATTCATGAATGGATATCATATTTGGCAATCATGTACAACGTGGTCATCCGATTTGTCGTACAACAAAGTGTGCTCGATGCGTCAACTCCCATCATCTACGGGAAACTACCTGCCATTGTTTTTGAAAGTCAACACAATGTCACATTGCAGAAATGTCATACGTGTCTCATAGTAACCTTATATTTCATTTGTGTGCAAAAGTAGGTAGGTTAATATCTTTGAATACATTAATTCATGGAGTTTTTCTTTATTACAGATAAGACTAAATACAATTTAAGATAACGTCATGACTTTAATTTTTCTACATTTAGGTAATTATAGATAGAAATTTCAATCGCGAACCAAATAAAGAATCATGACAGCCTTATTCATATTGATATAAATCAAGGAAAATCACTATTGGATTTCGATGAATAATGGTGTTCTGTCGGGTATGCTTGTAAGGGGAGGTTTTCTACCTCCGTCGTCATTCCTTGGACGTCACTACTAGATTCGGAATCAAGTTGAAATATCGGACTTGGATAACTAGCCGGACCATACACCATTTCATAATGCCCTCTGCACATGCGCGTTCTAGGAGAAGATGGCGAAAATGTTTTTGGTTGCTGTTGTATTTCAGAGTTATCAAAGGTACTTGAACTTTGTGCGTGCTGGCTTATTTCTGTTTTTGATCTTCCATTGCTGGGGCTCTTACCTGCTTCTGTGTCTCGGTGGCCAATGTCAGAACATGAAGATAAACAAGAATCAGGATCATTGTCATTGTCACTGGTAATTTGTCCGAACAATCTGTCGTTATCAATTCCATCCAAAAGATCACCGAGAGACACATCAAATGAAGACGTCATTCCATCTGTGTCGTTAGGCAACTTTGAGACAGTGTCTAGTTCTGTTGAGGTATCAAATGATCTAGGTTTCTCGAAACTCCTCACTAGGCTGTCAAGCACTTCTGCAGAATCGTCTATCTTATTAGAAAAGCAATCTTTTAGCGTAGCATCCCACGAACCGTCGTCAATAAACTCGCTCCCATCTAAATCAGGCATTGGACACAGGGTACTACTTTGATCACTTTCATAACACTCGTCGTCTCCCTCAAACGACGTCGATGAAATGAGTTTTCCAATGAATTTGAAAGAGTTCATTTCCTGATTATCAGCGGTGCGCACATTATCCAAAGAAGTTGAACTATCCAGTCGCTCAGAGTCACTTACGATCTGGTCCAGTGTGTTTTGGTCTTCTGTGTAGCTATGATTACTAGAATTGGCCTCATGATCTAAAGATAAATCCTCCGGATTAGAGGACTTGAATATAACGTCATCCTCGTCGTTTTCCACGTTTGTAGTTTTTAGTCCACAATCTTCCTGTGAAGTTGCCTGGGACATATTTGTTTCTGGGTGTGAATATTGTTTGGTTTGAATGTTGATAGGAATTTGATAGTCTGAATAGGCAGCTGATTTGTCCATCAGGTTGACATATAGCTGTTCAGACGGGGCCTGTTGTACATCCTCTTCTGGGAAGAATGTGTTCCTGTGAACAAACTCACACATATCCACATACAGATCGTCTTTATCAGCCGATGGCTGATACGTGTAGTAAACAGGTGTATACTTCATGTCTTCTTCAGATTGCTTAACATTTTCCTCCAATTTTGAATCATGACTTTGCTCATGTGGAGAAAATGTCCGTCTATGGACGATTTCCAAACCGTCTTCTAAATCACGGTTGGTTTTTTCTCCGTGTAATCCTATAATCGAATCCGATGTAACGATGACCAACTCTTTTTCAGACTGATGTGCATCACTCATATCTAAGAAATCTTTATCTTCATTCGGGTCTGACGACATCTTGCATACGGAACTATTTGTCGATATCTGCTTTGCAGGACTAGTTGATGATAACTTGCGTACGGAACTAGCTGTCGACGACATCTGATATGGAGATCTAGTTGTCGATGCTTGCTGACCTCCTCTATATGTAAATGACGCCTGGTGTGCAGATCCATTCGCCATGGACTTGATCTTTTCATCCATGTGATCTTTTGCGTTATCCCTTACGCCTTCAACTTGAAACGACACTGTCTTCTTCGCTTTTAAATCTGGAGAACTTTTAGCCTTTCGGTTAGGTTTTATAAGTAAAATCTTAGATTTTATTTCAGGAGATGTAGGGACCTCGTATGCATTTCCATCAGGTTGATCCGGAAAAACATGCGTTCTGCTCTCTGGTTGCATGTCACCATAATTGTCACGGGTACGATTTTCTGTATTCGATACAGACTTCCGTTGTAACATCGGATGGGACGACATGCTTGTGGTCTTGAAGGACAGTGCATTCAGGACAGGGAGACTACGACTGACTGGTCCGTGCAAGTTGGATGCTGTTTGTTCCTGAAAGTCATGGTAATCCTTTTCTGAAATTTGTATCCACGAATCGTCACTGTGGATAATACTACTGTCCAGGTTTGTCGAAACGTCGGCTTCTTCAACTAAATGTTCAAACATCTGAGGTTCTTTGCCAGGTTTGTTCTTTACTTCTACAACAGGAGGTATATATATATATAGTATTTATTATATTTTCGTCTTCCTTGTTATTTTTGTAAATCAGACATTGAAACAATTTATGTATCATGGGAGTGCAATCAAGTTCTGAATTTATAAACAAACTTTGAGTTTTTATTAGATGCTTTGTTTATTCCTTTTGCTTTTAATAAGGAAACATTTATGATCAAACCAGAATTCGAAACATAGTAGATAACCAAATTATTCTTACTATAAAATATTATATTTACAAAGCAAGGTGCCTAGAAAACGCTCTATCAGTCAATGGCCTTAAAACGGTACAAAAGAGATTTATGAGATACAGAAATATATGGTGAATGGGAAAGATAAAAAACATAGACATACCTTCCAAAAAGACTGGGAAAAGTGGCAATACCTTCTTTATATCCCATAAAACCCTCAATTTAATTATTTATATGTAGAAAACCAATTAAGGGGTAATAGTAATATGTAGGAATACTCTAAGTATATTGAGCTGATATAATAAAACTGGTACTCTCTCTCCAACCTAAGAACCTTGGATACTTTACTATTCCTGAAGACTGTATCTCATTTTCTCCTATACCTGTACACAGTTGTATGAATCAACAAGATTTGAAATGGAAATGACTGAGGATATTTCTTTAATTGACTGTATCTTTCCCTCTTCTTTCTATAATATATCTGTACATCAGAAGACATTTAAATTGTTAAGTATGTATATTATAAGAGCTAATAAGCTGAAAGAAAGTATGATCGGTGTGTGAGAGAGAGGATATGATATGCTTTAGCAAATCAACACTCACATGTGAATAAAATTGGTATTTTTGCTTATTATGATGATGATGATGACATCAATGTGATAACTACTTTGTATCATGATGAATTTATCAGTGTGTTAGTTATGATGATTATATTATTATACGATGAAGATGATATCAATTAGAGATTGATGATGGCATGAGTGTGATAATGATGAAATCAGTGTGATAATGACGATGATGATGATGATGATGATGATGATGATGATGATGATGATGATGATGATGATTTTAGTGTCTTGTTGATGAAATTAGTGAGAGTAGAATGAGAATAACTATGATGAAGAGTATGTCAATGTCATGATGAAAATGTCTGGGTAATGATGAGGATGATAATATCATATGATGATAATGATATATGTTTGATGATGACGACAACATTGTGATGATGATGATATTATGATGAGAATGATGTTGATTTCAGTCATGATTATGATGATGATGATAATGATATAAGTTTGATGATGACGCGTACGACAACAGAGTGGTGATGATGATATTATTGTGAGAATGATGTTTATTTCAGTCATGATTATGATGATGATGATGATAATGATATCAGTTTGATGACGGTAACAGTGTGATTACGATATTATTGTGAGAATGATGTTGATTTCAGTAATGACGATGATATTAGTTTGATGATTATGACAAGTTTGATTACGATCGATATTATTGTGACAATGAGGTTGATTTCAGTCGTGATGATGATAATAATAATAATGAAAAAGTTTATGTCAATTGGATGATGATTTTGTGTCATGATGGATATATGGTGTGATGATTATGATGTTGATGATGATAATGATAAAGAGGAGGAGGATGCTGATGTTTTCAGTATTAATGTCATGATGATGATGATGATGATGATGATGATGTTTGGAGTGTCATGACGATGAAATCGGTTAGAGCATGATGATTATGATTAGAGTCTCATGACGATGAAATCAGTATGATTTTACTAATGAGGATGATTACGAATGAGGATGATGTCAATGTCATGATAAAGATATCGGATGATGATAACAAAACATTATGAAATGATGTGTGATATATGTGAATGCAGTGAGCGTGTGTATGGGTGTAAGGGGGTATGACCAAAAAAATGTATCTATGCAAATTGTACCAGAAATACCTTTGAAAAATAAAAATATTACACACAAAAAAAATCGTCTTCGTAAAACTTTCAATCAATCAAATACGTATTTCATAAATGACCAAATATGCACACCACTCTTAAAATGTTATTTTTTATCTTTAAATTTTGTTGTTCTGTTTCACATTCACAGTTTTTATATCCTTTGGAAACGAATTAAAATTCAGTACCTTTCTTTTTAGACAGTTTTGGCTTATCTTGTTCAGCTTTCCTAGACAAAACATATTAAAAAACAAGAAAGAATGATTTTCACATTTCATACACTATTATACATGTACAATGATACATGATATAAAAATCATGTGCTACTGAAAATTGCTACTTAATATTTTAGAATTTGTATTTATGAAAATATATTTGTTTCGTTACATTCTTCTCTCTAAAACTGAATTGTTATTAATGATGCCCCTTTCGAAACACGTAAAGTAAGACAAATTTCCAATAAAATATCGCTTTTTCATATCAAATCCCATTGAATTCTTTAGCCGACAAAGGGGTTTCTGACTGATAAGAAATATATTATATAAGTTATCATATATATTATACGTCGTTACCTGTATGCACAGCAGTATACCAGGAAACCAAGCAAACTAGAGAACAGAAGACCAATCAGACATGCGACGAGAACGTAGAGGCGAAAGTCGCTATGTGATACATCTGAAAGGGGAAATGATTCTGTTTTTCTTATATTTAAATTAAGAAAGAGGAGTTACAACAGTAAAATAATATATAATAGAATATAAGTTATTTCAACTAAATACAGCTAGGTATGGATATCATGATTCTCAACAAACAGACTATTCCGTCTTTGCGTATTGCAAAGTTATCTTCTCTTGAGAGCAGGGATTGATTGTTACGTCATTGGTTTGTGTGAGAAAATTACGTCGTTTTCTCAAAAATTGATGACGTTACTCTCACAAACAAATGACGTAACAATCAATTCCTGCTCTCAAGAGAAGATAACTCTGCAATACGCAAAGACGGCATTTACTCACAAAGGGATAACATATGCTCAACAAAAGTGAAGAGATGGAGAGTGAGGATGTACTCGTCAGCAGCATCGAGGACATATTTTTTTACGTTTCAAAACAGTTAAGCCTTGAACTGTCATCAATATGAACATTTTCTTTTAAAAAAAGACAAAAGTACTAAAAGATAGATAGTAAACATCGTTTCTTAATTTCTGTTGTGGAGACTAGATTGATCTCAGATACATCAGAAAGAGTTTACGTCATCAAATACAACCTAAAAGTTACTTTCTATAAGTATTGTTTATTTAAACACATATATCAATAGTTTCTGGTTCTTTATATCGGGTAATCGATCCCGAGTATTGATGCAATATTTAACCTTTTACAGTGAAAAACCCACAAAATTCCTACCATGAACACATTCAAATTGTGAAGCTAACCTCAATTATGTTATTTCCAAAAAATTATAAAGCATAGCTAATGCAGTATTTAAACGGAATCATTGGCTATCATATACACATACGGTCCTGACAGTGACGTCCTCCATATCCTTTTCGACATGCACACGTGACCTGTTTGAGCTGTCTATGGAAGCTGTATCTTTGTTCTTTGCATGTGCCTCCGTTTTCACATGGTGACGAGGAGCAAGTCAATACCTCTTAAACAAATATAGAAGAGAATTTGAAAACTTTATATTTTTAAATGCAATAATAATTTTCATGCTTACAATGTTTTATCTACTCGAGTGAAATATTGTAATGTATGGCATATTTGTGTAGGTAAATATATACTATCACAAGTCTTATACATATTAAATCAATCGACCCGAACGTTCATATAAAATAAAATCCATGGAGTAGGATGAAAACGTGTTTGTCTTCTTGAATCTGAAACGACGAGTGAAAATATGAACAGTAAACAAATTAATCACATCAGATGAAGTATAAAATAACTGATATTCATCAAGAAACAAGGGATACTCTATGCATTACATTTACAAAGGATTAACGTGTGTACAGAACTGACAGATGTCATCATTGAATGGTGGAATCATCTGTTAATGACACCACAATCAAATCAACATTTTGCTATTTGTCCACAGTAACCCCGCCATGTATTTTCGTCATAAAAAACCTTCTGCTTCATTGATGAATACGAAATGATTGTGATTTTGAAAGGAACATTTTTACATACATTTTATATATAAACGCTTCTTTTTTTAATGATCATAAATTGTAGGTACAGGCTTCCGCCTTTCTATGGTAAATGTATCAAATGAATATAATGTATACCGGGAAATGCTCGCCGCAGTTTAGCTTTTCCCTTTTTGCCTTCCCAATTGAGAGCGAATTTATCATGACACATTAGTGCAAAACATACAATTTATATGTACAACATTATAGTATTTAAATGTGACGGGCGAAATGAACACTTGGTGAACAGCAAACTTTCAAAGTGTGTAAGAACGTTGTCTGAGTGTGAGCAGCTACAGAGCGATATAGATAGAGTGTATGATTGGTGCACTGTGTGGAAAATGAAAGTGAATGTGAAGAAGTGCTGCCAGGTCATTTTTACAAACAAAAAGAAATGTATGAATTTTAATTACACTATGAACGGTAAGAACCAGAAGAATGAAATACGTGTGAAAGATCTTGGTGTTTGACTGACCTCTTCAATGAGTTTTAGTACCCACATTAGACGTACTGTTTCCAAATCAATGCTAAAGCTCGGTTTTATAAAACGTTCATGTAAAAGTTTTACACAAATACCTGTTTTAAGGTCTTTATATATAAGTCTTGTCATGAGTCAGTTAGAATACTGTTGTCAGATCTGGTCTCCTTACCAAACATCTTTAATTCACCAGGTCGAAGTTTTCCAGCGTAAATTTTTGAAATGTTTATGTTTTAAGACATGTTGACTACAATTCCATGTCTTACGCTGACACTTGTAGGCATTTTAATCTTCCTAGCCTCGACATAGGTGGTATTTTAGTTTACGCTGACACTTGTAGGCATTATAATCTTCCTAGCCTCGACCATAGGTGGGCATTTTAAGACTGTGTATTTCTTTACAAATGTATGGCAAGCCAACTTAACATTTATTCAAGGAGCAATGTCGATCCTGTATTTCAAAAAAAATATATAAGATATCTTATATAGCATATGAGATATCTTATATACTCTATAAGATATCTTATATCGTATATAAGATATCTCATATAGTATATGAGATATCTTATATAGTATATGAGATATCTTATATAATATATAAGATATCTTATATCCTATATGAGATATCTCATATAGAAATTAAATGAGATATCTTATATAAGTATATAAGATATCATATATACTATATAAGATATCTTATATCGCATATAAGATATCTCATTTAATTTTCTATATAAGATATCTCATATAATATATAAGATATCTCATATAATTTATAAGATATCTAATATACAGCTATATAAGATATCTTATATAATTGAAATATCGTTGCTATATAAGGTAGCTGATATAGAATGAGATTTCGTGGCATTAAAAACCAGAAACTAATTTCTCCCTCGAGAATCATTCGGAGCACATTCAGGATTGCATTGGGCGCAATGGCGGAGAGGGATGGTACGGATGCTGTATTTTCCCTAGGCCTAGCTCGCCTTGTCTCTCTTATAGCGGCCAAAGCAGAGGCTGCCATTTCCCGCACTCTTGAAGTGGGCTCAGACATAATGGCGGCGACAGGAACACGTGTTGTTACAACAAGCTTACTGTCCCTACGTAGATCCTCGAGATATTCCGGACGGGGAGACTTCATTTTCGACATTTTGTTAAAATCTCGTTCCTATATAAGATATCTTATTTAGTAACGAGACTTTAATTTATGATATCTTATATACTTATATAAGATATCTCATTTAATTTCTATATGAGATATCTCATATAGGATATACGATATCTTATATATTATATAAGATATCTCATATAGTATATAAGATATCTTACATAGCTATATGAGATATAGAAAATTAAATGAGATATCTTATATACGATATAAGATATCTTATATATCATATAAGATATCTTATATAGCATCTCATTTAATTTCTATATAAGATATCTCATATAGTATATAAGATATCTTATATATTATATAAGATATCTTATATATTATATAAGATATCTCATATACTGTATAAGATATTTCATAAACTATATGAGATATCTTATATACGATATAAGATATCTTATATAGTATATAAGATATATGCTATATAAGATATCTTATATAATTCGATGAAATACAGGATCGACATTGTTCCTTGAATAAATTTTAAGTTGGCTTGCCATACAAATGTGTTAATAGTGCTTTTGATTGTCCATATTTAGTCAAGCAAATGTGTTTTTCGTCCCTGGTCGTAATCTACGATCAATTCGTTTCAACCAGTTTTACTGCCAGAGAAGTAGAATAAACGTTAGAAAGTATAGTATTTTAAACAGAATTCAATGTAATTTTAACTCTCTTGATTTTGCACCAGACTGCGATATGTTTCGTTCCTCTCTCGCCGAGTTCCAAGAACTGTTAAAGAATATTTGCTATCACTAATTCCTTTTGTTTTACATATGAGTATCTTTTAGTGTGTGTTACAAGAATAACTGACTGTGATATTTTATACTTGTGTTGAAATGTTGTTATCCATTCTGTAAGTTGACCCTTGGATCTGTTGAATTGGAAATAAATAAATAAATAAATAAATAGATTTTATCAGCAAAGGGCGAATTTTCTAATTGGCAAAATTTTCCTGGTATGCAGTATACCAGGTTTCAGTCTGTAATCGGGACTTTTCATCATAGGAATCAATATTACTTTAACCAGACTGTTCGTCGACTATATAGATGTCTTGGGTACTGAACTATTGACGTTTCCTCTGAAACACGTGAACAATGAATACGTCCTAAATAATTTAATAATTCTGGTGTTTTCATCAGGCAATCATGTGCATCATATTGTTAGTAACAAACATTAACGCGATATATTTTTCTGGCATTATTTTGTGATTTTGTTCATAGTGGTTCTTATTTCTGTCGCTAGATGTATTCCTCGTTAATCA
The DNA here is from genome assembly GCF_002113885.1 of Mizuhopecten yessoensis. Classification (NCBI taxonomy): domain Eukaryota; kingdom Metazoa; phylum Mollusca; class Bivalvia; order Pectinida; family Pectinidae; genus Mizuhopecten; species Mizuhopecten yessoensis. Next base: position 91,256 of record NW_018407426.1, read on the forward strand.
TCATGAAGCACAATACTGGGTTTTTTTTCGATAAAAGGATGTTTTGCAGTTTAATCTTCCCATGAACTTTATTCAATAGTCAAAACGTGCACACTTTGGTCCACTTGCAATTACCATAGTAAAGAAAACATGAGGGCTACCATAGATAATTATCGCTGACAACGGCAAGACATTTATTATTCAGTATGTAAGAATAATAGAATATTTCATCCCCTTGGAGGTGAAACAGTGGAATCTCAACCCGAGGGGGAGGGAGATTCTTCAGTTGTCAAACACGAGGCTTTGCCGATTCCCCTATCTCACTCTCAAGGGGGTGAATGATCCTTTTTCTCTTACCCTGTTCACCCGTTATGTATCATATACATAATATAATGTTAACGTTACATGCTAAATTCAGGGTTCGCGTGACGTTGATGGATTGTTGACATGGCGTCATTGTATTGTTAACGTGACGTCATACCATTGTTATGAATAGGGGAATCCCATAGTGTATCATAAGCATAATGTAATACTTATGTTACAGGCTGAATTCACGGTTGACGTGACGTTGATGGATTGTTGACGTTACGTCATTGTATAATTGTCGTGACGTCATAACATTGATATGAATACGGGGATTCCCCCGTCTAGGGTGAGATTAATCAAATCCATCCCTGACGTGAGGTATGGATAAGGTTATTCAAACCCAAGGGATAAAATATTGAGCAGGAGACCCGAGGCTTTGCCGAGGGTCTTTTGCTCAATATTTTATCCCAAGGGTTTGAATAACCTTATCATTACCTCACATCAGGGATGATTTCTATTTCTTGCTTATTCCCTAAAACCCGTACAACATTTCTCATTTGCATATGAAGCCCGGATGGCAATTGTTAGTGACGTTAATGACCCTGACTGACCCCAAAACGTCATAAAATGACGTCACGACCAGTAGCGTGACCCCGAAAGGTCATTATAATTCCCCCGCTGTCTGCGCGTGTGTCACTATAATTACCCCGCCACTCTGCGCGTGTAGAATTTTCCAGCACCGCCGGAATTGCGGATATCTCGGTCTCGGTATGCACGAAAAGGATATCTCACACCGGTAAAATTGTGGATACACCTGTCCAGTGTTAGAGAAACAGCTATCTCAACTATAAAAAGTACTTATAGAATCTCACCTATTCTTGTGTCCGTCGTGACAATTTGGCTGGGTTGTAGTTGGTCGACGATGCAATGGTAGACTCCCTCATCCGACTTCTGGGCCCCATGGATTACGAGAGTGTCACTTACCATGTATATTCTAAATAGAGTTATAAGATTTGTGTATGTTTAATTGGTGCTAGAGAGAATTTTATAACTTTCATTTGTCTTTATATGCCCTAAAATCAAACTGACATATACATTTACTATAAAATTAATTATTTATATCATAAAATCAAATTTTTAACATCAGAGCGTTTATAAAACGAAGAAACCAGAAATAACAAGGATCTGTACTCAAAAAGCCGTTACCTTGTTAATATCAGATTATTTTCTTAGGTTGAAGTATAAATCGATTTATAAAATTTAAACATTTCACTTTTTCTTTACTCAGCAGAACTCTCTAGTTGAAACAATTCCTATGCTTGTTGTTTACTTTTTAAACTTATCACAAGATCTCAAAGAGTTAAAGGAATTTGGTATAATCACTTCACTTGAGCTTGAGCGTGGTTTTAGCAGCAAGATGCCGGGAGATATATTTATATAACCTCGTTATATTTCAACTATTTCCTGATCAGTATCAATCCCAATTGTTATGTCAACATTTTCAATATAACTTTTGTTATCAGTATGAAATCACAAAGACGATGTATGGTAATCTTCTAAGTTAGAACGTTTAACAAGTATTGGTGAAACTCCTCTCATGAAACTATAGCCTCTATAAAAAGCAGAAATTTGAGAAATCTTAGTCGAAAAAATCATGCAGAGCACTCAAATGTGCTAATATACTTCTTGCCGATATGGACAACGAATACCTATGATTAGTTATTTACAAATCTAATGATATCTTGTTATCAAATTATATGTTAATAATCGATTTTTTAATCTGTTGTAATTTTCATTTCAACTTTATTTTATTTTATTTCATTTTATTATTTTCTATGGAGTGTGTTCTCTTTATGATGCATCTTGATGTTATTTATTTTTTAGTGACACAGTTAGTATGTTCAAACAGCACTAACCACGTTTTTGTACGTAACCATCTGATAGAAAAATACTTCGACGTCACGAAAACAATAAAACATGACGTCACAATCAAGTGCAAATAAGGATCATAAAACAGATTATAGCGCTGATACATGTATAGTGTTTTTCAATAAAGCTCTGAGAGAATGGGAGAAAAAGAGGCATCTCCTATAGTGTTGGTTTACCAGAATTGTTTTACACCCGGATTAAGAATCCTGACTGCCTAACGCTCGGTTTGAAACCAGCGTCGGGTTAAATAATCAAATATGTCACATTTAGGTTGACGAATTTTCTGTCATAACCTTTCAAATAATCTGTTGTTGCCCTTGTTTTGATTATACCTTGGTAAATGTGTAGTTCGGGACACCTTATTTCCACCAGGAGTTATCCAATAAGTCTGTGGGGACGACCAGGGGCGCGACAATCCACAACTCAGCACCGTGTCGTAACCTAGAAGCACTGTCTTCCGCCAGGTATTGGAGTCTGAAATGAGGAGAAAATGATGGTATATAAGATGTGTGCACTGAAACAATAGTTGTAAAGTATAAAGTATCTAAAGTCATATGAAAGCAGGACACATTGCCTAAAAGAAAAGGGTAAAGATCAACAGTGTTATAGTTGGGGCAGCTGATCAATTTCGGTTTTTGCAATGCATTTTAAGTAGAAATTTATCTGCAATCCACCAGCATACATTTATAATAACGATCGACCCTATAGTATAATAGATGGGTCTGGGCAATCGACATCGACGGTGGTGGCTCATTGTGCGTCATAAACAAAATTATCAACAATATATAGCTAAATGATAAGCAATACCAGTGCCCTTGACGATTTTCCCGCTAAAAGATGATTAAATAAAGTTATATATAGAGCAATGTGTGAGATTTGAAATTATACCCAACGACATTTCTGGAAAAAGCATGGTTCATAAAAAGGATATGCATGAAAATTAAAGCAGAATTCAAAAGTACCCCAACATGTTTGTTTTATGATTGTTTGTCGGACTAAGGGGGTTATCATGTAAACATGCTATTTATCGACATAAGGCGCCAATAAAATTGCACTGGAAGACAAAACAAACAACACTGTACCTGCATTGCATGTAGACATAATGCAAAGCCTAGCCATTGTGATCGGTTCCTTACACCTGTCCCTATTGAGCGTTATCTTTGTTTTAGCCTTTCGTCCAGAGCCCCCATCACACGTTCTCGATCTCTTCTCCTGACCTAGGCCACACGTCACTGAACATGCTGACCAGCTTGACCATGGCATTGGCTGTTGTGGGTGGACCTTATGACAAGCGGACGTCGTACAAACCCTCGACACGTGGCTGGGCTTAGTTAGACATTCCGCCGTCTTATGCGGACACACACGTGATCGCGTGGTTATACCGGTTCCACACGATGCCGAGCAGTGACTCCAGTTGCTCCATTCTTCGAATACTGATGCAAATTAAAATATTATTTAAACTTTGATGTATATATTAGTTTGAAGTTCAATATCATGGCAACCGTCTCCTAATTTACAGTTCCAGGTTTAGCACTTTTTCAATTGCATCCCCTCTAATAATCAATTGCATTCGCTTCGCCCCTGATATGATATCTCATCTTATCACATTATTCGTACCACTGGTTGACAGAAAGACATACAGACACAGTCCAAAAGATATAGCTTTTCAGGAAAAAATCAAACAAAAATCAAAACAAAAAACAAAACCTAAGGGCACCAAGTTTGGTCCATTCGGTACCATCAGGAATCAAACCATAATGGAATTTGCGTAAAAATAAACAAAGCACCGATTAATTGACTTTTTTAAACGGTTATGAAATCCCTCGGGATTCAAATGTTTTAGATGACATACCTGGAACGATTGTTATAAATGTTATTTCACGGGACTCTGGAATGACAGACATATTATTAAATCACCACTTATCTACCTCGAATGGAACCCGTTCTTGCATCTTCTCTAGTCCATCCAAATCTTTCTGTTATCGCAGCTCTGGATGCCAAGTAAGACGCGTTGTAGAGTTTCCGTAGAATCTCAGCAGTCGCTATTCCAATTTTCTTAGAAAAGGTATTCGCGTTTCCATTCTGTATCATTAGTTGATGAGCAGAGGCTTTGGCCGACTTCTCGATCTCTTTCAGATCAGACTTTGACACGTTGAACATATCGATTAGTTGCTGCACTTCCTCTCGAATATCTCCGAGCATTAGTTGTCTTCTCTCCCCGGACGACAGGTGAAGACACTGAAGAACCAGGATCTTTGGACATCGCCCTTTTTTCCCTTGCTTTCCACAGAAAAACTCCACGCAGTTATACATCACTTGGTCTTTTGTATGTTTCTGTTTCCTAACCCTCGTGTCATTCTTGCTTGATGCAGATGTGCGCACATAGCCGCGATATTTGTTAACTAAACTAGGTTTTCTTTTCTGCGACGTTGAACTCAATATCGAATCCAGTGCAGTGTTAGAGTCTGATATGTTACTATTTATTCGTATTTCCATTTTTCTGTGAATATTCAGTTTAGATTTGCCGCCTTTGGTCCATGTTCCATGCTTAGTCAATGTTATGTTCAAACTCAATGGTTTGACTTTTCTGTGTACACTAAGACTTCCAATGGCCTTTGAATTATTATGAGTTTTAACTACAGGTACATTTATACCTCGAGATGCATTTACTATTGCGGTTGGCATTTTTATTCTACCCGAGTGATTCCTGGTAATGTCTTTACTTTCAGCAACGGTTGGTGATGTATCTGTCATATTTGGGTCATAGCTTGTAGTGTTCATTATCTTTACAGTTCCCCAAACCGACATTTCGGTAGCGGCCCCAGCAATCAGTTTTGTTGATATTTTCTCTTTCTTCGATTTGTGTTTTTGATTTTGTGTTCCTGGTTTTCTGCTGGTCACTTTAACATTTCTGTGTCTGCTTTTACCAAAAGATCTACTTGGTATCCGACTGAAAGAAATCCTGTCACTTCTATTGGTCTTTTCTTGTCCCTGTGATGTCATTGCGCTGCTGGATAAATGTTCAAGTACAAGATCTTCAAATGTCCTTGCTCTTGAAGGACGCTTACGGGGTTTTCTAATGGAGTATGTCTTCGCCGTTCTTGGTTTTGTTCGTGGACCAATGGTCTTTGTTCCTGACACAGAAGTCTGGGCGGATACCTTGCTTCTCTTTGTATAAACCCCATGTTCTGTTGTAAGGAAATAATGAAATACTTAAGGGAAAACATGGTGAACATATTTATAGACTTACACGTGTTTTATATACATCTGTGTAGACGATTGTGGCATCGGGGAATCGCTAAGGCGGAACACCCCACTAGTTTACGGTGTGACTTAACAAACTTTTACTCTTTTTTTTTGTCTGATTCAACATATAATTATATTAAATCGTTGAATAGCAGGCATGTAGAATATCTTTAAAAAAATTGAAAGCAATATAATGTTATACTTGAATGATTAAATCGACTAACTGAACATTGCGAGATGATATCATTGACTATATAGAACATAGGCAAGAGTGTTCGCATGAAATCGCTAAACCAATAAGTGACAGAGTACTCTGTAGTTCAATATCAGGTCCATGTATCTCATGATCCCTTCACAAAAGCAGTGAATCCAAAAATTAAATATATATGAGTAAATAATTGGCTGTTCCTTTGATCATTTAACGGGTTTAATGAACTCCACCTAAATTTGACTGTACTGAGATGCTTTCCATTATGCATCACTTAATTCCGACAATATCAGACGTTCCAAGCTGGTAATTTGCGAAGCAATAATGAGACGGTGTTTTTAATGACAAACTAATGCCCTTGATTGCGCAATTGCCGTTTCTGAGCTACAAAGACTTTTGGTGTAACAAAATAGATATAACGGCAGCAAACCTCGATAATGACATCTTGTTTGTTGATAGTCTGCTGTTTACAATCGCTATCGCACCGGCGTTTGATTAAATTGGCTCTTGCCGTCAAACGTTCTTGTGACCATCACGGTTGGGAAACGAAGCGGTGAACGCACATTTTTCGCGCATGTGATATTTTTCACTGTCTCATGGCAATATCACCCGCGCCCCTTAAAACCAATGTGTTTTCGGTTAGAAATTCACTTGAGGTGTAACAACAGCCTATATTACCTGTCTAAAATAATCTCCTGTCTTTATTCATCACCGGTCTATAAGTATCACCTGTCTGTATCAAACATCTGCTTATATTATCTGTCTATAACAATCTTCTGCCTGTTCGTATCACCTGTCTATAATTATCACCTGTCAGTATCAAACATCCGCCTATATTACCTGTCTATAACAATCTACTGTCTGTTCGTATCACCTGTCTATAATTATCACCTGTCAGTATCAAACATCCGCATATATTACCTGTCTATAACAATCTCCTGTCTATAGTTATCACCAGTCTATAAGTATCACCTGTCTATATCAAACATCCGCCTATATTACCTGTCTATTACAATCTCCTCGGTATAGTTATCACCGTTCTATAATCATCACCTGTCTGTATCAAACATCCGCATATATTACCTGTCTATAACCATCTCCTATCTATAGTTATCACCGGTCTATAACTAGCACCTGCCTGTATCAAACATCCGCATATATTACCTGTCTTTAACCATCTCCTGTCTATAGTTATCACCGGTCTATAATTATCACCTGTCTGTATCAAACATCCGCCTATATTGCTTGTCTATAACTATTTTCTGTCTGAAGTAATCACCGGTCTATAATTATCACCTGTCTGTATCAAATATACGCCTATAGTACCTGTCTATAACAATCCCCTGTCTATAGTTATCACCGGTCTATAATTATCACCTGTCTGTATCAAACATCCACCTTTATTACCTGTCTATAACTATTTTCTGTCTGAAGTAATCACCGGTCTATGATTATCACCTGTCTCACGCTACTCACAATAGGAATCGGTCGTTAGACATACGTCACTCACCACAGGATTCCGACGATTAGACATACGCTAATCACAATAGGATTCCGACGTTTTTACATACGCTACTCACCACAGGATTTCGACATTTAGACACACGCTTCTCACCATAAAATTTGACGTTTAGACATACACTACTCGCCATAGGATTCCGACGTTAAGATATACGTCACTCACCACAGGATTCCGACGTTTAGACATACGCTTCTCACCATGAATTTTACGTTTAGACATACGCCACTCGCCACAGGATTCCGACGTTAAGGTATACGCAACTCACCACAGGATTCCGACGTTAAGATATACGCAACTCACCACAGGATTCCGACTTTTAGACATACGCTTCTCACCATAAAATTTTACGTTAAGACATACGATACTCACCATAAGATTCCGAATTTTAGACTAACGCTACTCACCGTATGATTCCGACGATAAGACATACGCTACTCGCCATAGGATTCCGACGTTTAGACATACGCTACTCGCCATAGGATTCCGACGTTTAGACATACGCTACTCGCCACAGGATTCCGACGTTTAGACGTACGTTTCTCACCGTAAATGTGACGTTTAGACATACGCTACTCGCCATAGGATTCCGACGTTTAGACATACGCTACTCGCCATAGGATTCCGACGTTTAGACATACGCTACTCACCACAGGATTTCGACGTTTAGACATACGCTACTCGCCATAGGATTCCAAATTTTAGACATACGCTACTCACCATAGTATTTCTTTACCTTTACCTCTTCTTCGACACCGTTGTTAGCTAAATTGCTAGTATAGGCGCATCTTGGTTTGGTAACGTACTGTTAACCGGTTGTGTAGCATAAAAACTAGGATAAAACTTGGACGGTATATTATTCCAACAGATGTTTAATCTAGATTTAAAACAGTTAAGAGAAGGGGCTTCTAATACTGAATTGGGAAGGGAATTCGCATTTATATATACGCTTCTATTGTACAGCTATAGACATTAACTTTTTTTCTTATTTTACACAATTATGAAACAAGGTAGGTTAACTTATAATAATCACTCTCGTTATATTAGCCCGAAAGTAAGCGCAGTGGTATTCAGATTGGAGGAAACTTGAGTTCGTGGAGAAAACCCACGTGGCCGGGCAGGTGACCACAAATACCTTTAACGTCGGATCGGGTAATCGAACCCTGCACTATCCACTCCGCCATCCGACAACCCAAGTGTTTAGGTATAATCACTCACCAGGTGGTTTGACGTTGAGTATGATTCCTAGTCTAACTAGTTTGTGGATAGGTACTATCGACGTCCAAATCTCCAGCACCAGGGGATTTCCTATCCGCCTTTGTATAATCCCTATGGGTATCGAACATTGACACTGATTTCTAGTGTAAAACAAAAAAAAATATAATTATTCATCATGTTATAGTTTGCATGACAATTAAAAGTGTTTTAGACTTATATAGATTCAAAACATTGAAATATATATAAATATTTCTTTTTTTTTTAAATCAATTGGCGAAGGGAAGATAGATTATATTAAAAATCTTTTTTTCTTTTGTTGGTTTACCCATAAATATTTTTTATTTTACTATTTATCATTTTAACCGCCGTACCTGCATGATGTTATTTCATTGTCGGCTGCTGATTCGCTGAGTTCCCGCCATGATACGGGAACGCCCTCTATCCTTCGTCCATCGCATCCGGTGAGTTCAAACTCTGCTGTATAATTTAAGTCTGGTGAATATGTGACAATGCCATTTCCACATAGAGGTTTTGTCACTGATGCATTATAACACCCGATCTTAATTCCACCTAGAAATCAAAAAGTGATAGACAACTTGTAACCAAAACGTATAAATATTGAACTGTCACAATTTCCATCTAGTCCTGAGCATTCCGTCTTTGCGTATTGCAGAGTTATCTTCTCTTGGGAGCAGGTATTGATTATTACGTCATTGGTTTGTGCGAGAAAATTACGTCGTTTTCTCAAAAATTGATGACGTTACTCTCACAAACAAGTGACGTAACAATCAATACCTGCTCCCAAGAGAAGATAACTCTGCAATACGCAAAGACGGAATTGGTGAGCCTTGCATACACCACAGGGACCTGAGAATTGTTTACTGCTATATTTGGACCTAAACTAAGGTGTTTAGATGAATTTCACATGTTTTCGGGGTTTAGATCGACTTTCGGTAAAAATGTCACCCCAACGATGATAATATATGAGTATATCATCATCATTGGGGATGGCATTTTTACAGAAAGTCGAAAAAAAATGCTTCCCCCAATGATGATAATATATGAGTTTATTATCATCACTGGGGTGGCATTTTTACAACGTGTAAAATTTATCTGAACACCTCCATAGTTTAGCTGTAACAAATCCGACCTCAGGTCCATGTGGCGTGATCGTCCTCTGTTCTATCTAAGGTGACAGTACCAAAAATGGACCACCAAACCATGATTTTCTTCATTCATTGAAAATGCAACGGATGAGTTATATTAGTTTTTGATTGTATCAAAAGAGGAATATCGCTGTTCTTACCAACGAAATATTTATATAGAATACTCTTACGTCACCAATTACCGTTTCCGATTTTTTGCAATCTCAGTACCCAAAGCGGATCACGACTTGAATTTTGCAATATTTTGCGCTTCAAATGAACATTTCTCTGTCAGCATTTCAACATCTTATGATGATCTTTGGAATATTAATGAAAAAAAAGTATTTCTATATTGTGAATGTATTCCTACAGTCCGAAACAAAATACATAGTCATCGCAAGCGCCATTTTTTAACAACGTAAACAAAAAAATAGATTTTTGGTTTGAAATACGTCTTCTGATGCTAGGCCTATATGAGCTTAAAAGTTGTTCACCTCTAGACTTAAAACGATGCATAACTATCTGTTTTAAGGATAATTACTGTATTGTAATAACTTGACTGTTGATACAATTATTTATTTATAAGTATTTTGCAAAGAGTGATCCGAATTGGGTACTTATCTGATTTGGGTCCTGCCTCCTTAACTACAATAGGCCTATTCAGCATCCTGATATTTTATTGGCCTTTCCTTATCATAAGATTATACATATATAATTACACATACAGAGGGAAAATGTCTATAAAGATATATGAAGTACGTATAGACATTTAAAAAAGGAAAAGGCAGGCGGGAAGAGATTGACATTGGAGATAGATTTGATTCCAGGGTAAATCAAAATTCGTCGGAGCCCGAAGATCTCAGTCAGCAACAATACAAAAACTAATCCGGCGATTGGCAATCAATCGATTGAGTTGGATCAATTTCATATTTTCACTCTTTTCCAAAATATTTGCACATGAATAGACACCCTCTATGTATAAATTCCTTGCCTGCAATACTTACATGATTTCTCATTTGGTATCCTGTTACTTTCAACAGTATTTACCTTTACCGCGAATGATGCGGCAGAAAGGAAGATTGCTATGAAAAATGATAGATATACAAGATCCATTTCCCAGTGCCATAGGTAGCAAACATGTGGGACGTGCTCAGTGTAGGCAAATGTGTCGTTTTGAGTTCGGAGCGCCAATAAATCGACTAACCATGGGGGTCGCCATTTTCCCAAAATTGTTTGAAACGTTTATGACGTCATCATTATTTGATAAAACGTCACATTCACCAAATGACGTCGCCAGGTTTCCCGCCATTAAATTACTATCTTGGCGGCTTTGATAAGTGACAGCCGACTTCATAAATTATTCTGCTTAGTATACACCGTTGTAAACCATTATTAGAAGAGTGGATTAACTGTTTTATGATATCGTATTAACATGTAATGTATGTAAACCAACTAAAACAGGTTTGCGTTTCGCCACCCACTTTCCCGTTTTCTCCGCTGTTAGCTGAAACTAGGCAGCTGGGAGTCAAATCGCTGAAGATGTTTCCATGGAAATATTTACGTCGATCGCTGTATGTGAATATTATATTTAGAAACTGAACATATGTTTTCTGCACAACATGAAAATGTGTAACGGCATTACACCTGCAGGTGCCTGCATGGACTGTGGTGCGCTACAAATGTATCACATTTCAAACGAATAAGCGATGCTACAAAATACAACGATGGCCTTTTTCAACAGTTATGAAAAAAGCACGCCAGCGTAGCTGCCTACATGCTGGCACAATACGCAGGTGATTCCATAAAATTTTCTAACATGAAAAAGCATTGCTTCTGTACCTCCTTTGTCCCTACGAAAGCCCTGTCCATGACCAACTCCTAAATGAATCCATTCCGAACAAGGACTAGTTACGCCCCTCGTACCCTCAATAACCCGTATTGTGGCCTTTCATGATTGTGAATATGATGTGTCATGCTACTGAAAAAAGTTATATTAACCGAGGCGATATGTCATGATACAACAGCCAATATGCCAATATGCTTAAACAATAAAATGACAGAAATTGAAAATTCTTACAACTATATGTATGTGGATGGTTTGAATGCCAGGTTTTCTGACATATTTTATTGCAGGTTTCCAATTATAAAAAGTTCGGCTACTTGGGACAACAAAGTTTAGTGTTATGCTAAAGAACATGATAACCAGCAATATTTTTAATCATCAAAATATATAATACAAATTTCAGATGTATTGGTATTCATTAAACAGCTCTATATTCACGCAAATATTTACAAATCCATATTCACCGAAAAAACGATATACGTGACTTTTTGAGAACTGGTCGAGTGTGTATAGGATCCGGCCAACAGGATTGTGAGAAAACACCTAATCATGACTTACTGTCAACGTATTTAAATGAAGCAACACGAGAATATTCCGGATCTGAACATTATAAATGTGATTGATATATTTTCATTTTCTGGTATGCAATCTCCTCTTGACTTAGATAGTTCAAAGTCTCTGAACACTAATAAGATTTTTTGTACAATTCTAACTTACTTAGCTTCATTGATTGACAGCAGTATAAAAGGCATCACTTACATGTATGTTATCTGCAACCCTGGAATATGTCATAGCAAAATCGGAGGCACGCGGTTAGCTATTCGATTGTTTTCTGGTAAAAAAACCCCACTATAACCAATCACTAGGGTGATACCTGTCCTTTGAAGATTACAAAGAGCAACACCCGACTTTAAAGTCAGACAATTTTAACCGTTACGCGACCGCGAGATTCTTTTGATGTACATCAAAGGATCGAACTAGTCCACTTATCTAATCAACAAGGTGGCGCACACTGAGCCTTCAAGTTTGTTAAGAAATATTCCAGGGATGCAGAGAGCGTAAGTGAGCGTAACCCCTGGAGTATCGAGGGTGTATAAAGGTAACGCAACTTACCCAATTCCTTCTCGTCTGCTGGATAACCGAATTTCTCGGTAGTGAAGCAAACGTAAAACCAAGCAAACATAAGGATAGTTGTACATGTGCTTCTCTGTTTGTTTGAATGGCAGTCTTTTTATGACAAGGTCGGCCAGAATCTAGTAACCAAGACTATTTCGTATTTGCCGAATATAGATGTGACACTAATTAATTGATCCACAAACAAGGAAGGAACTTATCTATTAAGATACAGACGCGTCCTGTATGTTCTGTCTGCAATCTCAGTTTCAAAGTAACCCATCTCATTATACCCAGAACAGACTTTAGTAGCCTTAAGTTACCAGACTACCGTTGGTGCCAAACCTTGCAACGGTGTCTCTACTCATCAGGCCATGCATTACCCATTATGTCTCTTCTTATAGTTACTGTAGCACCAGCAAATATGTTTCTATTTTTAGTATTTCTACATCCTCCTTCATTGTTTCTATAATCATCGGGCCCTTCAATCGTCTGTCTCTGCGCATCTCTTCCTGTACAACAATGTCTCCCATCTCTTCCTGTACAACAATGTCTCCCATCTCTTCCTGTACAACGATGTCTCCCGTCTCTTCCTGTACAACAATGTCTCCCATCTCTTCCTGTACAACAATGTCTCCCATCTCTTCCTGTACAACGATGCCTCCACTCCCTGGTATCTTTAATATCACCCGTCAACAGTCCTTGCATTACATATCAACTGTGCAACCGACGATCCTTTCTTATGGCGTCTTTAATGACGTCACTATTCGTCATGTCTAGAAATAACATGGTGTCTTTGTTCACAAGATCTTACACTGCCGAATATAACTTCTTTCACCCTTCACAGGTGCATCTCCCGTTTTAGCCGGGAAAGATATGTTTTTAACCCCCTAGTTGGAGATAGCCTCTTAGTGCCGATTAGCACATGTTCAATCGTAACGTTATTAAAATATGTCTCCGGTAATTGTGACGTCATCAAAAGTGAATGGCGATATTCATACCCCACATGTGTTTTTGTTTACAAACATGACAATCTACTGTCGGTTGAGTTGTGACTGAAATAGTAGGATGGGAGAAAAATAATCATCTCCTACCGTGAGAGTGTTACAGAGAAATCGTCAACCCTCGGAGAGATTGCTTTGGTTGTCCAACCCTCGGATAAGACAACCAATTACATCACCCATAAGGAAGGGGATTTCTCTGTCACATCCTCAATATAGGGGAAGATTCTATAAGTCTCCATGTCCACCACCAGCATCACTGACGTGTCTCTGATCATCACAAAGATGTATCTTTCCTGAGGTCCAGTATCGTATGTCACGATGTCCAAAGTCATCAGTCCTTCCATCACCAATCACGATGTTTCTGATCCTCGTTTCCTACATTACACATTACCGCTACTCAACTGGTTCTTAACTCAGGCTATGTACCGATAGTGTCCATACTGATACGAAGTTCCCTGCCTCTAAAAACATGTCTTCACCCTTTTGCTGTTCCACCCAGCCCGTCAATATATTCCTCAATTTCATGCACCGCTTGTCAATGTCTTCATCCAATATCTTTACCATCTGTCTGTCTATGTCTTCACTCATTATCTTTACCATCTGTCTGTCGATGTCTTACTCATTATCTTTACCATCTGTCTGTCGATGTCTTCACTCATTATCTTTACCATCTGTCTGTCAATGTCTTCACTCATTATCTTTACCATCTGTCAATGTCTTCACCCATTATCTTTACCATCTGTCTGTCGATGTCTTCACCCATTATCTTTACCATCTGTCTGTCGATGTCTTCACTCATTATCTTTACCATCTGTCTGTCGATGTCTTCACTCATTATCTTTACCATCTGTCTGTCGATGTCTTCACCCATTATCTTTACCATCTGCATGTCAATGATTTCACCCATTATCTTCACCATCTGCATGTCAATGACTTCACCCATTATCTTTACCATCTGCATGTCAATGTCTTCACCCATTTGCTGCACTGACTGTCAATGTCTTTACCTGATTCTTGCACCACCTGTAAATGTATTCACTTATTTTCTTGCACTGACTGTCAATGTATTCAACTTTTTCTTGCACTGACTGTCAATGTCTTCACCTATTTCTTGCACAATCTGTCGATGTCTCTACCAATTTCCTGCACTGTCAATGTTTACGCCTATTTTCTTGCACTGACTGCACCTATTTTCTTGCACTGACAGTCAATGACTCAAGACTTCACCTATTTCTTGCACCGACTCTTATGATGTCTTCACCTATTTCCTGCACTGACTGTCAATGTATGCACCTATTTCTTGCACTTACTGTCAATATTTTTACCCATATCTTGCACTGACTGTCAATGTCTCCACCTATTTCTTGCACTTACTGTCAATGTATGCACCTATTTCTTGCACTGACCGTCAATGTATGCACCTATTTCTTGCACTTACTGTCAATATTTTTACCCATATCTTGCACTGACTGTCAATGTCTCCACCTATTGTTTGCATATACTGTCAATGTATGCACCTATTTCCTGCACTGACCGTCAATGTCTCCACCTATTTCTTGCACTTACTGTCAATGTTTTTACCTATTTCTTGCACTTACTGTCAATGTTTTTACCTATTTCCTGCACTGACTGTCAATGTCTTCACCTATTTCCTGCACTGACCGTCAATGTATGCACCTATTTGTTGCACTTACTGTCAATGTTTTTACCTATTTTTTGCACTGACTGTCAATGTCTTCACCCATTTCTTGCACTGACTGTCAATGTATTTACCTATTACTTGCACTGACTGTCAATGTCTCCACTTATTTCTTGTACGGACTATCAATGTTTTCACCTTTTTCTTGCACCGACTGTCAATGTCTCCACCAATTTCCTGCAACGCCTTTCAATGTCTTCATCTATTTCTTGTACCACCTGTAGATGTCTCCACCAATCCCTGCATCACTGGTCAAGTTTCTATTCATTTCTTGTAACACGTGTCATGATTCAATGTGAAATAGTCAGCAGGTATGTTTATAAACAACAAATTTCACGGATCCTGTAAATCACTGGTTTTATTATAATAAAATCAGTTGTATCACAGATTCTATGTGGTTATTTCATTTTGACATAGAAAGTCTCCTTCAGCACAGACAAGTTAAAGCACCTAGCCAGTGCCATGTTGTACATAGATAGCGTGTATAAATTAGAATTAAGTGGTTTAATGCGTCAAATAAACTGGTGTTCAACCTCAAACAAACATACAGGCATGTTTTTTGTTATCTAAGAAAATTAATGATGATTATGATTTAAGCTCATGGTTTCTTTCTTCATAATTTCAAAATTCTGTAAATGAAACGAAATTTTAACATTTATCGATAGAAAATACTTGTTGATGTAATGTTGACTTGGACCCTTAAGAATGTAAGGTATGTAGTTCTACATGACTAGATTCACCTTACAACATCCTACAAGAATAACCCTGGATGAAGAGGTCAGTTACTGTTTTTGTATTGAGAACCACAGCAATATAGTTCATACCCTATTTCTTTGCTTAGAAATGTTTAGTACTTACAAATTGACATCCTTGCGAAAATGTTATTTTTTAGAAAATATTTTTTCTTGTAATTTTAATAAACACTAACTATCTCAAAGAAAGCAAGAAGAACCCCACAACCTCCCAGGTAAAGGCAGTACATATGAAGGTGGGTTAATGTTTAAATAACAAAATACTATTTAGATGTCCTTAAACTCTTTTTAGTTTCATATACATATTTCCAGCGACATCTAATGCCTTCAAAGAACTACAATTTCTTGGTTGAACAGTGAAACATCTATCTGATATTTACTGTCAAAATTTTATTTCAAAACTGAAAAACACCAATGCAACTTAAGCAGTTTTGAGGACATCAGACAACAAATATCAACCTTTATGATGTCTTAGATACACTATGATATAGCTATAGGCTGATGAATATCCACATATATCCAGATGTATGAAGAAATTCAGGGTGTATCATTTTACATTCATTTACAACCATATCCTCCCTTGATATACTGACTTCTGGAAAAGCTTAGCATACCAGTATTGCATTAGACTTTGAATCAATGATATTTTTTTTCCACTTTGGTTAAACCACCTAAGAAAAAGATATAAAAGGCCACCCTCAGAAAATATGCACAAAAGTCTCATTATTCTGCTGATAATTAAAAAAAAATCCAAAGCAAAATTAGCAGAGGTTTATACAGTAAGCTATTTTCCATACAGAAAGATTTCTAAACAAGGTTACTAAAGAACCAGTACCACAAACTAGTAGCACTACTTTTATAACAACCCGCTTTGACCATCAATGCACATGTCAAGTTTGGTTGGTCTAGCTCTTATACTTTCAGTGAAACTAACTTAAACGCTAAAACTTAATGTTGATGATGACGCCGTCACCAGAAAAGCAACACCTTAGTCGCGCTCTGCTACTTCGTAGCGGCAGGACAAAAATTACAGATAGTTCATGTAGTGCAGCATATGTCCCTTGTGTATCATTTCATGTATGGAACCAACAGAGTTTAAAGTGATAACAATCCTAGTATCTAGATACAAACTGCTGTAACACACCAGTTTTGGTTACTTCAGCGTATCCATACAGATACAGAGCCTGCATATCAGTACATATATTGCATACCCCATTATTAGAGATGAGCATACCCCATTATTTGAGATGAGAAAATCTGCCCTCCTGCTAGGCATCTTCACATGCATAAACAAAACAGAGACATGTTGGCAGAATTATGTTCACTATTCTTATCAACTTAAATAAATTCAATCCAGTGTCTTTATTTTAATCTTATCTTTCAGAGACACACGTGTCACTCGATCTCTTTCATTCATAACTGACTTGTATTACCATCTGTATCACATCAGTCTGTAATAGCATACATAAACACACACAGAACGAACATCCCACACAATCTTTCTCATAAAAACAATATCAATAATCAAACCCATCCAGCTATACAATTCTCAAGAAAATATTCATGTAACAGCTTCGGGTCATTTCAGATTATCAAAATTAAACCATTTCCTACAGTAGAGTTCACACATATTTCCCTTTTTTTCATTAATATATACTCATTCATACCGATAAGTTTCTACAAGAACACTGCATTACTTCATGAAATGACATATTTTCTGTTGTATTGTACACATTTCAGTAAACATTTGCTACTGACTGTATTTTCCTGCCTGTGCAGACAGACTTATATCACACCAACAACCTGAAAAGTAGCACACATCTGTTCCAGCCTAGGTATTCATTATGATAAAATCCACTGTCTCTTTGCCATTCATAAATAAGTTATGTTCAGCATATTCAGATGTGGGTAACAATTTGCATTAAGACAATGCATCTGCTATTTTTTTTAAATCATGGCTCTCATATTCCAAGAAAAACCCCAACACTTCAACAGCATTATCTGTCTTAAGGATCTGTCTCACTGCCATTATTTCCTATTTACAGTTATCTCCCTTCAACTTCCGTTTGGATGTATCTGTAGCACATTTGGGCTAGTGCACTTCTATTGATCAGATCATTTATTCATTAACAGAGATAGTATAACAATCTGAGGGCCAGTGTTTGAATCCTGGTCTAACCCCGCTGATTTTTTTTACTCAGAATACTCTTGCTTACTATACTGAAGTATACTCTGTGTATTTCATCATTGTTCATGAAAATTCCACAAGGTATGGTTTTCTTTTCGCATATTATTCATCAAGGATATAGTCATGCCGGAAAAAACAGTTTCCCTTAGTTACAGTTTATGGCAGAGGTACTGCGAACCTTTCACAATTTAGAAACCTGTATAAACCAGATAATAACTTTCAGACTGTTCATACATATCTATGTAGGACCAAGATACTGATCAAGCTGATGAGTTCAGTGTAGACAGGTTTTACTGTATTTATAAACTGTCCGTTGCATTAACCAGGAGATAGAGTTACCCTGACATTTATGACAATTATTCCTATAAATAGTCCATATCAAAGCTACTATCATGGTCATCAACAATTTAGCTCCAGCTCCTTCTCCACAATTTGTTTGTATTCGTCAATGCCTCCCTCTAATGCCTCCACGCCTCCGTTCCTTACTACCCATAATTCTTTGCAGACCACCCGTATGAGTCGCTCGTCGTGGGAGACAAGCACAACACCTCCCTGTGAAGAAATTTAGTGGTTTTAAAATTATATTAAAACTTTCTTAAATCTTTGATTAAAAAGAATGCAGGTACCATTTAAGACAGAATACACCATATTTAACTAATGGCCACTCATAAACAAACAATACCTATCCCTTTATTTTTCATGTAATTGTAAACACAAATATTGTTTCGGTAATCGTAATTTAGCACTTTTTTGTTCGCGAGATACTGCACTGAGTTAGGATCGTGCTACAATGTACAGTAAATTAATCATTTTCTGTTACATATTTCAGAGTGTGTTAATTTATCAATGAGCTAATCGGTTTTCAATAATGTGCTAAATTTTGATTGTGCTAAAGCGAGTGCATTTACAGCATTTTTAGAAATGTAACCCCATTACCTAAGATCATAATCAATGAACAGACTGAATGATTTAACAATAATGTTAAAATTTAGAAGAAAAAAAATGAAAATGGGTGTCGTGTCATAACAAAATATTTTTTAATTTCTCACATTGCCCAACACAAACAGTGGTTTAATCTTGATTTAAACTTAAAACATATCTTTGACTGAAGTTTAAAGATATAACTAAAATGAATCAAATCTAATTGAAAAAGCAGAGAATTAGTGAAAAGATATGAAGGTGAGCAACAAGTGTACCTACCTGGAATTTAGATAATGCAAAACCAAGGGCTTCTATCGTCTCCATATCCAAATGATTTGTAGGTTCGTCAAGAACGAAGAAATTAGGGCTAAAAATGACAGTGAAAGTTGCATGATTTTTTTAATTCAAAACATCACATTTCTACTTGATATATATTTGAAACAAGGAGTATCGGCAATCAATTAAATGGAAGAAAAATATATAACTTAAATGATTAGGACACAATTGTAGCTTCTGATGTAATACTTCAAAAATTGTTCCCTTGTTAGATAAGGATATAGACAGATCAAATGCCATAAGTGATAAATATAAACTCTATTTATTGTACAACAATAGACAGATCAAATGCAATAAGTGATAAATATAAACTTTATTTATTGTACAACAAGTAGCTATTTAAACATGGTTTTCCAACTGTTATGAATCCTTCATGTTGGCTGCAATGGAAGCTTGCAGAGAGTCCTAATGTGGGAGGAAATCGGAATACCCAGAGAAAACCCTTATGGTCAGGTAGGTGGCCCCAATACCTTTTCATGTGTCACCCTGGAAAAATACTAGCCGCTTCCTACTTATACCGATTCAGCTATAGAGAATTTCTCTTTAGCTCTTTCCGTAGAGCATAAGACTAGGGGCCTGTTAGTTTATGCGGAACAATTAGTTTGTCTGTTTTTAAATGTAAAAATTCTGGGTATAAATCCTTGCGGTCCTGCAAGGCTTTGTCAAGGCTCGCCTGAAAGTAGCATCAGATTACTAGGTCCGACCTTATTTAATAAACGAACAACTGTGGTCCGACCTGTTCAACCGTTGAAACAAAAACGGCCTAGTAAACTAGAGGGTTCAACTTCTAGCAGAGGCAATGAAAAAATAATGACCTCTGTTATAGTTACATATGCTAAAGAAGAATCAAAACCGGGCAGTCTTGATGAATGGCAAGTGATCTGACCACTGCACCACCTGACCACCTCAAGTCATGTGAGGTAAGAAAAGTGAACTAATTCTGAGCTGAAAAATATATACAGGTATGTTCCCTCAGAATAAGTGTTACATCAAGCCTGTATTTGGACTGTATTAGCCAGTAGGATCAATATCTCGTGCCAACTTGACTCCCAGTACATGTATTAATAACACTGTTTTCCTACTAGACTTCCAGTATAGTAAAAATCACAATATCTCCGGTCTGCCAGACTCAGTATAAACACAGCATAAACAACAGTGAGGCACTTGTACGCCAACTTACTTCTTCATGGCAAGAATAGCAAATGCGACCCTTGACTTCTGACCTCCGGAGAGACTGGACACAGGTCGTAGGGCTAGGTCTCCACTGACACCATACATCCCCAACTTGCCTCGGTACACCTCTGAGTTCAGACCTAGTAAGAAACGGAACGGCAAAGAATGTACAAGGGTGTTAAAAGTCCACTAACCTGATGCCAGGGGCAGTATATTTTATCTTAAGGATTGTCAAAAATTTTAAAATTTACTATAAAAATATAAATCAGGCTAGCAAAATTTTTCAAAATCATCTTGTTGCCTTGTAATATCATTTAAAACTGGAAAGTGTACACCCCTTACAAATAGAATAAATTTAAAGCAATGGAGTCAAATGTTATCACATCAAACAAAATATACAGGTTATCAACCTTTTGGAAGACAAAATAATGGTTAAGGCTTCAATTACCTTGATCAGAAATCCTTTCATGTGTTTTATCTCCATTTTTAAAAACAGCTACTTCCTGAACCAAAAATTCAATCTCAAACTGTTTATCTTCTTATTTTAGAAATGATCACAAGAATTTTCTGTAATGGGAAGTACATATTTTGAAAAGTTCACAACTTCCTTGGTACTGAAAGATTTGGTACTGAAAGAAAAGCAACCATCAGGCTCTATATCTAAAAGATAGATAAATAATTTGTTAAAAAATCAGCAGGATGAATATTTACCTGGGAATCGCTCAGCCATCAGTTCTAATGAGGACAGGTCCATAGCCAGCTGGTCCACATGGTGCTGACTAAAGTAGCCAATGGCAAGGTTGCGGTGTACATGACGGACTCCACTCACAGGGTCAAGATTTCCTAACAAGATCTTCAGCAATGTGGTCTTACCAGCACCATTCTCTCCAACCTTAATAACACAATACAGTCCACTGAACAAAATGCAATCGGTCAATGCAGTCAACGTCTATTAACATAAAATGTTTAATTGACTCAATAATTTGAGACAGAAATTCCTGATTCAGAATATCTTGGAAGTTGTAACATATACGTCATCAAATGAGATGTCACTGTACTGATTTAAGACAATATGTGATGTCACGACTATTGTTAAACTGTTAAAGTTGGTTGCCTTTACCATAGAAAGTGTTGTGTTTATTTATGACTTTGTTTACACATGAAGGGTTGCTGTATAAGGAAACACTTACAATACAAATTCTGGACTCCATATTGGCATTTACACATATACTGTTGAATATAACTTTCTCCTTTGTGTAGTAGAATTTCAACTCGTCCAACATCAGAATAGGGGGAGACAACTTCTCACATTCAGGGAATCTGAAAACAAAAACACAAATACATACATGTATTGTGCTCAGTAACAGTATGTGAATATAGCCTCTGCTATTTAAATTATGAGATGCTTACTGTATAACATGAAATGTTCAGTTTTCGTGGAGGCTACGGAAGCCACGAAATAAAATACAACTAACTTAATTGATATACTTGACAAATTTTTGTTGATATGGGGGTGTCCACGAAAGTTTGTACCACGAAACTATCTAAATGGCTTCAAGCCAAAAGAAAGAAAATACCCACAGATATTTCATGTTATACAGAGTAAGTAATACATGAGGCATTTCCTGATATTATACATATTATGAAAATGTAACTTTTTTTCAGGGCATTTCTGATCTTCGACAAATTAGCACATACAGATTATGTAAAACACATAGCATGACATTGTACTCACTTGAACTGGACTTTCGTTTCTTTTTCCACAGGTATAAGTTTGGGTCTGAAAACAGATCAATGAAACAATTGTACATTCACTTCTACCAGACTGAGCACACTTGGTAAATATGGGGAATGCTTTTAGATTTACATACTAAGAATAGTATTTTTTTCCACATTAAAGTGGCAAAATATTGACAAATTTCTTAAAACTGGACTTTTGTGTAATTGGTTATGTTTGCTTGGTTATTTTTACCAGCTATTTTACACTTTAAATATATAACTTGGGGCATTTATTTCAAAATGTTTAAGATGAGATATGATATAGAAACTTTATATTTCAAATTCTTTTTTCTTTACAAGGTACAATGTATGTAGGTGGATAATGTGTTATTTGGAAATGATAAAGCCTTCCATCTGCTACCTTATGTGGCTCGTCTAGGTTGTTAAAACACATGATGTTCAAGTTTTACTACTGACATCATGCCTACTGATTGTGGGCAGGCTATTTATGCGCCATTTCAATGATGGACTAGGTTTGGCTTTTATATTGCTTTTTTATTTTTGACAAATATACTTACAATTTTTCTAATATCTTTAATTTACTTTGGACTTGTGAAGCACGTTTGGCATTGTATCTGAACTTATCGATGAAAATCTGGAAAAGAAAGAGGATACAAATGTGGTATGACTAATAAATCTACAAGAAGCTTCAACTATGGTAAATCCAATTTTCAAATTTTCAGGTTAATTCGTGATGAGTTTAATTCATGAACTTAAATCTTAAGATTCCAAAACAGAGTAAACTTTAAAATAGTGGCATATCTATACAAATGCCACTCACGGTTACCCAAACAATACCTGCATTAAGTGACGGCTACATTTTTTCCATTTCATCCTTATTTTTATTACTTTTGTATGTTGTCAGCCTGCTTAGTTATAAATAAACTAATTGACTGTTACTATTAAAAATAAATGAGAGCAAGAACCTATTTGGTATTTGTTCTTAGGTGTAATCCTGTTTAGTGTGATTTACCTGTATATGATCACGGTACTGTTGCTGTGCCTCGAATTCCCTCTGCTGGGCGAGTAACCGCTCTTCTCTAGTCCTGTGAAACACCTCATAGTTGCCTCGGTACGTGTCTATCTTCTGGTTGCTTAGTGACAATATGTCAGTGGCGACAGCATTAAGGAACAGGCGGTCGTGAGACACGACTAACATTGTGGTGGCCCAGGTCTAAAATACACAGCAAGTTCAGCATCACAGCATCATCATAAATTGTACTCAATATGAAGGATTCGGTTTTATAAGTTATTGACTGTATATATTGAACTTTGAGCTACTGGTACTAGAAGTGTAAGCAAAAGGCTAACTTAAATAAATCCCACTCATCCATTTGTATGTATAGCTGTGAAACTACATACCTCAGTATGAAAGTACTTATAACATTAGGACCTCCTTTCTAAGCAGCTGAATAATATCTGATGAGGGGCTGTATAGCTAGTTGTCCCTCAACTGTAATGCTCCAAGCATAAACAAGCGACCAATTGTCTCATCTCTAGGGACATTATAAAAGTCCTCATCGTTTAACACATTTTAACAGGTGACCATGTTTATGCTGCAGAGCATTTCTACAGGAAAATGGGATTCGCCACATCATCCCTATGACAATTTTCAGTGTTTACCCCAGGAGATCGTTTCATGTTCTTAAAAGTCACACACTTACCACCTTTGAAAACAACTCATAACTAGAACTATTACAAGAGTGGAAGACTTATATGTGTGCACAAAAAGCTCTAGGAATACTTCTTTGATAACATTTTTAAACGAAAGGGCATAACTCTATTATAAACAGGAGAGGTAACTGAGAGAAGTAAAATAATGTTTTTAAACTAAGGGGTATAACTCCAATAAAAGATAGCCGGATCAAAATATTAATCAGAGGCACACAACTTTGCAGTGTGTTGATCATGACTGCATCGGTGAAGTATCAGGAAACTCAGCTGAAAACTGTAGGACTTGTGCAGACAATATTGTGTTGGCTAGTTTCTGTGAAAAGGGGCATATCACCCATAAAAATGGATGGCTAGAAATATTAATCACAGGTGCAGATTTATGAAATTTGACTGTTTTGACAAGATTGTGTCTGCAGAAGTCTGCCGACAGATTGACAGACAACCCCGTTCCATTATACCAACTTTGTTGCAGGGAGTATGAAAATACCAGCATTATCTAGATTTGGGTATAAATTGCTCACCTGTAAGTAGTTTTCCAGCCATATGATGGCCTTCATATCCAACATGTTAGTAGGTTCTGTAAAACAGGAGAAAACACATAACAGCTACTTCAGACATGAATATAAGATCATGAAGGGGAAGGAGGGAATAACAGCTGGGCCCTGTTCGTTTATGCGGAACAACAGGTTTGACCGTTTATAAATGTAACGATTTCGGGTATAAATCCTGGCAGACCTGCAAGGCTTTTTGTCAAGGCTCGCCTGAAAGCAGCATCAGATTACTAGGTCCGACCTTATTTAATAACGAACAGCTGTGGTCCGACTGGTTTGACCGTTTAAACGAAAACGGCCCTGGCTGTTGAGATAAGTTGTAAGAACATGCACGTGTAAAGGAGACCAAGATAACCCAACAGCTGATAGAGGATATCATAGCTTGCCCATCTGAAGAATATTCGAAAATAAATAGTTAAAAGGCCATGGTTAAGTGACTTACATGTCACTTTTCATTTTAGAAAATGCCTTAATTATTACACAAAATCTAATATACACAGACAAAATTGGTTCACGTGAATTTCACCTGAAACAAGCTTATACATGAAATTCACGTGAAATTTTTCACGTGAATCTCACAAGATAAATCCATGTGAATTGAGATTTCATGTGAATTTCATGTGAGTTTCATGTAAAATTCATGTGAAGTTCAAATGAAAATTTTGATGTAAAATTCATGTGAAAAATTCATGTGAAATTCACGCGAGTTTCATGTGAAATGAGATTCACGTGATATTCAGGTGAACAAAATTTGCCTGTGTATAAGCCTTAATAATGGATTTTGATCTATCCTTCTGGTTGAAAAGCCCCATTTTTTTTTTTTAAATAAGCACTTGTTATGAACACAAATACATAGGCACATTCTCTACTACAGGTTTTGTCTACTTACCATCAAGTAACAGTAAGTCTGGCCTAAAAAATCAAATAATGATAAATTGCTTTAAAAGATATATCAATGTGTTGTAATAAACAGCTAGGAAATGGTTATAAATAAACATCATGAGTTGATAGCATCCAACTTAGGTTCAATAAAACATCTGTTCAGGCTTTAAGCGAAATGCATCATTATCAGTCATATTGAAATGAAATATTAAAATATTGGAATTGGAAGAAGAGAACAATTTTTTTTGAACTTTTTCGTGAATGCAACACCAATTAAAATTATTTGATTATTTCTAGAATCATTGTACAGTAGACAAGGATGACTTTTTAACCCTAATACACACTGTACTGTGTCTGGATTTTGAAGATTACATAAACTCGATCCGAGGCTGAATGTGATCATTTGTAATCAAACAGAGCCTACTGATGATTTAATCTTATCTACAATCATTCTACACTAAGCAATGAACTGATATACACAATATTATGGGGGTTTTTTGTAGATAATTTAAAAATAGGTTTATGTACAGCGCAAGACAAACAATGACAGACATAAGACAATCATAATTTAGTATCTAAAAAGCCAAAGAAATTATTTGGAGTAAATAATAAGGTTATGGTAAGAATACTTATAAATAATTATCTTCCACATTGGAAACATTTGTGCAGAATCTAAACAAACTTCACATGCTATTTTCAGAAAGTGACAGCATTTCTTACTTTGAAAACAGTGCCCTTGCCAAAGCTAATCTCATTCGCCAGCCTCCTGAGAATTCTCTGCAAATAAAAAGTTATATTGTATGCATCGTTTGAAAATGGGGAAAGTTTTTAATTTCAAGGGTTGTATAGATTCTCATGTACTTCACTCTATGTGCCATTTGAAACATGAAATACTGCAGTTTAAAGAACTAATTTTGGCAGTTTTGATTTTGTGTCCTTGGTCTCATTACTTTGGTTGTCAAAAACAAAGTTAAGATTATGTTAAACTTTAAACTAGAAAATGTCTGTAAGACATGAATGCCCCAGTCACCATGTGAAATTAGATTCAGTGTTTGATGTTTGACGGGACAGGACAGGACGGACATGGGCAACACTATATGCCCCCCCCCCCCCTATTTTATGGCAGGGGCATACAAATGTCTGTTCCTAAATTTTACATAGGCAAACAAGGATAAAAAACAAAAGTAGTAGGTTAATGAACCTACCTAGATTGAAAAACATTATTGTGACTTGGTTCTTTTACAGTAATTTTGGAGAACACAAAGCTATGTTGCCACTTTTGCTTACTTTGTAGGTGCAGCCTGCATTTTAGGCGTGAATCCTAGACCAGCTAGAATGACACCTGCGCGGGAAGGTGCTTTGGCAGCATCCATAGCTTCTAATTCGTGGTAAATCTCTGTAAGTCGTGACGACAATTCACCGTCAGATTTTGCAGTACTTGTAGACAGTTTATTTGAAATATCTCTTTCCTCCTGAAGTAAGCCCTCTCTCTTGACATCACACTCCAGCACACTCTGTAGTGCCACTGTTTGGTCACCGTGAACTTCCTGTTCCACATGTAGCACTGATATATGGGAGGGAATCTTCAGACTTTTCCTGCGAGTATAAACAAACACAGTCAACCTTTTTCCCAGGTCACCTATGCTAAAATTATTTCCCAGTGAAAATTTACATCAATTGTTCATCACTAGAACTCATTGATTTAGTTTTCAAATGGCTTTTTGCTTTAAAGGACTGATGATATGTATAACTTAACATAAAGAAAATCATACACTGCACATTATATTTAATCAGTTTATACTTTATGCTAATTTTGCACTGGGAGAAACATAAAAATATCATCTAAGAACCTCATCTTACTCAAATAGAGAAAATGTTTCAATATCAACCGCATTTCATTCTAACATGTGGCTGCTGACCAATCAAACCACAGAATGCTAATTAATTATGTAAGGATTGCTTATCTTTCTACTTAGCCTTAGTCTTTGTTTATCATATATGCTTATCAAGTAACATCAGCTGACTATCTTTCAGTGTGAATGGACGGATGCTCTCTATATCATAATATGTCCTGTAAAAAATGTTGACAGGTCTCTTAAAACTAGGACAAAGTGCAACAGCAAAGAGACTTACTTGGCGATCATTCTTAGCAATGTTGTTTTACCGAGACCATTTCTCCCAACAAAGCCATATCTTCTCCCGGCCAAGAGCTGTATGGATGCTCCCGTGATCAGAACTCTGTGGAGAAAGCAAAAAATCAACTTTACTCATCCTAAGCTTGCTACTTTGAAATACATTTTCCATTACCCCAGTATGAACCAAGCATCTGAATTTCTGTTAACACCACCAATAAAATGAACTTCAAGACGACATGCGCCAGACCAAAAAATACAAGGCTCAAGTATAGCTTCATCTTCTTTAGATGGAATTTCGAAAATCCAATAAGATGTATTGGCTCATAGCATCAAGAAAAATATAAATCATCTTTGAGCAAGATACTTTACTCTGCTTGTTCCAGTCTACTCAGCTGTAATTGAGTAGGTGGGTGGGCAGTGCTAAAATTGTTGAATGCTAGCTGTGAGCGCTGAAATGGCAGCAACGGCTGTATGCTCCCAGGGAGTTGAGAAAGATATTGGCTGCTTGCAAAAGCCCTATGCGGATAATAATTTGTGAACCCCTTTAAAACGCCCCACGAACTAGGTTGTGATAAAGCGGTATATAAGAACCTCAAATTATTATTATTAAACATGTTGGAACTAACTTCATTTCTTAGACGGCTAAGATTTTATTTTATGTTTCAACAAACATAACTCTATTATTACTTAAAGAGGCTGGTCGGGGAAAAAATTACAAAATAAATGGGTCTAAATGCGTTCTCTGGCCTTCCAAAAGTTATACCATGGCAATATGACGGTCGAGATCTGCTTGCAATGTCCAGTTTTGACCACTGAAATCTCGGGGAAGCCCCGCGTAAATTTAGTGCAGATCTATTTATATATGTCAACTGGTTGTTTCGAAAGTGAGGCAGTGAATATAACAACAATAGCACGCCGTCTAACAGCAATGTCGGACTCAAATAGCGGACAAGACAGCAATACTATACGTAAATAATTGGTTTCAAAGGTCATGTATGATGCAAGTGTAGTATTCCTACCTACATTTGTATATGTTGTTTTTATATATAACGGTATTGATTCCTCGTGCCTGTCATGACTTTTGCATGCATCTTTTTCTTTCGCCGCGATGTTTACATTTGGCCTTGTTGATGACGCGCATGCGGTAAAATTACATCACTGATCTGGGTCAATTGAGAGTTTTAGACTGTCAGGTGACGCTTAAGGATTTCTTTAATATAATTATAATTTTTACTCTTAGGGAGTGAATTTTAGCAAAATTTGTATCAGTATATTTCATAAGAAGGTATTTTAAACATGTGTATGCCATTTTAGCAAATATGACATTTTTTCCCCGACCAGCCCCTTTAAGTGCAAGAGAAAATCAGGATTTTGTAGTCTGACCAAATTTAAATTTTCACAATCACTTACTTTTCTCCAAATGAAATATCAAAGTTGTCAATTTTGATGTCATATGATCTGTTTGCTCCTGAGGCATCAAACTTGACATCTTTTCTGTTAAATTGTTGACTTGCACTGGCTTCATCATGTGCCCTGAAAAAAAATATACAATCAGTGCAAGTATATCACTGTACACCATAACTAAAACAAAATTAATCTGTTTGTAATTATTAAGTAAAGATTCACATCAGATTGTGTCCTCCTTCGACTTGGAGTATTCTCCATTGTATGTTAAAAATTATGCAATAGGGGTACCTTCCTTTAATTGTGTTCTAGTGGTTAATTGTTTATGAAATAGGGACAGATGTATTCAGCTGGGTTCGTTTTTCTGGCAAGCCTTAACATTTGCAGATACCTCACATTTTATTCTTGACATATTAACATTTAAAAGTAGGTGAATCAGTTTGTCTGCACAAATGAAAAAACCTGGGCCCCTGAACTTAATGATACTTCAACATATTCATCTTATATTTTGATACTATGCATTTATAACTCCTGTATAGCAACACTGTCAAAATGTAGGGTTGACAGTGGATAGACGTTAAGTTTGCCCCTGGAATTTCCGTTTTTCTTTTCATATTTTTCTATGTCCAAATACTCAAAATGAAATTTCAAGTGTAATTCTATAAAATGCAACACAGTATTTTTTTTTTTAATTGAATACATAGGTAAAAATTGACTTTTAAACGAATATTTCGTAATTGCTAGTGGTAGCAAAATATTTTAACATTATGGTACTATTCAGCATAATACAAAACATATCTCACAGAGTTCAAGTTCTGTATTGTATCTCCATTTCAGAATAACAGAATAATCCATTCACACATTCCTTTTTATTTATCAAAGAAATTAAGATTATAAAAGACATTGAACAAATCATAGGAATTTTCTTTTCTAAAACTGCCTTAAAAGTCTTTAAAGACAGTAAAAGTTACTATTTCAGAAGGCGATGAATCATAACATCAAGTCTTACCCATTTGCCTTTGGTTTTGGTACAGGTACTTTCCGATCTTTGTTTTTTAGGAGTTTTGCTTCTGCCTTTTCAAGTTTTTTCGGATCAACTTGCTAAAACAGAAAAATGAAGTTATCAATTTAAACAGCTCTGACAGATTATTTTGTTTTTTGAACAATTATATACCTGTACATTGAGTTTTTGTTTGTTATAAACTAGGTCTATATATAGTTCTGAAAATAAATAACATACAAAATTTTCATATTTCAATAATTGCCCTCAAATGAGTTAGTAGCAGGGAACAAAAGCATAAAGCTCCATAAGAATGTAAGTATATCAGATTGAAATACTGTTACAAATCTTTGAGACAACAATTTGTTATTTTACACTAAAACATTTAAATACAGTCAACCATCTATTTAACAACCACCTAAAGGAAATTCAAAACTGCTCTCTAAATAAAGGCAGTTGTTTAATTAATATAATATAATGTGGTTTAACACAAATTTTACATTAGACACAACCAACCAACTTTTTATTGAGACAACTGACCCCACCATAACCTGGACAGTATTCATCAATACTGGCAGATATTGATCTGAGTAATTGACATTCTTGTTTCAGCACATCAATAGATCTGATATGTTGATTTTGTCAAAAGCAGTTGTTGGATTTTGTCAAATTTGTCACTAAAGACACCATCTTAGATCTTGCCAAATATGACAGGTAGGTTCTACTATAAGATTTGAGGCTGCAAGCTATAGTCTAACGTTCTGTTGTCAGCACAAAGTTAGATCTATGACATGTGGATTTCGTCATAAAGCAATATTTTGACTTTGTCTAATTTGCAAAATTTTCATTGAACATACTTGAGATGGACAATAAGTGTAGCCCACTATTCTGAGACTAGTGACATCTCCAACTGGACTAGTGGTTAGAGACTGTTAGCCTGAGTAGTAAAAAAAGTATACTACTTATCATATTTAATAATATCAGGATATAGGAATTTGCACATGGACATGCAAAATGGGAAACTACTTACTTCACTAACTTAGATTAATTTCTAGCCCTGGAGCTATCCGAGATTTTGTCAAACATGATAGATAGGTAACCCTATAACATAAGAGGCTTCTAGTCTAATGTCTACTGATATCAAATGCAACCTCTCGGAAGTATTTTGCCATTAACACCTAACATTGTTGAAGTAGAAAATTTGGTAGATTTCATCCGAAGGGATTGCTGAATTTCATAAAAGCGGTCAGTTAACATGAATCATAGGGTGTGTATCGTGAGTGATGCTGCGATACCATACGCATCACGATACTCAGGTCGTGATACGATACGTATCACGATATCCGGAACTTTTATCAGGCGGGTGTATAATAGGTACCATATAAATAACATTATATAACGAAAAATACTATGTACACATCATTCAATTCTCGTATAACTTCACTGCTGGCTTGAATATAGTGTGGGAGGGTAGGTTGTTTACTTCTCACATTTGTATTACTTTGTTAAGTCTAATTGTTGTTTATGATTTAGAGACAGGGCTCTGTTACTTTCTGTGTTATTCACCCTTATGTAGGGTAGGGCTTTTCGTTCAGTGTAGGATTCCTGGCGATCAGCTGCTACGATACCGGTGCTGAAATCTGTGTGTTTACACTTTTGAGACGGCCGGAAGTGGGTGATAGTAATAACAGGAATAGGTTCCCGCTCCTTGCTCAGATGCTTTTAGATGATGAGGCTGGGTTCGAGATTAACAGTTGATCACTCATCTTCGAGGCTATTTGGTGGGGGGAGCAGGGGGTATTAAACAGCGGGTCTGGGCGGGGACCAGTGTCTTGACAGGGTCGGTGAGCCGACCCACTTCTCCTGGTGAGGAGAACATTACCGCCTCATGCGCTGTTAACAGTGCAAAACATGGGCCGAGGTGCTGCTAACAGTACCAATACCGTAGGACTACATGAAGTTATCGTTCCTGGGATATATAGAGTGCTATAGGAACTACAGTACATGTATTAAGGGATAGTCAGGGGCTTCGGGCTAAGACATCGATACATGGTGGTTCGCTGTAGAACAATAGGGAGCTAGGAGCACGTGGTCGTAGTCTACTGGTAGTACTGTTAGGTAGGATAGGTCATTACTCTACGTAGGGATTGGGTTTCTTAACATTAGTTGTCATTGTTTGGCACTAATGCTATGCTTTGTATTTGTTAAACTTGTTGTATATAATCATTTCGTCTTGTTAATAAACAGTTACTTGTATTTTATACCCATTGTTGAGTTATTGAATCAATGGCTGGTATTACCACTACATCCAGCGATCGAACCTGTAGTGAAAACAGGTCTGTAACCTGACGAAAGAGGCGAGGTCTAGAGAGGACTGCAGGGGAAGTTGTCGACTCGTTACCATTGCTAAAAACTATACGATCACGAAACGGATTTAACGGAGTGACAACGGATGCAAAACCCTCTCCGGACCTCCCCCTATTACAATATTAATAGAATTATACTACCCGAAAAGGAGTGAATATTGAGGTTCTAGAGTGTTTATCAATACCTTAAAATCATAATTTTCAACAACTGATAACGGACGAAGATCATTGG
Organism: Mizuhopecten yessoensis; assembly: GCF_002113885.1. Lineage (NCBI taxonomy): Eukaryota > Metazoa > Mollusca > Bivalvia > Pectinida > Pectinidae > Mizuhopecten > Mizuhopecten yessoensis. Next base: position 123,858 of record NW_018407426.1, read on the forward strand.
CAATGTGTTTACCGATAGCGGTCGAAAATGGTTTTGAACAAAAACTGTCACATTTCATCTTTATTCCCCAACATAGAAGTAAGACTTGCTTGTTTTGCATTTCTTTTTAACGTTAAAGACGTGTAACGTGACTTTTTCTTCTAACTGGCAGGTAAAGATTGAAGTATTGACGATTTATATGCATGTTCACATTTGTGGTATTTCCCGCATATTTCAGTTTTCTCCGACATTTGTTGCAATAAAAGAACAATGTGTCTGCCTAGAATACATTATTTTTGGATTAAGCATATTTGAAAGTAAACCATTGCGAGATAGGCGACTTGAAATGTTCAAACGACTTGACGTATTCCTCGTCATCTTCTCTATCCGCCATTTTGGTTTGTTGAGTGCTAAAACTATTTTTTCTTTGAAGAGTTCCAACAAGGGACAGTACAAAATTAAAAGTAACGTAGGTATCACGATACAGTCTTGCCGCATCGGTGCATCGTATCGTGTCTATTGCGTTACATGGATGCATCGGTGAATCGTTACACCCCTACATGAGATCAGATCTACACATCGGTCACTGGGTGCCTTAGACATAAAAATCATAAGAGAAAATGGTTGGGAGGAATCAGAAGTCGTCACACATAAGACTTCTTATGTGTGATGACACATAAGAAAGTGGTTGCTTAATATGACAGGTGGTTGCATAATTAGGTTTGCCTTGATTTGAAAAATTCCCCAAAAAGATGACTTGGGTGATTAAATGTGACAATACCGATGCATTTTCTTTCTTTGCAATCCATATACTGCTGGTTTCTGTTGATGTATCCTCTTCTTCTAGCAATGACATTTGAACTGGGGCAATCAGCATCCTCTTGTGGGACTGCTCTGGGGATATATTGTCCCGAGACCTATACATCACAAAGCACAAGTTTCAGTTTATACGACTCCCAAACCTGGTCCCTAGTTCTCAAAACAGAACGTTAAGTCTGGAATTGTTCATCAAATAACACTATCTTAAACTTGATATTGTTTCAAGTAATATACAATAAGTTGTTCAATTAGTTTACATGCATTTGCAAAAAGTCGTGTATATTTAATTTGTGACCATCAAATTATTATTTTGTTCATACCCATTCATGATATTATACAGCCTCCCACATATATCCTTGATGTCATCCTCAGATTTATTCTCATCTGTCTGTAAAAGCATGATTCCAATGGCCTCAAACAAGTCATCGGGTGTATTGAATTCATCATTTCCATCTTCAAGCAGGCCTATAAATAATACACAAAAGCTCTATATTGATTTTCGTGTTGAAAATATTACAAGAGTTAACGTTAAAAGTGAAACATTCAATGTCTCCATGCTATGCTCCCCCCAAGACGGTATACATACTATTCCATGCATTTGTAGGCAATACCTAACTCATATCTGTGACTGTTTGAGTTATCATCAATTTTCACGTGTCCGTGTAGCAAGATGTGTAAAAAAATATTTTAATCACTCAATGCATATCCTACAAACTCAATCTCATTTTACTTCTCCCAAACAATCATTCCAGTATACGTCAGATAATGTAATACGTAGGCCATTTACAATAAATGAAAATAAATTTCCAAGCGTTATATTTTTTTTTCTGTGTAGACGCCGTTCAATTCTTACCAGAACAAGTTTGTAGTAGGACCAGGAAAAATGATAAAGATAGTGCTGTCGCTGGAGCTCAAACCCGCGACCCTTGGCTTTCCAGCCCGATAATCTACCGCTGAGCTAAAAGGAAATTACCTGTACAGCTGACGCTTGTAAGGCAACCTAATCAATGCACATCTTTTACAAATTGGCAAGACAAATAGAACGTAGAATTATATTAATTACAGCACCGTTACTGCGTTAGTCGCATCATTTACCTGATCATGTAAAACAACATTCTCAAACGTTTTTTTCGGCAAGAAAACTAAGGTTGTTAATTCAAGATCTAGTAAACATTTTTTTAGTATGAACGGAAAATCCGTCCAGCAGCCGGCATCATAAGCCAGATCATCTGTTGCGTTGTGCAATACTCAAAACAGTGTAAGATGTTGACGGATTTAAAGGCGATTTTGAATGAAAATCATCATCAATTTTTATCTTATTTGTATATAAATATATCACATATCACTTCCCATACACCAGTCTGATTTACCATTTACATAATCGACGATTTCTGTGTCAATAGATGGAAAGCACTCTGTCAGAATAGTTCCATAGGCCGCCATGCTGTCATATCATAATCTCTAAACAAAATTGATCAGGCAAAATCAAATTACTATTGTTTTAAAAACAAATCAATTATGCAATACATTTCATCTATATTCCATTTATTACAATGTTCAACCTATATTAGTGACTTTTGTCTTTTAATTGACAAAAAGAATGAATTTATTTCAATATTCGTTTTATTGAAGAGTAACAACCGGTTCAAAGTGCATTCGATTTGCTAAATGGGAAATCGGGATAGGTTTGCCGATGTGTGTTGTATCTCGTTCTACATTATAATCTACTAAGTCGCCTGCTTTTCATAAAAATTACATTTGAGAAGTTTCTTAGATTTGAAAAATGTTAGCCAATATCTTAAAAAGTAAAATCTCCCGAACCAAATATCACCGTTATTTCTTCGAACGCGACTGTAAAATAATCACTTCCTGGGTCGCTTTCGTTTATCCGGCTCAACCGTTTCAGTTGGCTCAACATGAATTAACAATATGAAGATACCACGTATCTTGGTCGATGACTCGCAATAATGTTGAAAAATCGATTTATCAATAAACCATTATTGATATTTGAAAATAATTATAAATGTTTCAAAATTAATACGCTATAAATCGATCATCAAATATGACGGTTTCCATTTTTAACATTAAAAATACTTCTTATAATGTTAACAAATATATATGATACCTTCTGATGTTTTGAATGATCAGTTCTTACTAGTTATATCACAAAATGTTTTTTTTTTTTTTTATATTAGGCCTATAACTTTATTTTGATTGACGTTATTCGCGATATTGGTGACACGTTTAACGAAAAAATGACGTCGTATTTATACGTTTTATCATATTTTGCATTATTTTGTATGAACCCATTGTACGCTACCGTGTGGACAAAGAAAAAGGATCAACTTGAGATGATACACTTCTTTTTTAAACATCATTGTTTCGAAATAAATAAAGTTTAAAAACTGTCCGGAATTAGGCGTGGAAGATAGATGTGGAGGGGTGGGGACCGGGTTATATTCTCATAATCGTTTTCGTCGTTTAAGAACCTGTCGGCTGTCCAATTTTTAGATTTTTGCTGTATATACTAAAAGATAAAAAGTATCAACGTCATATTTCTGTTGTTTTTACTATAATTCTACAATTCTATTTATAAACAAAAAATGACTTTATCCACGTAGTGTTTCAAAAACTGTGAAGATGCATTAAAATTAACTAGAAATGATAAAATAGCCTCACGATTTCTACTGATGTTGGCACTCAAAATGTTGCGCAACGTTATCCCCGTTACGTCGCCTTAGTGGGACATTTTATGGAAATTGAAAAGATTTTTTCATTATTGATCCAATAACAAAAGTGAACAGAGTTCCATTCTATTAGTAGTTACACATATTCATCAGGATATTTTTTTTTATTTCATATTACTATTATGCGTCAACAAAGTTTCAACTTATGCAAAATGTAAGTCAAAACACAACTACTGGACATATTTCAGAATTTTAATCCGTTTTAATTTTCTTTCAGGTAGATTGTTTTCTTTGTTGAATATCTTACAATAGCCTAGCCCCGGTCAAACGTATTCAGCTCCCTACTGGGTAGGCGTTACATTTTGTTCATATATATATAGCTGTTTGGAGAAGATTTTGTTAAATATGCCGAAAACTAATTAATCCCAATGAAACTTTTAACGTTATTTGCGACGTTATTTCTGCTTCCGTAGATCTTGTTCTAAACTGTCTGCATGCTTTTGGCGCGAATTATTGCAATTTCTTTGAAACGTCTGATCCCGAAAATGTTACGCGTTATTGTGACGCTTCATGAATTTGGTCTGCAACGTTTTCTAGGTCAAGGGATGCTTCCAGTATACTATCACGCCATCCCGTACCCATCTGAAGAATGGAACACAATATCTAATGCTACAATATATACATATAGCTCACACCGGGTATACCGATGTATGAACGCAGAAACAAATTTATCAAGGATGGAAAGGTGAATGGAAGTTACTAAAAGTTATTGACAATGATCTTTATTTCAGTTCATTTAAAAACTACTTTCAAGAAAGATATTTAGTGTACATACTAGTGAAATTTCGAGTTGAAAAAGCATTGTTGAAGTTATTTGATGCGTCACTTTTAACACTGATGATTTTCGGTAAGATTTAACTTCGTATTACTGTAGCAGAAATATAAGATTGTTACGTCAATTAACTTTGTCAACGTCTCGATAGTAGCCAGTGCCCTGTTTCTTTTCTTTCTTTTTTCCCTTTCTTTAAAAAGAAAATGCATTTCTCGAAGTGCAATAACTGTCACGTCATTTCTTGCTATATTAGTAGATTGTAGAATACTTACAGAAGTTCCTACTTCTGAATTCCTAGTTTTTTTGCCTATACGAGGATTAACTTTTCGAGTACCTACTTTTGACGCGGGGGTAGGGGGAATAGGAAAAGATGGCAGAAGTTGACGGATATACCTAAGTATTGACGGATATAATAAGAAAACCCTAGAATTGACCGGAAGATATAGCTTAACTTTAGAACAGATGATACAGCTTCTTTATCTGAGACTAATTACCTGACACCAGACAAGTCCCTAGAAATCTTTGAATAAAGATTAAAAAATATATATAGTTGAGAAAATCACAATATAGACCAACACAAACACTGTTTCGTCAAATTTAAATTTTGTTTATTGATAGGAAATGAAAACAATAAAAATTGAACCAATCTAGAGACAAAATCTGACAAAAGATTACAAGCATTACAATCGGAATTTCTCTATTTTGACATTCCGTAATTTAGTATGTTTTACGTGTATGTATCCTTCATTATAATCAGAAATTTGAATTATATATTTTTCTTAAAAAATGAAATTTACGTAACCAGAACAAATAATGGAGAAAATGTGTATAGGGAAATGAATCATAATAAAAGCTTTAAGTATAGCCGGGAACGGATTTTGACAAAATATCTTATCCTTCAAGAGGATTTAGTACGCTACTTAATATATATATATATATATAATATATCATTTAAATATATATATACAACACAAAGAGTGACACTAGTCACGAATGCAATCGATAATGTTATTCATCCAAAAAGACAGTATTGAATTTGTTTTTCTTTCCGAAATATAACATCATGATACGACGGGAAACTATTCTATATGTTCATTTTTTCTTAGTACTTTAAACATGAACAACACAATGTAAGCAAATAGGCACATTTAACATCGTTTAACAAACACACACATACCTATAACATACATTTATTAAAATGATATATAGCACAATACTTGAATTACATTGGAATTAGTTTTATCATTTCTTACAGAAAAGAATACATTCTAGAACACTTTTTTTATATACTTGTTCCATATTTTCTAAGAAATGTTAGACACTTATTTATAGTTACAAATGTAAATCCTTACATAAACCTAAAGTAATATATATTACAAGACTTGATATCATTTAAATTTATTTTATCATTTCGAACAAACAGAGATGAATATTCTACAACAATAGTTATTTATACCTTTTCCATCTTTTCAACTTAATGTAATACTTTTTTTTTTCAGTCTTCATAGACAAACACAGCACAATAACACCATATAGACACATATAGCATAACATAGTTATACCAACAACAAAAAAAGGAACTACATTTTCATATCTATAACACATAAAGTCATTTATCGGTTTATTTATTTTTCATCATTATTTTTCATATTATTTTTTTATTTGATCTTAATTTTAATAAACATAAACAACACAATGTATCAAATACACACAGTTTACAGTTGTAAATACAAACACACGTACCTGCATACGTATATCTTCGAAAGTGATATATTGCACAGTACTTTGATAACATTGAACTTAGTTTCCTACAGAGATGCTAGTATTCCACAACAGTTTTATAGATACATGTTCAATATTTACAAAGACATGTTCCACACTCATTTATTTATGTTTAGATTTTTGTATATTATTTCTTTTTCGTTTCCATAGACAGAAGCAAACAAGAATAGAAACATAGAAACAAATGTACGTCCATGCATACATCTATTAAAGTTACATATAGCAGAATACTTTTACAGCATTTAAATAAGTTTCAGCATTTCAAACAGAGATGAAAATATTTTACAACATTTTATATATAAATCTGTTTCATATTTACAAAGGAATTTAGGACACATAGTATTTTTATTTTTCTTAATAATAGTTTTTTCTCCATTTTTATTCTTCATTTTCATAGACTTACACAGCACAATGCCGATATCTGCCACTTTTAAGTTAGTTAAACTAACACACACGAACCTATACATACATCTGGTAAGTGACGTCTAGCACACTACTTAGATAACATTGAAATTAGTTTTGTCATTTCTAACAGAGATGAAAATATTCTACAACAGTTTATATTTACAAAGAAATGTTAGTTATAATTTGTTGTTTTATTACTATTTCACATTTGGTTTTATTTTCACAAACATTAACGACACAATATCAGTATATACGAATATCAAGTTTACATTGTTATACAAACACACACGTACCTACATACAAATGTTCATACCTGTACATCTAATACAGTGATAGAAAGAACAATAATTTAATAGCATTGAAATAAATTTTATCGTTTCTTACAGATATGAAAATATTCTACAACAGTTTTTATATATAACTTTTCAACATCTACTAAAAAATGTTCGACACTCATTTATCTATTTATGTTTCATGTTCATAGACATAAATAATACAATATCAACATATTGACAGATTGTACTAAATATCTGTACCAGTGACAAGGAAATTATAGACATTTGTTTATCTTTTTATATTCCCAATTATTTGTTTATCGTTTTTATAAACATTTGTTATTTATAATTCATACCATTTTTTTTGCACATAGAAATGAAAGGAGCTTATTTTCCTTTAATGAATTTTTTCATTTTCATAGAAATACACAGGACACTTTCATCATAGAGACACATTTAACAAAGATAAACAAATAAATACATACCTATTAAAGTGTTACATAGTACCATACTTTGATAGCTTTGCAATAAGTTTGATAATTTCGAACAAACAGAGGTGAAATTATTCTACAATAATTTTTATATATACTTATTCCATATTTACAAGAAATGTTAAGCGTTTATTTATTCATTTTTATATTTATTTATTTATTTCATATATATATTTTTTTTCGGTTTTTTTTTCATTTTAATTTTCATAGACAGAAAGTTAAACTCTTTGTATTTAAAGCATTATTTTTTCTCACGTGCTTTTGGAGTTTAGTAAGTGTGTTTCTTGTCTTTACAAAAAGTTGATAACAACATAGAGTGGCATGGGTCATGATATTATTTGTAGTAGACTTTTTGAGTTCAATAGATTTACCATACGAATGGAATTAAGCGATACATTTATACGTCTGAAAATAATCAGGAAATTATCACTGACGTCGGATTAAACGTATTAAAAGTTGATCGTCAAGTAAGACGTTTGTTCATATCATTCAAAGTAATATAGACGTCATGGTGGACGATGATAAAACAAAACGTGTATTCCGTCTTTGCGTATTGCAGAGTTATCTTATCTTGGGGGCAGGTATTGATTGTTACGTCACTTGTTTGCGAGAGTAACGTCATCAATTTTTGAGAAAACGACGTAATTTTGTCGCACAAACCAATGACGTAACAATCAATACCTGCTCCCAAGAGAAGATAACTCTGCAATACGCAAAGACGGAATAGAGCACATGTTAACATGCGTAAGTCCCCGACAGCATTTCCACGTGATACACACCAACGTTCTTAAACTCAAGTCTACGAACTTATCAAAAATAAAATAAAATAGATGTCATGGTTGACGATGATAACAGACCACGATTATGATATAAAGATAGGATTCGTTCATAGTGTACATGTAAGAAACATTTTATATGATTCATTCATGGTGCGCATGACGATGGTTACAGTCTCCATTGACATTATGATACACAGCAACGTTGTCGTAAAAGCATGGCGGCCGTACGTTGTCGGTACAAAGTCTACAAACTTATTAAAAGTTGATAATCATGCAAGAAGTTTGTTTATTTCATTCAAAGTGATAAAGATGACATGGTGGACGAGGAATAAGTGTTTGCGATGTTTATTGTCCCCGAAGGCATGTCTGTGTTAGGATACAGAGTCTTAAACTTTTTAACTTATTAAATGATTATAGTCGAGCAAAACAAATTAGGTAGAAGTTTATTCATTATATTCAAAATAATTAAGATATCCGATCCGTCAGTGTGGACGATGCTAAAGGGCCCCTTGTTTGAACTATTTACATTTTAGTCCCCGAAGGCATCTCTAATCGCAAGTATCATGGCGGGCGCACGTTGCCGGTATAACGTCTACCAACTTTATCGATTTACCTACTTGAAGTCGACATTATATCTAAATTTATGTTGGAACATAACAACAAAATAAGTCAAAACAAATTGTGTAGCGTTTATTATCATTTTATTCAAAGTAATACACTTTCTCCAGTTCGTCAAAAATTCTATTAACTTTCCAAAGTATATGTGCAGTTAATGATGATTAAACTTTCAAGATCATTTTCCGTTTCGTATGTGGTAATGGGGCGTTGATGCTTTGATATGTATTTGATCATTTGCTCCCACACTATCATTTCCATAAAAATAATTGTTATGACCATGGTGATGAAATGGGCATTCACTAAAACAAATAAGAAACATCGAGGATATTATTGTAAATATTTTCACACATATGAATAAAAGTTCAAGCATACAGTGACTACGTTTTCAACGATTCACAAGAAAAGCTTTGTTTATAACATGTTTAAAGTTCATACAGGCAGTCATAAAGATCTATATTAAATAATTAACTTATTTTAACATAATCAAATGACCAAACAAAATTACTATTGACCATGTTCCTCACAAAATGTTTTTAACGAATCAAAATTTTGCTGTAAGTTTAAGTTGAAGCAAATGTTGATCAATTTTATATGAATGAAAAGATTAAGCTAACATACGTATTAACATCTCTTCTAACCTAGCATACTCAAGCCGGTACCAGTTCGTAAGTCAGGCAATTTTACAAGTTACGTGACACTAGTCACGAATGCAATCGATAATGTTATTCATCCAAAAAGGCAGTATTGAGTTTGTTTTTCTTTCCGAAATATACAAAGATGACATATGCATATATATACATTAACAAATTACAAGAAACAATTAACTGAATTTTTCAACGATTCAGATAGAAGAGCTGGTTATAACATATTTAAAGTTCATATAGATAATTATATACCTGACACATTCAGATCCGGTAAACATTTGTTGTTCAGTTTTCGAAATCATGAAACGAAGGGAAAATATTCTACATGTTCATTTTTTCTTAGTACTTTAAACATAAACAACACAATATAAGCAAATAGGCACATTTAACATCGTTTAACAAACACACACATACCTATAACATACATATAGTAAAATAATATATAGCACAATACTTGAATTACATTGGAATTAGTTTTATCATTTCCTACAGAAATGAATATATTCTAGAACACTTTTTTGTATACTTGTTCAATATTTTCTAAGAACTGTTAGACACTTATTTATCTTTTTATTTCTTTTGCTTTTTGTCTTTTCTTTTTTCACAGACAGAAAAAAATATCAACATAGAAGCATAGTTACAAATGTAAATCCTTACATAAACCTAAAGTTATATATATTACAAGACTTGATATTATTTAAATTTATTTTATCATTTCGAACAAACAGGGATGAATATTCTACAACAATAGTTATTTATACCTTTTCCATCTTTTCAACTAAATGTAATACTTTTTTCAGTCTTCATAGACATACACAGCACAATACCACCATATAGACACATATAGCATAACATAGTTATACCAACAAAAAAAGGAACTACATTTTCATATCTATAACACATAAAGTCATTTATCGGTTTATTTATTTTTCGTTATTACTTTTTATTGATCTTTATTTGTTCTTATTTTTTAAAATGTACGTCCATCATTTAAAGTTATATATAGCAGAATACTTTTACAGCATTTCAAACAGCGATGAAAATATTTTACAACATTTTATATATAAAACTGTTTCATATTTACAAAGGAATTTATGACACATATTATTTTTATTTTTATTAATAAAAAAACATTCTTCATTTTCATAGATTTACACAGCACAATGCCGACATACCGACACATTTAAGATTTTTTTTCCATATCTCTTTTTATAATTTTCATAGACAGAAAAAACTCCAGTAAACTCCAAAAGCACGAGAGAACAAATTAACATTTCTTGTAAATATGGAATAAGTTTATATAAAAATTATTGTAATATAATTTCACCTCTGTTTGTTCGAAATTATCAAACTTATTGCAAAGCTATCAAAGTATCGTACTATATAACACTTTGATAGGTATGTATTTATTTGTTTAACTATGTTAAATGTGTCAATATGTTGGTAGTGTCCTGTGTATTTCTATGAAAATGAAAAAAAACATTAAAGGAAAATAAGCTCCTTTCATTTCTATGTGCAAAAATGGTATGAATTATGCATAACAAATGTTTATAAAAACGAAACCCAAATAATTGGGAATATGAAAAAATAAACAAATGTCTCTAATATCTTTGTCATGTAGAAAGGCGTATACAAAAACTGTTGTAGAATATTTTCATCTCTGTTTGTTAAAACGATAAAATAGCATAGCTAATTCATATGCTATCAAACCTTGTGGTATAAATATGTATCACTGGTACAGATATTTAGTACAATCTGTCTATATGTTGATATTGTATTATTTATGTGTATGAACATGAAACATAAATAGATAAATGAGTGTCGAACATTTTTTAGCAGATGTTGAATAGGTATATATTAAAACTGTTTTAAAAATATTTTCCTATCTGTAAGAAACGATAAAATGTATTTCAATGCTATCAAATTATTGACCTTTCTATCACTGAATTAGATGTACAGGTATGAACATTTGTATGTAGGTACGTGTGTGTGTTTGTATAACAATGTAAAATATGTTTATATACTGAAATTGTGTCGTTTATGTTTGTGAAAATAAAACCAAATGTGAAATAGTAATAAAAAAACAAATTATAACTAACATTTCTTTGTAAATATGGAACAGGTATATATAAATAAAAACTGTTAAAGAATATTTTCATCTCTGTTAGAAATGACAAAACTAATTTCAATTTTAAGACAAATTAATAAGATCGCTTCATGATCTTGGTGCCAGATTTTCCAGCTGCAAGCTTTCAATGCCTACCATGCCTTAGATCTTAATTGAACTACATACTTTACTGAATTGGCGGGAGACAACACGACGTCATGACGTCATTTCAAATTGTTTTGGCGTCTGCTTTATTGATATTGCCATTTCCTACTGACGTTCACTGCAGATTTTTTTTTATAACGAGAACGCGATTGTTTTCTAATTTAAATTTACTGACCAAACAACTCGACAAGTATAATATGGAAATGGTTTGAAGGAACCACTCGCATTATCACTAAATTTTCACAATGACATTCAAGCAAAAATGATGAAAATGGTTTGTTGATATTATATATGTAGACTCCCTGAAAAAACAATTTCACACCAGAGGAAATAGTTTTTACGGTATAAGAGAACAAACCTAAAGATACATATCAGCATTTTGGTAAACGTGTTTCGTGTCGTCTTTGGCAACAGGCAAAGAAGATCAGCAATTTTAGTTATAATGACAAATACAACTACTTAAGACGACATATGTACATTTGTATATGCCATAAACTGTGTTCTGCTGTAACAGTATATCAGTTGTTCACAGTCTTCTACTAAATGGACGCCATAATTGAACGGGCATGTCGTCCACATCGACGGAAAATCAGAACTAGAATAAAACTTATGATAATTTATTTCCAATTCTTTTAATTCGTACCAGTTGGTCGTTGATGTTTTAACCTATATCCGAGCGTGATGGGGCCCAGAACGAGTTGCTACACTTACGAAAATTATTTCATGAGTACGTTTCCTCTTCTTACGAAATGTTTGATTTTGTTAAGAGTACTTACCAAACGTTGTTATGAATAAAGTTTGTATAGAGAAAATCAGAAACTGTTTCAGCGTATGTCACCCATTAGTTTTGTTTGTATGTGTTTTACGTCCTATTAACAGCTATGGTCATTTAAGAACTTGCCAGTTTTGTTGGTGGAGGAAAGCCGGAGTTCCCGCGGAAAAACCACCGACTGTTCCGTGTAGGTCTCGAACCCGCGACCCATTGGTGGAGGGCTAGTGGTAGCAGAATGTCAAACATCTTAATCACTTGGCCACCGTGGCCCCCACCTATTAGAAAGCAACTGACAATAAATGAAGTTAACAAACGTTAAGTTTTTCATCACAAAACATTGTGACTCACCGAATATATGTCTAGAGACTTGATTGAGGTTCCTGATCTAGACTATCTAGTCCTCACGGCCTGTCATGGCAGGACAAAATTCCAAGTTTTCCAAAAGTGGGTAATATTACTTGTTGCATTATCTCTTCTTTTCCAGGACAACATTAACTGTAGTTTCACATCTTTTCATGATCATTTTATTCATGTTACATTTCTGTAGACAACGTAACGAGCCGTGTTACTTCCTGCTGTAGGTATGATTTTTGAACCTTGGATCTACAAGATTTTATTAACTTTTCATAAAGGATTTGTTTAATAACAGCTGTATGAATATTCAAAACTCAGTTTTAATTAGATCTATTATAACTATAGATCTAATTAAAACTGAGTTTTGAATATTCATACATGAAATATGTCGGGGCCTAAAGTCATCACACGTACAATATCTATGGTTTATTCAAGTCACACATTTTTCACACTGATTGTCTACATTTACATTCACTTTTCATCCTGTACAAATTCTCTCCTTCTTTATCATATAACAGTGCCTAGGATACTAATGTTACATAAAAAAAGCACGCACACACAGAAATAATATTTTATTTTTCAAACTGGAAACACATTTTTGAATATAAGTCTCTCAACATAGGAGTGAATTATTACATCACATTATCCATTTATTGCCCTGGTAGTTGGGAAATATGAAAGTCTGTCACATAAAAAAGTAGGTAGATATGAAAATTGGTCTTCTGAATTGAATCATATTTCTCAAATATACAACAAATTATATAGCGCCATATCTAGCTAGCATAGGCCACTCTAAAGCGCTTTACAGTACATAGATATACAATTTTATATAGTCAATACAATTAGCATATATATTAAACTATATAATATTGAGGAATTAGCATGAGCTGCCTTATCAGGCGCTAACTACTAGCCTTTACCACCTGGCTAATATCTGTGTATGCCTGTGTGTGTGCTGGAGATGTATTGTGTTCTGTTTGTAGAGGGACCGTGCTTCCAACGGAATCATTTATAGTGTCACCTCACCTGGATGCAACAGCACAGATACCGCAACACCCACCCCACTTTGTCTGAATATTCCATGTGTACGGTGACTTCGGGGATCGAACCCCGGCCACCTGCTTGGAAGGCAAGAGTGTTAACCACTCGACCAATCCGCCCATGGGGTTAGATTCACTAGCCTTCATATATATATTTCCCGTAGGGAAAATAATTCACCTCAGGAAAACAAAATAACGTCTCCCTCCCAGCAAGGCATAGGGTTATCATTATACCTAGGTAACATCATAAGTTTGTATATGTTGAAGAAGGGACATTTCTGCATAACACAATGTGAAAGTCCGAAGAGAGACACTAGAGACACAGGGAGATATGTGATGTTTTGTCTTCTGGCCATATGAGTATTAAACTAATCAGTCACACTATGAGAAATATGAGCCATTTTTGTACCATCATTTCACCTATTGTTAAAGTCTGTGGCAAATGATATGAGAGATAAGCAAAATTTTCTATCCAGAATTATCGTTCCTAACCCTCATTAACTGTGAGCGTGTGTAAGGGTCTGGGTAGATATTGAAATAAACATACTACGTTTAATGGAAAATTATCGTCATCATAACTGGATAATGCTTTCAAGCATGACCGCCTAGATATGGAAAAAAAGCTGTGCAGAAATCTAAAACACTTACTCACTATTCACAAACGAGTTTTAATCATGGACATACGAATCGTATTTGAACAATAATTTACTTTCTACGTAGCCATTATTTTACCATTTGCGCATAATGCATCCATGCTGCGATATATTTTAATTTAAAACGTTCAAACGCCAAAAATATGTATCTTTCAATAAATCAACATTCACATTGTCTCGCATTATATCCTACAATCGAACAGACTCAGATATACAAGAACCATATACGTGTACTGCCATTATATACCCATCATTTCGTAGTGTCTTTTATAAGTTACAGTCTAATAATCACAGAATCGAATCTCGCATTTCTCTCTTTCTGCTGTACTTTTTACCGATGAACATATCTGGCATAGAAGGCTGCCTGCAAGCCCCATATCTAAATAGAGAAATGAAATAAAAATAAGAATACATACATTTAGTCACACAATCACCGCAAAGAAAATAAATATTTGCCTTTAGGCCATTTATAATCAAGCAATTCACACACTTTAAAATTCCATCTTAAACTGAACACAATTTGTTATACGATTCAAAAGAAGTATTCACATTAAAATTTCATTAAAGTTGTATGTTATATTTTGAAGTGCAATTACCAACAGGGTCAGCGCCTTCTTCCTTCATTTCGTACTCTTCAACAGAAAGAGACAGGTTCCAGTCTATTTCAGAGTCCTTCTTGTTAAATGATTCATGTTGCATAGGTTTCTCTGTTGTCGGTTGTATATCTTTGTCACTTTTCAGACGTAAATTATGGTATGTCTCCAGTTGTTTAATCTGATCTGTTGTTGTTTGTACATTTTGATCCGTTTCCGGTTGTACACTATGGTCTGTCTCCAGTTGTTTACTCTGATCTGTTGTTGTTTGTACATTTTGATCCGTTTCCGGTTGTACATTATGGTCTATCTTCAGTTGTTTACTCTCGTCTGTTATCGGTTGTATATTTTGGTTCTTTTCCGGTTGTGTATCATGGTCAGTTTCCGGTTGTTGATTCTGGTCTGTTATCTGTTGATATCCCCTACGTGAAGACAATCTTTCGCACTTCCAAAGAATGAAGTCAAATTGACCTATCGGATGATAAACGAAACATGTCAAACAACTTTGTATGGGGAGGACATTATAATGGTTTTTTTTGCATTCTTTTCCAAATCCTACGTTTCCATAAATTGTATCTTGGCTGACAGTTAATTATTCGTTTTATCAAGGTTTACAATGTTGCATGCTTAACTGATAATGAAGCGTAAGGTTTGTAGTGAAAATTAGTTTTACGGAAAAAATATTAATGTTTAGCATCAAATATAAAGCAAATGCTGAATGACTATAATATGACTGTATCTAGACAAATATGCAATAGTGCTTGAACCGATATTAACAACTGATGCTTAAGCTGACACGTGGACACGTATAAATCCCTCAAATTGAATCACCTTTAATGCTACACCTGTGAAAAAGGGAGGATTAAGTAGTGTATGATGGTGTCGGTAAACCAACGTTAAAGATGTCATGCTTATGCTAATGAAAGACAGTGTAGCTCATTTTTTACGTTAACAATGTTAACATTGTCAAATTAAAGCATATACAAAGACCTGGTTACAAAAGAAGACAGGGATAGAATCAGTTTACAATGTACTTACACATCACATAAAGTTGGGGAAGGTCGTCATCGTCAACTCCATCGAAAGAATTTCTCACCAAGTTATGCAATGGTGAAAATAAAGATTCCTTTTGTCTCTCCGTCCGGTGTTGTTGGTCATCATCATCACCAGGAGAAATATCCGATATCAAAACAGTTTGAATGCGACTTTGCACTCCATCAATACGTCGACATGTGACTAATGATAATACTAGATAAATAACAAAACCCATAGCTTTAAACATAGTCCCCATTCCTCTAGCCAATGTCTCGCCTTCAAGTCAGTATGTCTTTAACTTAGCGATGGAAGTATTTATAAGTACAACTGAGCCTGCAGCATATAACATGTGATGGGTTTTTCTTTGTAAATTTCCAACACATGAATAGTGAAAACATTTAAAAAGTAATATTCTCTTCATAGTTGAACTACATAACCGGACTAAATGTAATTTAGAATGAGATATGATTACTGCGTTCCGTCACAGATTCATTTGTGTAAAACATGAAACAGGTCTGTAAGGTTAAGGAAACTAGGGTTCTAGGTGCATACACGTGCGATTTGCCCTGTTATTGTAAATAGACATAGAATGTGCCACTACCTGTCAGAGTCGTGTGAACAAACAGCTGCACCAAAGCCCTGACAACATTCCTCACAATATCAAAATGTCGCATATTTTGTTTTAAATTCCGTGTTGTATATTCTAACCCACTTCTTCTTGTGCAGATAAGTAATGCTTCAACACCAGCATATAACGACACAAACTACCTTCCTCTGCTAACTAGTAAGTCTTTGGGTACATCAGTTCACTCACGTGTAGTGAGCAAGCTTTGAGAAATAAACAATAGTGTTGTTATCATCTATGCACCTCTCCACAGATTTAAATCTATAATAAGTTCATGTGTTTATAATTGGTAAATTACATAATCATTAGAATTCTGATCGCTTAACCTAAATACTTAGAAGATCCGATCGTTTTCATTTTATTTTGAAATGTTCGATTTTTGTATCTTGAAATGTTAGATATTTTATTTAGAAATTTTACAGTATTTGACCAAAAACGCTATCAATCAGTTTCTTGAGCTACGGTTTCCGTGTTGATATTTTTGGTAAAGATGCGTTTATACATTTCAAAAGTGTAAGGTTTACATATTTTTGATAACTTTACACTCCAACTTTATACGGTTGTTATGATTTTAAACTGTTTAAAATGTGTGGACTTTTTTAACAGAGGTTAGAAATCAGTTTAATTCTCTACTGAGTCGTTTATTCTTATAAATAAAACTTAAAAAACGATTATAGCAATTATATACTTAATGGGGGTATTGATGGCAGTTACATACTCTCTACACATAACATCAAAAGTCTAGTTGGTAGTATATACCGAGCTTATGACCATAGAATAATCCTTTATAAATTTGAGCTTAACTTCTTGTTAGATCTTGAATTATGAAATAGGTTTTACCAACTATTAGAAAAAAGAGTAATAACAAGTTTTTTATTAAGCACATGCAAAAACTATTTGAATGACAATACGTTAATTAATGTAATTAACGTCTTATTGTTAAAATGCATTTTCAGCATTATGGAATACAAATGTGAGAATCTGTCGTGTTATTGGCTCTCACTTTTCAACACGGATGTTACAGAAGGCTGTTTCACAAGGCGGAAATTGAAGAGAACAACACGTTCGTGAGAAATTATTAATAAAGTACGCATATAATTTGCACTTAAATTTTACTGAATTCCTTTTTTAAAATCCATTTGCGTGTCATTATGTGTATTGTTATGTTAAACAGAATAACATCCTTGTCCTCCCTATACTTTATATCTAGTGGGCTATGTAAAACAGATTAACATCCTTGTCCTCCCTATAATTTATATCTAGTGGAAAGTGTTTTCTGTTTTAAGGCTTCTAATTACATGAAATGATGGCATACATGTGCAGCAGCTAATCTGTTATACACTATAGTTGGTAGTGTTACCTTTTAATTCTTTTTCGTCAAATCATTTTAATTAAAAAAAGTAAATATCACAATAAATTTGGCTAAGCCTAAACGACTAGGCATATATCAAGACATGAGGTGACAGCTAGTGCACTACGAGAACCGCACTTTTTTTTAAAGAAACGGGTAGACAGAAAGAAACGGTTTATTGCAATTGTATCTACTAACGAGACGTTGAAAAAGGTCAGCGACACAATAGTCTTATTCGACATTTCTTCTATTACAAACACGAATCAACTTTTCTGGTCAATACAGGTTTCAGTTAGGCAACGGATATTATTCAAGACCTTACAATTCCTTTAAAAAAACCCATAAAGCAAATAGAAAAATTGAAAGAATTTAACAAGAAATGCATGAACTGCATGTTATATTTTTTTTTGTAATTTTCAGTGGTAGCCAAAAGATGTTAATGTAGCGTTTTAAAGGGTTTTATTTATTTATACTGAATTACATACGGTTCGGAACACGTTAGACATAGATTTAGAACTCTTTTACCTTTTCAGTACCACTGACAACCACTAACGGATAGTGCAGTAGGATGTTGAATTCGTTAGACTATTTGTATATACAATGTACAAACAAGAAATTCAAAAATATGCGTGCTTCATTTTCGTATTTCTAATGATTATATCAAAATAATTCAAAGAAAAATATTCAAGTATGCTGCCATAAATTGGCTAGTGCTTTCCTTTTGAGAGGTCAGTCTATATGAAAAGATACCTTCGTCATTGACCATGGCCCAGGGATCATTAAATAATATTACACATAATTTGTACTTTGCCATTACGTATGACGCAACTTTCCATTAAGTTATTTGTGATTGGTTAAGTCAAAACTTAAGATTGTTTCATGATCCTGGGGCCCGATTTTCAACTACAGGAGTTTTATGTCCACAATTAGACTTAATGATCAAGCCTGATATCTAAATTGAACGACATAGTTAACTGAATTAACGGGAGACAACACGCCCGGTATCACATGTGCATAGTAAACTTACCCTTCTAAAACACCAGGCTGTGGTGGTTTATGATGTAATTTTAACGGGGTTTTTGCCCACCTTTCTTCATGTTGCCAACTCCTATTATTAATAATACTAATAATGATTCGATGTTCTTATATACCGCTTTATCACAGCCTAGTTCTAAGGTCGTCTCAAAGCGATTCACAAATTATTATCCGTGGTTATAGGGCCTTTGCAACCAGCCAATGTCATTCTCAACTCCATTGGGAGCATAAAGCCGGTGCTGCCATTTCGGCGCTCGAATCTAGCATTCAACAATTCTAGCAATGCCCAACCACGTACTCATTTACAACTGAGTAGACTGGAACAAGCGGTGTAAAGTATCTTGCTCAAGGATAAAATAAGTGCCGTGACGTGACTCGAACCCGCAACACTTCAGTCTCGAGCCCGGCGTCCTACCACTAGACTTCAGTGCCTCCATGTTAACGTTTACCACTGTTATTTTTATAATAATACCGAGCTAGAGATTGTTTTCATATTTAACTTAACTGACCAAGCTCGACGAACATGATATGGAAATGGAAGAAAGGGGGAACACTTCAATTATCAGAAGGCATGGACTAAATTTTCACACGGACTTACACACACGCAAAATCATGGTTTGTGGATATTGTATACATGTATATACAAACACAAGAAGAATCGACAAAGTGTCACACCAGAGGCAGTTGTTGGCATGGTATAAACATTTTGGTAATCCTGCTCAGTAAATAGATAACAATCATCGAAACGTCACAATGAAACACTAATTGACTGTGAAACGATTTTTTTTTTTTATAATCCATACTACCCAACCTGAGAAAAATGTTAAGAAATAACTATTGAAACCTGTAATAGGATTTCATTAAGAGTAGAGAGTAATACTATAGAGAAATTCAACAAAACTAGTAAAAAGGGCAAATAAAACAACTTAAGAAGACAGATAGATATGCCATACACTGTGCAGATGTAACCTCTCTTCAGGAACACAGAAAGGACAGGATATCAGTTGTTCACAGTATTCTACTGAATGGATGCCATAACTGTACGACCGTTTCGTCGACATTAACAGGGACAACAGAACTAGAATAGCGATGATATACGTGACGGAGACAACAGAACTAGAATAGCGATGATATATGTGACGGAGACAACGAACTAGAATAGCGATGATATATGTGACGGAAACAACAGAACTAGAATAGCGATGATATATGTGACGGAGACAACAGAAATAGAATAGTGATGATATATATATATATATATAGTTCTGTTGTCTCCGTCACATATGTGACGGAGACAACAGAACTATAATAGCGATGATATATGTGACGGAGACAACAGAACTAGAATAACGATGATATATGTGACGGAGACAACCGAACTAGAATAGCGATGATATATGTGACGGAGACAACAGAACTAGAATAGCGATGATATACGTGACGGAGACAACAGAACTAGAATAGTGATGATATATATATATATATATATAGTTCTGTTGTCTCCGTCACATATGTGACGGAGACAACAGAACTAGAATAGCGATGTTATATTTTATTTCCCATTCTTTCAATTCGTACTGGTTGGTCGTCACGAAACCCAAAGATGTTGTTGTACTGATAAGTAATTATTTTCGTGAGTACATTTTCTCTTCCTATGAAATGCTTATTAAGAGTACTAACCATATGGTGTTATGAATAAGGTTTGTATGGGGAAAACCAGAAACTGTGTCACCCATAGGAAATATTCATCAATTAAATAGGTGACTCACCGAATATTTTTCTTAATGTTTACTCTAGGATTCCCGAGATGAATAAAATCTAGAGCTTTTCTCTAGTTTATTATATTGTATCACTGTATAACATAGCTTTGAGGTCTGACATAGTAAGCACATCGATGTTCAAACACTATCTAGACCTCATAGCCTGTAATGAAACACCAAATTACTGTTTTGCTCCAAATGAAGGTATTATTGCTAGTTGCATTTTTTCTTCTTTTTCAGAACCACATTTACTATAGTTTATAAGTTTGCATAATACTTTTATTCATATTACACTTCTGTAGACAGCGTAACGAGCAATGCTACTTCCTGCTATATGTATATATTTTTTAATCTGGGATCTACAAGACATTGTCATCGTTCCTTAGTCATTATTACTGATCTAAATAAAACTGAGTTTTGAATATTCATAAATAATATATGTCGTAACCTAAAGTCATCACACGTACACAACACAGGTGTTATTATCGATGTTTTATTCAAGTCACATATCTTTTCACACTAATTGTCTACATTTACGTTCGCTTTTCATCCAGTAAAAATCCATTCTGCTTTATCATATAACAGTGCCTAGGATACTTAAGTTACATACATCATTTTTTTCACACACACACACAAATTATATATTTTCCAAACTGGAAACACGTTTCTGAATAGACGTCTCTCAACATTGGAGTGACTTATTACATCACATTATTCATTTATTGCCCTGGTAGGTGGGATATGTTAAAGTCTGTTACATGAAAAAGTAGGTAGATATGAAAGTTTGTCTTCTGAATTGAATCATATTTCCAAAGGGGTTACCTTCCAGGGGCGTTTCTAGGATATTTGAAAGAGGGGGCGTAAAATCAAATCTTTCGCCGAGCGAAGCGAGGCTAAAAAAAAATGGACCTTTTTTGTGCTAAAAAACATAAGATAATTGTAAAATGCACTAATGTAACGGTTCCTGACTTGGACCATGTATATTTTATAGTTAAAGTGTCAGGGTTTGACATTTTTTTATGCCGAATTCTCTCCATTAATTGTCTATGGTATATCAATATGATTGGATGGATGTTAACAGCAGTAGACCAATAACGGGATTCAAAATTCAAAATTTTACGGATCACCCATCGGATGGGGGAATCAGTATAAAAAGAAATAAGAGTATGTGTTTAATTAATGAATATGATAAATTGCCATATTCAATACAATATAGGCAGATTACGATAGGTGTTTTTTTGGTTTTTTTTGAAAAGGGTGGGGGGGGGGGCGTACGCCCATTACGCACTCACCTGGACCCGCCCCGCCTTCACTAGCCTTCCTATAAATATTTCCCGTTGCAAATATAATGCACTTCAGGAGAAAAAATTAACGTCTCCCTCCCACCAAGGCATAGGGTTATCATAATACCTGGGTAAAACAATAAGTTTGTATATGTTGAAGAAGTAACATTTCTTCACAAACACAATGTGAAAGTTCGAACAGAGACATCAGCTACAGGAAAATATGATGTTTTGTCTCCTGGCCATATGATTATTAAACGTAAACGAATCAGTCACACTATGAGAAATTTGAGTCCTTTTTTCGCCTATTGTTAAAGGCTGTTGCGAATGATGTTCACAAATGATAGGGGAGATAAGCAAACCTTTCTATTCAGAAATTTCGTTCTTTACACTCATGTACTGTGCGAGTGTGTGTAAGGAACGACAACTCTGGGTAGAGATTGAAATAAACAAGCCTTATGGTCACATACTAGGTTTAATGGATTATTAACGTCATCATA
The DNA here is from genome assembly GCF_002113885.1 of Mizuhopecten yessoensis. Classification (NCBI taxonomy): domain Eukaryota; kingdom Metazoa; phylum Mollusca; class Bivalvia; order Pectinida; family Pectinidae; genus Mizuhopecten; species Mizuhopecten yessoensis. The sequence goes on from NW_018407426.1 coordinate 146,442, forward strand.
ACTGGATATTGCTTTCAAGCATGACCGCCTAGATATGGAAAAAAAGCTGTACAGAAATCTAAAAAAACTTACTCACTATTCAAGAACGAGTTTAAATCACGGACATACGAATCGTAATTGAACAATAAATTACTTACTACGTACCAGGTATTATTTTACCATTTGCGCATAATGCATCCATGCTGCAATACATTTTTAATATGAAACGTTCAAACGCGAAAAAAATATCTTACAATAAATCAACATTCACATTATCTGGCTTTATATCCTACAATCGAACATACTCAGATATACAAGAACCAAATACTTGTACTGCCATTATATACCCATCATTTCGTACTGTCTTATATAAGTTACAGTCTAATAATCACATAATCGAGTCTCGCATTTCTCTCTTTCTGCTGTAATCTTAACCGATGAACACATCTGGCATAGTAGGCTGCCTGCAAGCCCCATATCTAAATAGAGAAATGAAACAATAAATACATTTAGTCACAGTATCACTGCAAAGAAATAGATATTGCCTATAGCCCATTGACAATCAAGTAATTCACACACTTTAAAATGCCATCTTAAACTGAACACACTTTGTTATACAATTCAAAAGAAGTATTCACATTACAAGTCATTAAAGTTTTATGTTATATTTTGAAGTGCATTTACCATCAGCGTCAGGGTCATCTTCTTTCGTTTCGTAGTCTTCAACAGGAACAGACAGGTTCCAGTCTAGTTCAGAGTCCTTCTTGTTGAATGCTTCATGCTGCACAGGTTTCTCTGTTGTCGGTTGTATATCTTTGTTACTTTTCAGACGTTTATTATGGTCTATCTTCAGTTGTTTAATCTGATCTGTTGTTGTTTGTACATTTTGATCCGTTTCCAGTTGTACATTATGGTATATCTTCAGTTTTTTACTCTGATCTGTTGTTCTTTGTATATTTTGATCCGTTTCCGGTTGTACATTATGGTCTGTTTCCAGGTATTTAATCTGATCTGTTGTTGTTTGTACATTTTGATCCATTTCCAGTTGTACATTATAGTCTGTCCCCAGTTGTTTACTCTGGTCTGTTGTTGTTTGTACATTTTGATCCGTTTCCGGTTGAACATTATAGTCTATCCCCAGTTGTTTACTCTGGTCTGTTGTTGTTTGTACATATTGATACGTTACTGATGGAACATTATGGTCTGTTATCTGTTGATTTGACGTACGTGAAGACAATCTTCCGCACTTCCAAAGAATAAAGTCAAATTGACCTATCGGATGATAAACGAGACATGTCAAACAACTTTGTATGGGGAGGACATTATTATGTTTCTTTGCATTCTTTTGTAATTCCTACGTTCCATAAATTGTATCTTGGCTAACAGTTTATTCATTTTATCAACGTTTAGAATGTTGCATGCTTAAGTGATAATGAAGCATAAGGTTTGTAGAGAAAATGAGTTTTACAGAAAAAAATATTAATGTTTAGCATCAAATATAAAGCAAATGCTGAATAACTAGATACAGTCATATCATAGTTAAAAATGCAACAGTGCTTGAACAGATATAAACAACTGATGCTTGAGCTGACACGTGGACATATTTATATCACTCATATCGAATTACTCTTAATGCTACACCCGTGAAAAATTGGATCATTTGGTAGCGTATTATAGTGTTGGTACACCATGGTTAAAGAGACCATGCCTATATAAGTGAAAGAAAGTGTTGCTAATGTTTTACGTTAACAATGTACAAAGACCTTGTTACCAAGGAAAACAGGGATGGAATGAGTTTACAATGTACTTACACATCACATAAAGTTGAAGAAGGTCGTCATCGTCAACTCCATCGAAAGAATTTTTCACCAAGTTATGCAATGATAATAACATCGCTTCCTTTTGTCCCTCCGTCCGGTATTGTTGGTCATTTCCATCACCAGGAGAAATATCCGATATCAAGACAGTTTGTACGTGACTTTGCACTCTATCAATCCGTCGACCAGTGACTAATGATAATACTAGATAAATAACAAAACCCGCAGCGTTACACATAGTCACCATTTCTCTAGCTAATGTCCCGACTTGAAGTCAGCATGTATAAGTTCTGAGCCTGCAGCATATAACATATGATGGGTTTTCCTTTGTAACTTTCCAATGTTACATGAATAGTGAAAACATTAAAAAAGTTATGTCATCTTCAAGGCCGAATAACATAATCGGACTAGATGCAATTTGAAATGAGAAATGAGTTGTGCATTCCGTCACAGATAGGCTGTAATTGTGTAAAATATCACTCATGGGTGTAAGGTTGAGGAGACTAATTAATGTGCAGACACACACAGAATGTGCCACTACCTGTCAAAGTAATGTGAACAAACAACTGCGCCAAAGTCCTGACAACATTAATCGGAATATTAAAATATCGCATATTCTAACCCCCTTCTTATAGTACAGACAACGACACGAAATGCCATCCTCTGCTAATTATTAAGTCTTACGATACATCAGTGCACGTTTATTGGGCAAGATTTGAGAAATAACCAAGCCTTGTGGTCAACTATGAACCTCCACACTGATGCTGTGATGTGTTTTATATATTGATGGAACAAACATACATTAAAGTGATAACATTCTTATAATGTTTGTCTATATAGAAGCGGTAACTTCAGCTCAAGATTCGATCGATTTGATGTTTTTTTTTTTGTATTATTTTGTATTATATTTTTTTTTCAAAGTTTTTATTACATTAAGATCCTCACACTCATTCTCTTTCACACACAAAAAATACTGTATATGGATGTGTACATGCATCATCATCATCATTGCTACAATACTCCTCACCCACAAACAATCTGCATCCTCCTCCTCATCATCATCATCGTCATCATTATTAAAATATAGCTTCCAATGCATCAATACATCGATTTGATTTGATTTGGAAATTTAAGCTTTTTGATTTTGAAAATTTTAATATTCTAGATATCATATTATGCCATTTTACAGTATAGGACCATAGAACCCAAATTGATCGGATCTTGAGCAACTGTTTTCCAGCTTTATTGTGATGAAATGTTATAATGAATAAATATTTTTCATGAGTGTAAGGTATATCTACCTTGGATAATTTTACGCTCAAACTTTATACGGTTGTGATGACTTTAAACTGCTTAACACTTTTAATTAAAAGATTAAAATTTAATTAAAATTTGACTAGAAATCAGTGTACATCTTTCTGATTCTTACATTCTTTTAGAAAAGAATTGTGCAAATGTATTAACTATTATATACTGAATGAGGTATCAGTGGGAATTAAAACGTTCTACATAGAACAAATGTTTAAGTAGTATTATATACCGAGATTATGGTCTTAAAATAGCCCTAAGTATTACCCAATTAGGTTAACCTCTTGTATAATCTTGAGTTATGTGAAACAAGTTTTACGACCATGAACAATTAGAGAAAAGAGTATAAGTAATTACTAGTTTTCGATAAAGTTCATGCAAAATTCATTTGAGTGAAAAAACGTGAATGAAAGTTTTTACGGTCCTTTTTGTTATGGAATACAAATGGGATAATCTGTCGTGTTATTGGCTCTTACTTTTCAATACCTATTACAGAAGGCATGCGCCACGAGAAGGAAATGGAAGAGAACAACACTTTAATGAGAAACCATTAGGGTTACGGATGCATATATTTTTCCACTTAAATTTTCATGGGTTCCTGTTTGGAAATCCTTTGATGTGTCATTATAACATTGTGTAAAAGCATGATGGAGAAAACATTTCAATCCTTGTCCTTTTTACAACTTATATCTATAGAAAAGTGTTGGCTGGTTTTTAGCTTTTTATTACAGGAAGTGATGGCATACATTATACAGTAGCTAATATGTTATGTACTTTAGTTGGCTGTCCTAGCTTTTTGCTATTTCACAAACTCAGTGTTACTTAGAAAGTAAATACCACGACTCAAAAGTTGATCAGTTATGTGATATGTTTGTCATTAAAATGTAGATATGCATTATTGTGAAGAAAGAAAAACAATTTCTGTTGTAATTCGTTTCGATGTTTAATCGTAGAATGACTGGTCCAAAATGACCCTATTTGCCCTATACTAAGGTTATCTGACATGACCGATTGCTTTAATAAGATATACTAAGGAATTCCATTTACACAGGTACATATGTAACTATAGACTATCGCATGGTATGCCGTTATTACGTGCACGCCCATGCACTTGCATTTTATAGGGATCCTGATATTTTACAAACCACTATTTTCACAGAGTATTGTAATTGCATTTGTGAACCGATTTATCTGACAGAGCATAACTCGCTGCTCGACAACAAAAGTCGTAGCGGCCAAGAGCTTGTGAACTACTGTTAGCACGTGATACGTACAGGTGAGGTCGGTAAACAAAACACATCAGTCTGCTTTCCATGCGCCTCATATATATACGACCTTCTGATCGTATGTCAGTGTTTTCCTGTGAGTTAATTAATATCTTTGTATCATAAGCTTTATTTCTGAAGTACGTGTAATTGCACATGATTTCCAAGTTATTAGTAAGTCTCGATATCGGGTGTTGACATATCATCGTCACGCACGTGTACTTTTGTTTACCCGGTGTTACTATAATTTACACTACGGTAATGGAATGCCCGATACGCAATACGGAAATGTCGACACGAAAATATGACAAGAAAAACATGTGTGTTACGAAGGGTGGAAAGTCCTTAAGTCTTCCTCATGTTGTCGTCATCGTTCAACAAAAAGTAATAGACATGCTATAATATTAAGGTTCACTTTCCTGTATGTGTGTGTGAAATCAGAGTAAGATGAATAGCACACGTTTTACCCATCAGGGACAAGTCATATCTATAAATAGCAGCAGGATATAGCCTTGTTCCCGGAGATGCACTGTGCATATATTACATTATTTTAACTATGCATATGAAACAAGGCATGTTTGCTTTATACAGGGGGTATGACTAACCAAGACAATAATTCATAAAATGTCTGTCAACTTTTGATATCAATGGATATCTAAGGTCTTATTCCTAATAAAATGCTCGAAATTCTTTTCCATCTCACGCTCAAACTGTTAAATATAACTAAATTCATTTAATTGGTTGAAGATTGGGGTATCTTTGACCAATTTCAAATGGAAAATATTATCATTTCTGTTCATTTCATTAACATTACGCATAAAAAAGTGTATAATTATATCATATGAACAAATTGACCCTATTTGTGTATCATTTGCTTAATGCACAGTTTTTGTGTTAATGTTAGAGTATATTGATATCAAATTACTATTGAAGTTTTTTTCTATTCTGAAAAAGAGACCCATTGACCATCGTTCTCGGTGTTAAAGCAGATAAAGAGTACTAGAGGGGGAATTTAGATTTCTGAAAAGTTTTAATACCCATCAACCTTACAATAATTGCCAATAAAACCAATTTCTTCTTACTTACACTTTTTAAATTGTATTGCCCTACTTATTTACCTTATTTTGAGAAAATAAAACTATGTCCGATCATCCAGTTGCATCAGAATGTTTGACTCGGATAACACAACAGAGTTATGTTGTACCCATTAATAGATAGAAATTTGACAAAGAAAAATTAAAAGCAAGAAGCACTTTTATTCCGATATCTATGAAACACCTTGTTGAGTTCCGTCGACTGACTTGCTCTGCTTGTTACAGTATATATATAGTGCAATGTATTTATAACTGCTGAGACTAGTTATAAGAAATAATCCTTCGACTCATAATACTTGAAGAATGATACACATGGTGTATTGGTATGTACACTGATTCATATAAGATTTGTAAGAACATCCAAAGTCAAAAGCAATTCCATATTCCAGTACTGTTCATCCACAGATTCAACTCACAATCCTTATTTTGCAAGATAATTGGTTGCAACGAAGAGCGCTAATATGAAAGCAGTTGACTTCAAATTAAAAAGCAAGTTATGAGGAAAGAAGAGGTCGATGATCAGTACTAATGGCATCTAAAATGGCTGGTCTAAATGAGGAGGTTGTTTGAGTACACGGACTTGAACAATATCGAAGGCAGCATATACTTCTTTGAGCATTGTCCTGGAGCCGTAAACAACTAGCGCAAAGCAGATCGGATACTATTATTATAATCCCATCCTTGCTTTTATTGCCTGTAAAAGAAAACATTTTATAATTATGACATGACGATAGTACAAAACAGCAAACGCTTGTATAACAAAACTAGTATATCTGATCAGGATAATCTGGCTCACAATCCAGAAGCTTATATGAAAATCTTGCAGATATTATTCAAAATTAAAAGAAATAGTTTGTTTGATGTGCGAACATGGACATTTATTTAAAACCTTCATTTGATACAGTGTTTATCTTTTTATAACAAAATTAAAAGTCAGTATTTACTAAGTACGCTATATTCAATCATTTTCATACACGTTGTTGCATAATGGGTGTTAAACTTAATGATATTTTGAAACAAAAATTGTTTCAATTGATATTTGTTAATGATTTTCTTTCAAAAACGCATAATATAATATTATGACTCAAAATATTCCCCCGGAGTAAAATACACAACATATGTAAATATTACTACACATATACATAGTTCTACACAAAATGCTTTACATTTTTCTACACATGTATATACTCCTCAACATAAACAAAGTTCTACACATATACATACTCCTCAAAATAACATAGTTCTACAAAAAGTGTAATACATATTTCTACACATACATATAGTTCTAGAGACAATAATTACATGAAACTTTGAAGTACTGACGACACAATATGTCACTCAATTTTCGTCTGTGAAGCTTAAAGCAATCTACTATCTATTTTAGATTACATGTTATTAGACATTATACAACTTACTGAATCATATTAGAGATAAGTCTGATTAAATCTACTGTTCCATGTACAAATGAAGTTAACTCAACGTATCATATCCTGTTATAGCTAAATTGTTGTTGCTGAATGCAAGTATAATAGAACCCATGGGTTCCTTTTAAAGCAAAGTCTTATTCTTGTTATTAGACCATGTTAAATATAACCTGGTTCACTCCAATGCGTCTTATTAATGCTAGGCTTGATACAAGTACTGAATGAATCCCAATTAAAAAAAACTACAGGATAGTGCTAAAACGGGAAGCAACATACTTGACCCGTTTGAAGAGAATCGTGATACAATCTACTGATTCCTGTTGAATGCAAATTTGACATGACCTTCTTAATTATGTCACTAGATCAACGTTACACATACACAGGGCAATGAACCTTTTAGATATGGTAATATATACTGTTTGCAAAAAATAAATTATACTGCATCATGAATCTGTTTCGTCCCTTAGGACTCATTCGTGATAGCCAAACAGTTGGAAATATAAATTGTCTAACCTATTGTTGAAAAAGAGGGGCGGGTGCGTTTAATTTATGAATTCAACAATTTAAAGGAATACTTGTTAATATCAAATAAGAATACCTGATACAATCTTTTGATTCAAACTATCGGATCCTGTTTAATCTGAATAATGCAAATCTGATACTGGTATAATGTTAAGAAGGAGTTTGATACAACCAAAGAATACCTACAGACTAATTCGTCGCTAATTGGTTGCTTTATTCAGCTCGTTATCGTGGGCCTAGCCTACCTATATTTAACTGGTTATTTTTTTGTTGCTGATATTTTAATACAAACTAAGGAACTTAATTGATAGCTAAAACATATGTTTTTTTATACATTTCAAATAGAAAAATATGACTGTAAATCATCGAGATGATAAAATGTATTGCTGTTATATGACTCATTATTGTCTTACTGTGACTGTTAAGTTAGCTTAAACAGTGTTTGATTTCAACAGAGTACTCTTCTTAACATAAACAATGTACAGCATACCTGTGTCTTCTGACTTGGTTGATGATGGTTTCATACGTTTGACACGTAAATGTCTCCAGTCGTCATCTAATACAAGGTCTGTACCACCGTATTCACCTTTTGCCGAGTATGGACTGAACATCAGCCAAAAACACATAACAACAACCACATACATTTGTTACGTATATCAGATTCTAATAAACACTATAAAATATTCCCGTTGAACGTGATTTTATATATTTCAAAACTCGTTCTCCGGTATCATAAATTGCTTATTTTTTTCCTGAAACCTGTGGTAGTCTCTATCTGAATAAGACAGTAAACAATAGACGGGATATTATATACAATTTATTCCCGTCATATATCATCATTAGTAGTGGTTTTGCTCGATATACACGACTCGGTAAACAAGTGTGCTGAATGAAATGTTAACGCCATAGGCGGTACACAAGTTTTTATCATTTCACACGCATTTATCACAAAAACTGACACATGTAAAGTTCATAAGTGAATCAGATTATAAACGAGATATTATTAATAGATAAGAAATGATCAATATTAAGACTGGACGGAACAATCATAGGGTAAAAAAACCTTATTTGATTCCATACTTATCGCAAATCTGCTATTTCCAGGTCATTTCTTGGTTCCTTTATGCAATCGGTATATTGCCAAACACATTTCGAAATTTAAATATTAAGTCAACCAATAAAGCTTGAAATAACACTTTTTTAATTTATTTTCTAATATTTCGTTACAAGATGGCCATAAACAGGAGTATACGTCATCACCAAGGACACACATCCCTTGAGCTGTAATGCTTTTATTGCTTATTTTGTGATTTGGAATATCAATTCGTAATCACCTAGATGAAATATAATATTTTAGTCGTGACTTTAATGCCTTTAATTCCGACATTTCGAACATTGCACCTTCAGGCAGTTTCTTCATTAAAAAAAAAATAGAATAACAACGGCATAAAGAGATGGATTGCTGGTCCCTGGGTTAGCAAAACTGCTTCACGTTGAAGATTGATGTTTCACGTTCAATGACAGGAAGCTGATTATATATTCCAGGAAAGTAGCCAAGGTATGTAATTAAAGAACATGTGTTGCAGTGAAATGCAGAACTGATGAGAAAAATGGCCTATTTTGCGTCTCATTTATGCATATTGCTGTGTAACATAGATCATCAATGGATATATTTTGATTTTTGGGGGGTCTTTTTATCGATCACAGGGAACGTATTTGCTTTACATAATAACTTGCACCGACTTATACATCGGGTTACAAATAAAAAGGAAATAATCACGTTGTATTATGATTCTTTTGGGGGGTCTGGTCATGTTCATATGATTTAAATCATATCAATTGAATATAAAACTTGATAATCAAAATTGTATTGATGAATATATATGCTAACTGTAATAATTGTATATATATGTACTGTAAAGCGCATTAGAGTGGTTTATGTTAGCTAGATAGGGCACTATATCAAATGCTGTATATCATTATCATTATTATTAGACAACGACATTACCAAAAAAAAACATTATAGTAACATTTCTAACATATTCCCATACACAAACACTACCAACACGTCTTATTGTGATTTCATTCAGTGTCTTGTAAACAGGCCACCTGATATATCTGACCTCTTGGCAATTTGCCAAACGCAGTATGCCTTTGTCTGCGAGACCATAAAGCCACTTAACATCAGCATCGCCAAAGTACGCATGCAGGGCAGGGGGGATTTGGGATTTGGCTCCATTTTTTATGAGCTTTTTCCAAATTTTCTTTTTTGATGCCGACAGTGAATACGTGTTATGACTTGTTTTATTGACCATACGTATAATGCATTTAATGATGATAAGCCAGCACTATTAAAAAATCAGCCTTTTCTTTTTTAAGTCTGGTTTGTCCTCGCTCTATTTGTCACACAATCATGCCGAGTAAATTGAGCTTACACCACTGTCACCGTCGTCTGGTATATAGGTATATAAAAACGTAAAAATATGAAGAAGTCTCTCCTACTATACTATATTGTCAGTTTGGTAGGATGGGAACTACTTCCATCTTTGCATATTTACCTTCATATTTCAAAACATATTTACATACAAGACGCACGTCCCTGTAGTAAAGCTTACAAATCGTTATCTTTCACATGATATGGTGCATTTCATTTCATTCTCTTCAAGCTTTTAGATTGTTTCCTTAGTATCATTTACATCAAACTTGTTCAACAAATGATCGTACTCTCCTGATGTCTCTATACATTAAAAATATAATCTATTATCTTTAATACATGTATGAAATAATATAGCTATAATATTGACGAAAGGACCAGGTACCTGATGATAGTGATATCAACAACCCTGGATTGCCAAAACTTTTTTTGTCATTAAATGTTTTCTTATCGTAATTCATCAATATTATAATTGATTATGTATCAGTAAATTACTTCTCAAAATATATATCTAAATCCCAATCAATATTACTACATATGATTCAAACTATATAATGCTTTATACCATAAACAATAATATTGTATATAAATGATGCAAACGCTATGATGCTTAATCCCTAACAATAATACTTCATATTAAAGATACAAAATACATAATGCTATAAGCTAAAACAATAGTGCTTTATATAATAAAATGTGCTAAATAATAATTCATGATATAAATAAAACAATCATTGTCATGCTAAATACCAAAACATTATAACTTTATATAAATGGAACTAACTATTGCGTTTACTGTACAATAGTTATAGTACTTTTCCGATTAATATTGCCGAGTATTGTTTTATAATGTACGTGGAATGCACTTAGACACAAGATAATTTGTTTCATACATCGATTAGAATTAATCAATACATTGTGTATTATATAAGATTACGTTGACAACTTGCTTGTGATATATAAACTTAACCCTCACAGCAAAACATCATTGTGAATCAACACAAATTTTATGTTGATCACTACGTCATTATTCACAATTACTGAATGGCTAACGTTTTCAATATTTCTAGGAATGACAAAACATCATTATACACTTCCGTCGTCTCCATCGCTTCTTCTGGCGCGAACACAGGGCACACATCATATCCGGGATCATGTATACTCCTGTATATGGACGTCCTGTAACTAAAGGTGTAGACAGGATATCAGTACAAAATAGTTCAAAGGTAAATACGTGAATAAGGGAAGAAGCATTATATTTTGAGACTCTTTCATGCACAAGGGTGTAGGATAAGGTAATTCCACCCGAGGAGTTTTCAAATATGGTAAAACCCGGGCGATGCCGAGGGTTTTGCCAAATTTGAAAATCCCGAGGGTATTTTTCTCTCATTCCAACCACCAGAATAAGCTCAGAAACCATGAAAATGCGTTTGGACTGGCCACCATTTTGAAAATATCAATTTTATCCCTGAACTTTTTAGACGAAAACGAATTAGCAAGCCAGATTTAAGAAATCCCATATTTGCAAGCAATGTTAACGCAGAAAAATAATCACATCTTTCTAACGTGTACGGTAAATATATCTTAAAAGGGTATAATTTCATCACGTCGCCTTTTCCGCCTTGCGGCATCGGAGTGTTCCAAATTCGTGAGCCATTGTGACGTCACGTCACGTGATTTCGGGTGGAAGATAAAAAAAATCCTACACCCCTGTCTTACCCTGGACAGCTCTATCGTACACACAGGGAACTGAGAGAAAAACAAATCTTCATCGGTGCTGAGCGTTGAATGACTTATTGGAATGCTTTATTAAGTGTGAGAAAAACTATCATCATATATCCATATGTTTCTAAAATAAAGCAAGGAATTTATTCTGAGCCTTCTCAAAATATCATTTTGAACAATAAAACTGTGAAATAAGTGAAATGTAATTTTTTGCGTCATGTCTGTTTATCCACTCACAGGTTTATATCGGCCCTTATCACATATAGTGCAATGATCAATGCAAACTTACAAGCCAAACTTCAACTCCGAGAGACATACAACATCATCCATTAGATATCCTATTGTGCTCATTGCTCTCTATACTGCTGTGTTCTATGGACTCATTATGGTGTTTTGATGATAATGTCGTAAAGTTAAATGATGAAACCTTCCACCGATTCGACATGAAACACAACTATAGATACCACATGTGGTAATTACAACGCTTATCCTTCTGCAGAGCACTCAATTAAGCCTTCGCTATTAAAGGATTTATTTATTTTATTAATAGTTTTAGCTTTTTGGTTTTACTCAGTTCCTTTTGCAGTCTTGCATTATGTTATGGTGTCTAATCCGTTTCTGTTGTTGTATTTTTGTATCGATGGTGAGGTTTTATTCTGATGTAATAATGCTGTCGTTTTTTGTATTCCTTTGTCTGATATATTGGAAATACTTTTGGCATTGTCCCTCATTACTTGAGTTTTTTAAGAGTGTATTTAAATACTGCGAGATGATACCAGACTTATTATCACTGTTTAGAAAATTGCATTTACACACAAAGCAGGATTTAATATTGAATACACATTGTATTTACATATACAGAAAGTTTGTTTATTTTATATCATGCATCGCATATGCACATACACAGTACGTTTTACTTTAGAACAAAAAACATACATTTATGTCAAATGTTGAGATATTAAATGAGGGTGAGAAATTGTTGAAAAAATTAACAAAGACCGCTTTGGCATTTTCCAATGTCGTATCAAAAATTCAACTTAAATTAAAAATATATATGAACTCATCTGACGCTTGAAAAAAACAATTTAATGTGTTTTTTCGGATCTGCATCAGAGCTTATGGTGCTGACAAAAAACAAGCTGTCAAAGTCGGGACTACCAAAGGCTTTTTGACAGCTTTATACAGCAATGATAAAAGTACGAGCTATAAATGAAGCCAGATAGATGAAAAGTACAGAATAATGGAATCATTTGCCGTTTCAATAATTGTTACTTATAATGCATTAAACCATATCTGCAAACGACATTATGATTTTTTCAAATATACAGAAAAATCAGGCAAACAATAGAGAAAAAAAAACAAGCAGAAAAACACCAATAAAAACAAAAAGCGGAAAAACACCAATAAAAAAACCAGACATGAATAACACAAAAACATTAAAGCCAAGCTTACTTATTTTAACACTATGTATTTTGATTTGGAGTCCAAATGATTCAGTTTTAAACGTTTTAATATGCCTTGCTCATCGCTGCATATTTTATCTATCACGATGAACGTTTTGGACCAAAACTGCTTATGAAAGTAAAGATAGAAATTTCATCTAACGAGTGTACAAAGTATTGCCCTACATCCCTTTGATTACTTTTAAATTAGGCATCTCTTATATTAGTTCATCTTCTATTGGTAAGATATTACTAACAGCAGATTTACTATTACATATAACGCCTGTGATGGAAGATAATTTTGTTACCATGGATGACCATCTCGATCCGTTAAAAATGAATATTTACTACACTTTACCATTCATTATCTTCCGTGATCTTTTCCTGGATTTAGATTTTCTCGACGGATGCCTTTTTCTGAGTTTTTTTGAAGGTTTCCTTGTACTGTGTACGGGATGATGTCTGAATTTGTAGTATAAAGGGTTTCTTACACTTCTTGCTATTTGATCGTTTCTATGGAAATTTAGCGACTTCCATTCAGAGTTAACAACTGAGCTCCTGATTCGGTGCGCTGATTGGTCCTCTCGGTCATGTAGTGATTTGTCCATGCTATTAGTTGTTGTAGAATCCAAGGAGCCATTGTCCTGTGTTCTTCCGGTATTTAAAACGTGTTGTCCTGCAGTACTGTGCACTGGTGTACTTCCGGTATTTAAAACGTGTTGTCCTGCAGTACTGTGCACTGGCGTACTTCCGGTATTTAAAACGTGTTGTCCTGCAGTACTATGCAGTGGTGTACTTCCGGTAATGTGTTCTGGTGGACTTTCGGTGAAAACTGTTGTATTCCCGGTACTGTATGGGAATGCACTCCCGGTACTGTACTTTAACGAATCCTCTGTACTGTATACTGAAGACCTTTCGGTACTGAATATTATTGGGTCCTTCGTTATTTGTACTGTTTGTTCCTTACTTTCGTATACGGTTGGGTCCTGGGTAATGTATACAGTTGGGTTTCCTGCATTGTACAAGGTTGAGTCTCGAGTACCGTAAATGTACAAACTTTCATCAGACGATTTATCGTAATGTCCTGTGACGATTGAAAGTAAGAACAGTAATAACCAGACACATGCCCTATATTGCATTATCATTGCTGACGTCGACATGTGTGCTGATACTGCCCTTTATTCCTTCAATATGTTACACAGCTAGTACACACTTTTATTTTGACTGTTCCATTCAGTTGTTAACCCCATGTCTGCCTGTTCTTTCAGTAGAATTTTTAACTAGCGATTCAATTAATTATGCGCATGTAACATTAATGTATATATATAAATACTCATTGGCACGTAACGTGTAATATTAGCATACATGACCTGGATGCATTTATTTATATAGACCCTGTTACACATACAGTACATAGCTCATGTCTTTGGATGACATAACATTCTTTTCCAGATGCAAAATACACTACTTTGACTCATTTTGGGTAAAATCTCCTATGTGTAATAAATGAATCTTAGACTGTGTTGCATCAGAATTTAATGTATTTTTGTTTTGTTTATTATGGTGATATATTAACTACCATGTCAACAAACTTTTGGTCCAAGTTTACACTGACACTGAATTTACAACTGTTGAGATCTGTAAACAATTTTGATTTGTCCGCACTATATATGTATAACAATTGCGTTACATTAAGGATATCGTCAAATTGAGAAAGATGTGTAAACGTGTTTTTCGCGTTGAAATAATTAGTATGCAAAATATAAACACGTGAATATTAAATGATATATTATATATCGAATAGATAAATTTCAGAATCATTGCCATCGCTATCAGTTTGAAGAATCACAACGCAAATTTTTTACTCGCGAAAATTTTCACATTTTCAGTATGTTTCTCCTTCCTGCCAAACCATCACCGTGATATATGTTTCCCAATATGTGCAGTAATAATCCGAGAAATATTCATCATCAGAGAGTGAGCAACATAAAAAATTATCATTTCAAGGGCGACAAAATTCAAAATTCCTCACAATTCAAGCAGAGTCCATTAACATGAGAACAAGATCTGCCTGAAATCCGTCAACAAGTGTTAAATAATTTGTTTGGCAATGTGCTGCTATAGACGTTTTTTCGCATAATTGGTATGATACCAATTGTTTACAATATTGTAGCTTAATATTTTGCGGATTTATAGCAATGATAGTCGTCATAACGTCAATGTTGTAGAGACAATGATATGACATCATTATAAAAATAAAAATGAACGTCAATATAGATTGTGTACAATGCTTAATGTCTAGTAAATTAAGATATAAGACATAAATATCTTCAGATGTTTCATGGCTTCAATTGTGATAACATCAATAGAAAGAAGATCTTTAAAAGATATCCATTTTATGACGTAGACTGAAAACAATAAAACCATCATACATTCATTGAAACCGAAACTAAATACTATAACTTGAAATGCATTTTGATTTCGTAACATTGTGACGTACCTAAGTGATAGCATTTTTGATAACTTCACGAGTGTAGGTATTAAAAAGCATCATGAAGACCTCACAATGTTAACCATATAAAATATCCGGAGATGAAAATGTAAACACTTATGTTTTACAGGTCTCCATTTTTGTTATGTTTCTGCTTTGTTATTCAGTTCCAAGTGATTTGATCTTCAAACTTTCTTTAAAAATGATGTTCATGTATCTTAAAAGCCAAATTTTATTTCTCTGAAATAATTCATAAAAACCAAGCATACTAAGAAAGCAGAATGTTGTTAATTTGTCGATGCCTTATCAATGATATCGTGTGCTTTATTTAGATTATTTTCTGGATATTTAGTGCTAACATAAATGCAATTTTTAAAACGCAGGATCTTGTATCATTTCTACTTGCATTTACCACACAAAACGTTCCATTTGAAAGTTAGAAAAGACCACATGGACACTTTTTTAAATTGAGACGTACTGCGAATGACTTGACACGTAGCTTTTATACACGAATGAACAGCAAAAGGTTCACCAAAGGAAAACACCTTCTTCATTGAAGTAGTATCACAAACTGAAGAACGTACTGTTTTTGTGTCTTTAAACTTCATTCCCATTCGTAACAGAACAGCCTCGTACACACCAGTCTCCTTCTAAATATAGACAGCCGGGTACAAAGTGAGCAAATCATCTCCGGAATGGTTTGGGACACAAATTTGACGGGTTGGTCGTCTTGTACTGCAAGTAGATATGAAAATACAGGTATTTAAAGAAATTACATTAACCATAAACAGTCTCTAAGTCACAAATGTAGCATATACAAACAAAGTATCTTTTTTGCTGTCTTGCCAAATACTGGAATACTGTCAATTAAGATCTTCTTATCGTTTTATCACAAAGGAAAAATGCATAATGATAATGTTACGCGGAACAAACAATAAAAATGATGGTGCAATATGAACGCATTTTTGAACTATAACTGTTAATTTAAAAAAAAAATGGTCTAAAATGCATTATTAGACTTAATGGAAATTATTTTGATAATTATCGAGTTACGAAAGGTGGTTTTTTTTCTTTCTTAAGAATCAGCTTTGAACATATTTTGCAGGTTTTGCTCCTTATACCTTGCAGATTATCTGAAACGTTTCTCTCCTTGATCAATGGTTCGGAAATATTTCGGAACGACATAAGGACAATTAGAGGGGTCAATACTCCCTTGAATAGTTTTTCCAGTAAAATTACCAGATCATTGATACTTCATTACTGAGCAAGATTAAATGATGCATGACCGTTACAGTGATAGTTCCAAATTCTGGAATTAGGATAAATTGGTAGTAAGTATGTTACTGGTTTCAAATGTATCTGTGAATATCTAAAACAATTGAATGATAACGAAGATCACTCCTATTCGAAATAACCATATCAAAATCAGGTACATCAAATATAAACAGAACAAATGATATGGAATATGGCGTTGCACTATTGACAAATCTAATATGGACGTTTGATCACAAAGCGAAACGGGGGAAATTAGACAAAGAAAGCCACATTACAATTGGTATCTTCGGAATGGAGTTCCTCCTGTAGGTTTTCTGATGGTTTGGGGTAAGCATAATCCGACGGACTAATGTTCACGTATGTTTCTAAGCGACGGTGTCCCGATTTCTCCTCGTATATTTGTACTCCAGCATCTGTGGGCTTGACCAGTGGATCCAGGATACGGTGTGTTAATGGCTTCTCCTTGGGTTCTACAGGTTTATCCTTGCAATCAATTTGTTTTTCCTTGTTTACATGTACAGTTCTAACCTTGCTCAATTGCAGTGACTTATCCTTGCTAGAGATTACCAAAGGACCAGAGGAGCGGTGTAACAGAGAACCTCCGGCACTGAACAAGTACTTTTCCCGTTGTCCTATAGCGGCTGCTCGTAGAGTAAGCACTAACAAGACACACGCCATCAATTTCATCATCACTGCTAACGCTGACAACCCGAGCGAGAAAAAAAGTGCGATAAAACTTGCCGTTCACACATTTGATATGTCAAGTAATTGTTTTATGTTTGCTCTGTTGTTAAGTAAGACACCTATTGATCACATGATCTCTTTTTTCTTATAGATTTAAAATTTAATTTAATAAATCCTATACATAGAACATTAACAATACATTATGTCACTAAAGGTTACATGCAAACATGATGACACAACGAAATACCTGATTTACATTCATTTAATTTTAGAAAGCCTTAAATATTTAATACTTAATATTTATTTTTGAATTTTAAGTGAAGTTACGACAACTTCAATGACCCAGGAAGTTTGTAAATATAATTTCATGTACATAATTATATACAACAAGTAAATAAAGGAGATAAAACTATTGGAATCTGACACAATGGATGGAGGAGTGACAGTTTAAAATTTTAGATTATATTTTCGGTATTTCATGACTAAGAGTTCACAAACTAATGAAGTTATGCAGTATATATATTTCATTCTTGATGTGATTTTTTTTATTTACCTGACGACTGATGAACGCAAGACGCACGTGATTGCACCTAAACAAATAGGAAATAGATACAGCTTAGCTGTTTTGGAATGTTTTTTATATCAAAAAGTTTTATTACATTTTCATATTTAATCTAACTAATCAGGGCCCAGTTGTTAGATGGTTAGCTCAATCAGTGATTAGCGCAATTTCTATTTTTGTGTCTCATTCACCGAGTTAAAATGTTTTTATCTTGTTTATTAACCAAACAATTTGAGGTTGAAAACGTCGTTAAACTGGAACCTGATCAGTGTTTTATCACTGAAATATTTGCATTGTTATATTTGTACTACGTTTTGATTTTTTATCGAATCATGTCTGCCATGAAACTAAATAGAGTCGTAAACAACTTTAATTCACGGGTATTATACTTTAGATATACCCACCTTCCTTGTGTGTACTTCATATATCAGATTGTGTCCTTGAGTATTGCTGCTGTGAAAATCTTTGTCTCTGTGTGTTCACAAAGGGAATACGTGTTGCGGTTGAGTTACATTAAATCCTGTAATTTGACTTTTTTTTTATTCAAAATATGATATTGATAAACATTTTATGATGAACATATAACATACACATTAGATTGATAAATTATACCCCTAAAATTCAATTTTAATTTGATTCTTGTATGCATTGTCGCCGGTATTTTCGTTGTGGCGTACTTTTTCGTTCTTTGCCTCTGCTATAGTATACTTTCTCTTTCTATGTTCATGCTGTGGCATTTCAGTCTTGTGGTTTGACACTTTAGTATACAAGTTCTTGATCATATGTGTTGCTGTGATACACTTTGTACTTATGTGTTCAGCTTTGGTATACTTGTACTTACGTGTTTTGTAGTGTGTATAAACTTGGTAACAGCAGTGGTATATTCTCCTCTGTGTATAGATAATGTGATACATTTTATCATGGTATGTTGATGTACTATATTCTTTCATCGATGAGGCCGTAGTGCTTGTGTGGTATACTTTGTTCTGACCCGTTAGAGATGTTGTAGTTTGTCCCTGTGCGTTGCTGCCGTGGTCCTTTGTACTGTTGTCTGTCCTGTTCTATGTGTTGCTGTCTGTGGTACAGATTGTTCCTGTGTATTAATGTCGTGGTATACGACATGGTCCTTTGTACTGATACTGTTGTCTGCTGTCCTATATGTTGCTGTCTGTGGTACAGATTGTTCCTGTGTATTAATGTCGTGGTATACTACGTGGTCCTTTGTACTGATACTGTTGTCTGTCCTGTTCTATGTGTTGCTGTCTGTAGGACAGATTGTTCCTGTGTATTAATGTCGTGGTATACGACATGGTCCTTTGTACTGATACTGTTGTCTGCTGTCCTATATGTTGCTGTCTGTGGTACAGATTGTTCCTGTGTATTAATGTCGTGGTATACTACGTGGTCCTTTGTACTGATACTGTTGTCTGTTCTGTCCTATATGTTGCTGTCTGTGGTACAGATTGTTCCTGTGTATTAATGTCGTGGTATACTACGTGGTCCTTTGTACTGATACTGTTGTCTGTTCTGTCCTATATGTTGCTGTCTGTGGTACAGATTGTTCCTGTGTATTAATGTCGTGGTATACTACGTGGTCCTTTGTACTGATACTGTTGTCTGTTCTGTCCTATATGTTGCTGTCTGTGGTACAGATTGTTCCTGTGTATTAATGTCGTGGTATACTACGTGGTCCTTTGTACTGATACTGTTGTCTGTTCTGTCCTATATGTTGCTGTCTGTGGTACAGATTGTTCCTGTGTATTAATGTCGTGGTATACTACGTGGTCCTTTGTACTGATACTGTTGTCTGTTCTGTCCTATATGTTGCTGTCTGTGGTACAGATTGTTCCTGTGTATTAATGTCGTGGTATACTACGTGGTCCTTTGTACTGATACTGTTGTCTGTTCTGTCCTATATGTTGCTGTCTGTGGTACAGATTGTTCCTGTGTATTAATGTCGTGGTATACTACGTGGTCCTTTGTACTGATACTGTTGTCTGTTCTGTCCTATATGTTGCTGTCTGTGGTACAGATTGTTCCTGTGTATTAATGTCGTGGTATACTACGTGGTCCTTTGTACTGATACTGTTGTCTGTTCTGTCCTATATGTTGCTGTCTGTGGTACAGATTGTTCCTGTGTATTAATGTCGTGGTATACTACGTGGTCCTTTGTACTGATACTGTTGTCTGTTCTGTCCTATATGTTGCTGTCTGTGGTACAGATTGTTCCTGTGTATTAATGTCGTGGTATACTACGTGGTCCTTTGTACTGATACTGTTGTCTGTTCTGTCCTATATGTTGCTGTCTGTGGTACAGATTGTTCCTGTGTATTAATGTCGTGGTATACTACGTGGTCCTTTGTACTGATACTGTTGTCTGTTCTGTCCTATATGTTGCTGTCTGTGGTACAGATTGTTCCTGTGTATTAATGTCGTGGTATACTACGTGGTCCTTTGTACTGATACTGTTGTCTGTTCTGTCCTATATGTTGCTGTCTGTGGTACAGATTGTTCCTGTGTATTAATGTCGTGGTATACTACGTGGTCCTTTGTACTGATACTGTTGTCTGTTCTGTCCTATATGTTGCTGTCTGTGGTACAGATTGTTCCTGTGTATTAATGTCGTGGTATACTACGTGGTCCTTTGTACTGATACTGTTGTCTGTTCTGTCCTATATGTTGCTGTCTGTGGTACAGATTGTTCCTGTGTATTAATGTCGTGGTATACTACGTGGTCCTTTGTACTGATACTGTTGTCTGTTCTGTCCTATATGTTGCTGTCTGTGGTACAGATTGTTCCTGTGTATTAATGTCGTGGTATACTACGTGGTCCTTTGTACTGATACTGTTGTCTGTTCTGTCCTATATGTTGCTGTCTGTGGTACAGATTGTTCCTGTGTATTAATGTCGTGGTATACTACGTGGTCCTTTGTACTGATACTGTTGTCTGTTCTGTCCTATATGTTGCTGTCTGTGGTACAGATTGTTCCTGTGTATTAATGTCGTGGTATACTACGTGGTCCTTTGTACTGATACTGTTGTCTGTTCTGTCCTATATGTTGCTGTCTGTGGTACAGATTGTTCCTGTGTATTAATGTCGTGGTATACTACGTGGTCCTTTGTACTGATACTGTTGTCTGTTCTGTCCTATATGTTGCTGTCTGTGGTACAGATTGTTCCTGTGTATTAATGTCGTGGTATACTACGTGGTCCTTTGTACTGATACTGTTGTCTGTTCTGTCCTATATGTTGCTGTCTGTGGTACAGATTGTTCCTGTGTATTAATGTCGTGGTATACTACGTGGTCCTTTGTACTGATACTGTTGTCTGTTCTGTCCTATATGTTGCTGTCTGTGGTACAGATTGTTCCTGTGTATTAATGTCGTGGTATACTACGTGGTCCTTTGTACTGATACTGTTGTCTGTTCTGTCCTATATGTTGCTGTCTGTGGTACAGATTGTTCCTGTGTATTAATGTCGTGGTATACGACATGGTCCTTTGTACTGATACTGTTGTCTGATCTGTCCTATATGTTGCTGTTTGTGGTATAGATTGTTCCTGTGTATTAATGTCGTGGTATACGACATGGTCCTTTGTACTGATACTGTAGTCTGTTCTTTCCTGTATGTTGCTGTCTGTGGTACAGATTGTTCCGGGTATTAATGTTGGGGGACACTACGTGGGCCTTTGTACTGATACTGTCGTCTGGTCTGTCCTATATGTTGCTGTCTGTGGTTCAGATTGTTCCCGTGTATTAATGTCGTGGTAAACTACGTGGTCCTTTGTACTGATACTGGCGTCTGTTTTGTCCTATATGTTAGTGTCTGTGGTACAGATTGTTCCTGTGTATTAATGGCGTCGTATACTACGTGGTCCTTTGTACTGATATTGTTGTATGTTCTGTCCTATATGTTGCTGTCTATGGTACAGATTGATCCTGTGTATTAATGTCGTGGTACACTAGGTGGTCCTTTGTACTGATACTGTCGTCTGGTCTGTCCTATATGTTGCTGTCTGTGTACAGATTGTTCTTGTGTATTAATGTCGTCGTATACTGCGTGGTCCTTTGTACTGATACTGGCGTCTGTTTTGTCCTATATGTTAGTGTCTGTGGTACAGATTGTTCCTGTATATTAATGTCGTGGTATACTACGGGGTCCTTTGTACTGATACTGTTGCCTATTCTGTCCTATATGTTGCTGTCTATGGTACAGATTGATCCTGTGTATTAATGTCGTGGTACACTAGGTGGTCCTTTGTACTGATACTGTCATCTGTTCTGTCCTATATGTTGCTGTATGTGGTACAGATTGTCCATGTGTACTAATGTCGTGGTATACGACATGGTCCGTTGTACTGATACTGTTGTTTGTTCTGTCCTATTTGTTTCTTTTTATGGCACAGATTGTTCCTGTGTATTAATGGCGTCGTATACTACGTGGTCCTTTGTCCTGATACTGTTGTCTGCTGTCCTATTTGTTGCTGTCTGTGGTACAGATTTTTCCTGTGTATTAATGTCGTGGTACACTACGTGGGCCTTTGTACTGATACTGTCGTCTGGTCTGTCCTATATGTTGCTGTCTGTGGTTCAGATTGTTCCCGTGTATTAATGTCGTGGTAAACTACGTGGTCCTTTGTACTGATATTGTTGTATGTTCTGTCCTATATGTTGCTGTCGGTGGTACAGATTGTTCTTGTGTATTAATGGCGGCGTATACTACGTGGACCTTTGTACTGATACTGTTGTCTATTCTGTCCTATATGTTGCTGTCTATGGTACAGATTGTTCCTGTGTATTAATGTAGTGGTATACGACATGGTCCTTTGTTCTGATACTGTTGTCTGCTGTCCTATTTGTTGCTGTCTGTGGTACAGATTGATCCTGTGTATTAATGTCGTGGTACACTACGTGGTCCTTTGTACTGATACTGTTGTATGTTCTGTCCTATATGTTGCTGTCTGTGGTACAGATTGTTCCCGTGTATTAATGTCGTGGTACACTACGTGGTCCTTTGTACTGATACTGTTGTCTGTTCTGTCCTATATGTTGCTGTCTGTGGTACAGATTGTCCCTGTGTATTAATGTCGTGGTATACGACATGGTCCTTTGTACTGATACTGTCATCTGTTCTGTCCTATATGTTGCTGTCTGTGGTACAGTTTGTTCCTGATTGTTGATGTCGTGGTATACTACGTGGTCCTACGTGCTGATGCTGTTGTATGTTTGACCTATGTGTGCCTATTCTCCTCGTGTGAATCTGTGGTTACGCCTTGATCATTGCGTAATGTTGTCTCTGTTTTACTCTCGCGCTTGAATCTCTTACTTGTATTAAGATCGATATATTGATTTATGTCCAAACCTAACCTAGTATAGTTTAAAGGGCTATATAGTTCCTACCGTTTGACATATATAATGCGAGATAAAATCTACTGTCAATTGAGCTTAGTTTGACATAGCAGGAAATGGTTTCCAAATGTGTTAACTTATAAAAAAAAATAGTTCTTGCAGTTTATCTGCATATATCATTTTTTTTATTTCCCAAAATGTCATTTGCGTATACTAGTGACGCTTTTATTCACTCACCTAATAGCAACGGAGAGTATTAGCAATTATCCTCTAAAGAAATATAAAGGGTGTTATGACAGTGGATTGTCTTAATTACCCCCTTATAATACGTGAGATTTATTTCTTTCAATCATGTAACAAGTGTTGTAAGTGCCAAATCAAATTAATGTGACGATGATTTGCATTTTGGTGTCATGACATTTTATTTTCTCGTATTAATATTCATATGTATTGTAATATACATGTATAAAATTACATGAATAAATTATTTGTTTATGTAACAAAATTTATGTTAGTAATCTATGTTAATGTGACATGCATCTTCTCTCAGAAATTAACACATGTAAAACATATTTTTAATGGTTTTTTTTTAACTAGTTAGTTAATTTTGGGAAAGTCTGAGGTGCGCACACAAGGACGAATACATAGTAATGGGCATGCAATTGGGAATGACATGATAATGATAATTTCAAACGGGACAAAGAAAAAAACATTTAACACAAGTCACAGGTATAGTGTAGAAGTGAGTATAACACATCACATTAAATTCCCAACAAGGACAAAAAATATAGTCAGCCAAAGAAAAAAACATTAAATTGAGCGACATTTAACGCAAACTCACACACTTTATCCCAAAATTGCACAAAATGGTTGTAATTGAGGTTAGAGGCATTTAATTTTGTGTGTTCTGTGAATTCTGAGCTTATTAGCAATTAGCGAGTAATTGAAATATCACAAAAAAGTATACTTGAATACTCACTAATTCACAAAATATCAGTAAATTCAATAAATATTAACCATGTTATTTTAATATAAGGGTGGGAGAGGTAAACAGTTTAAAGGAAAGTTGTCAGAAAAATAAATAGGTTTAATAAGCGTAACGGGATAGTTGTTAAATTAAAACTGGTTGAAAGCAACTCGAGGAATGAGTAATGCAATGTGTTTACTCATTCAGAAACAGATATCAATCACATCTGACCCTGCTCCAACTCACGTGGCATTTTTCCCTGGAAGGTCCTGGTCACTGTCAATACAACAAATTGCACACTACGCTTAATTTATTCTCAATTCAGGTCTTAGCCAACGCCCTTTGTTGAACTTATTTATATGTTTTGTTTACAGATATATAATGGCATATGTAAATAAGGTTTAACAATGTATTTTTAACATCAAAATAAAGTTGTATTTTATGCAATATGTCTGAATTATACCTAGCACGTCAATGTTTATTACGTATTTGATTTCGTGTGATTCTTCAAAAGATCTAATTTTAGTTAAGAATATAATATATGCGGGGGGGNCGGCTTTTCTCTACTTCTTATTGGAAACTATGACGTTCACTTTTGTATGCAAAAAATCCTTTAAATGACCGCATCAGTGGTGGTGGTGGTGGTGATGGTGATGATGGCGGCGATATTCATTTATTTCATTTTGCTAATTGTTATACATATTGAATACTAACTTATCACGATGTGTGTGATTCATAGGTATTTACCATATTATATTTTTAGATCCAAAACTTCGTGCAATTTTCGTTGACCTCTAAATATTATTTACATATCAACTATCTAGACAAACATTCGAAAGATTTTAATAAATCGCGTGGGTTGGACAACATTAAGCTATTGCCTTTAATACATAAAGTTGAATAAGTAATTGGAATAAATAGAACACCAAAACTAAACTACTTTACACATATAAAAATATGTTTATTCTTCATAAAACATTAACATTAAATTCGCTTTGCACATATGATTGGTGCACATATTATACAAAACATAACAAAAAGATGATATAAATGATAGCAAGGGTCATGGGATGCGTTATTTACAGTGGAGAGACCCTTTGCCACATTTTGTCTCGGTCAATAAGTATTCCGTCTTTTCGTATTGCAGAGTTATCTGCACTTGTGAGCAGATATTGATTGGTATGTCATTTGTTTGTGAGAGTAACGTCATCAATTTTTGAGAAAACGTCGTAATTTTCTCACTCAAACTAATGACGTAACAATCACTACCTGCTTACAAGAGAAGATAACTCTGCAATACGCAAAGACGGAATACATGCATCAATGCGGGTCTCTGTCAAAGACACATTGAAATGCTGGATAGTAGACACTTAATTTGAATGGTAAGCATTGTTTAAGATAAGATGTAACGTAATTTGTTTCCTTGAATTTTTTTCTTGAAGTATTTGCTAATTACATGCAATTAAAAATTTAATCAATATCACATTAAATCTCTTGTTATTGTTCATCAATACTCCTATGATATGTATTATCCCTGTATAATCCGGAAACCTGAACAAATTAGAACATTAACGTGTTCTGCTTCAATCTTATTTAAACTGTTGGTAATCGAAAAACTGCTTATTTCGAAAAATTGGTTCCAGTGACTTATTTATTATAATTGCAAATTATGTACTTAATAGTGATCATCTGGGAACAAATGTTGGAAAAATAAAATAGTAGTTTCACAACTTTAAGCGATTTCAAACACTACGACAAATTCTAAATGTTTTGGCAGTTTGTTAACATCTATAAATGAATGTTTGACAGGTAAACCAAAAAAACCAGGAAAGTGACAACAAACTCACCAATGGAGTAAACTCAACCATTTAAAGTCCATGAACTAAACAGTTGTTTTGTTTTCAGAATTAAAACACAAAAAATTGCTTTGTGAGTATCAAAGTTTTTAAGGCTATTTTTTTTACTGTTCATCAGCAACAGAGAAAAACTGAACTTAATGGATGTAGTCAGGACAACAACAGAAAAAAAATCGAAGCTCGGCGGATATAACAAGGACACAATAACACAAAAGGGGAAGACAAAATGGACGTAGCATTCCCGAAAATCTGTCAACACAGTAACAGTTCGATCACATACCTCTACTAAGACTATGGAAAAGGAATTTTCAGTAATTTCTTCGCATCGTCAACTTCATGCAGTAAGACCTGAATACCACAGCTGTGGTTATTAAATCCAGCAAGAGATTTTGAGTTCAAATTGTAATAAAAATTGTATATATTTATTGTCATTATTGTAATGTCATTTCAAATGTATATTGGGAGAAGGCGTTGATAAGTTGTTATAACTTGTGCCTAATCCCTAGTCTAATTTTGGCAATAAATATGTTTAAACTAAACCACAGCTGTGTCAAATGCTGTCGTAGATTTAACTGGCCAGCTGCAGGTCATAAATAAATCATAATAAAAGGAAGAGCTCAAACGCCGATACTTCTCGTCTCGATACTTCTCGTCTCGATTCATTCCGTTCAACAAAGACGCACATTTAACCATTTCATCTGTACATAAACTTTGATTGCCCTCTGCAGGTTGTGTTCAAACTCACGAAAATTACGTCTGGTCTGTTCCGAGTATACTGAAGGTTAGATATAAATATCAAAAGTGTGAAATATCAGTACCATTCAGTTTTTGTTTCATTGACCATCTCTATTAGGCTTAGTGCTTTTAATTTTATTTTTTTCTTAATTAATATCAACTTTATTTCATATATTTTTTCATTTACAGTATGATGTAAAGCAATACAAAATAATTGAAATTGGATTTGGAAACAAAGTTTTACAACTTATGTAGATCCATCTTCTTAATAAGAACATTTCCTTAACTCATTCACCCCTGAAATTTCATAATGAACTATTTCAGCCTTTGAATTGGGAGAGTTCAAATGAGACTTTAGGGGTGAATGAGTTAATGTCTTTCAATATATTACCAACAACCTTTCTCATGATGGGACTCTGTTTGACAAAATATTGATGCTTCATTAAGGTTAAATTTCAGTATAAACCTTAATATTTCCAAAAACTGTGAAATCTTGATTTCTTACTAATTTCATCCACATAGAATGCATTTATTCATTCAGTAAATTCAATCATTCTTCAATAAAATCGGTATTCATTTTCATTTATGCAATTAGGACTATATAGTTAGTTTAATTTCCTATTACGAGGAGCTAAAACAATTAACATATTATCAGTGATAATGACATTTAACCTCATCAATCAATCTTGTAAATACCTGTACAAGTATTGTTCTTGACATGTAAATATGCTATTTTTTTCCTTGATAAGGGCAATAAATGTTATCTTTTACATGAAATCATGCCATCGAAGAAACTGTTCATGACATGAATTATCACCCCTATTAAACATATACATAATATATAAAGATAAATACTATATACCAGTAAATCTTTGCCAAGTCAGTTATTTGCCATTCACTGCTAAAATCCATGTTTGCCCATGTAATAATTATAACTATATATGGTATGGTGTGTACTTATACTACTCCCATGATAAATTTGCCCTCATGGCGGTGGGTGAAAAAGCGAAAGTCTACCTGCAGTAAAACTTTCCCTACATACAGTGTAGTGTTTCCGTGTTCTATGATGTACTTACTTTACTTGGAATGTAGAGGTGAAATGGTAAAATAGACAAAAAAAGGGAAATATCAAATAACACATTCCAACTTATTATATACAATGAAAGCAATAACAATGGTACCCCACCTTAGGGCAGTGTTATGTGAAGGGTGTAAAGAAATGTCAACATAACAAGGAGTATATACATGTGTGAATAATGCAATGCTTACGGTTAAAAATCTGCAAACATTTATTGAGAATCAAAATGGACTTTTTGTGCACAAATGATGATGTAGGATTTTATGAATGATATTTCCACACTGTATGGTTAATACAAACATTCTCACACACAAAATATTTCATTCCATATTTTCAGCACAAACTATAAGAAGATATATTCGAATAACTTACAACATCAGGCAATACATAATGACAGACCCATCACTAAAAGTTGAATAATAACGATGTTCCTCTGTCATACAGTGTACGTTCTAGCCATAGTCAAAGCAACTTGAGCTGCTTCAAATTACTGCCAATTTATAAAGAGATAATACTCTTTATATGCAAAACAAAATCAGTTACAATTTGTTTAAGATATGCGCATTTGATAACCTTGGAATATATCAACAAGTCTTGCTTGTTTTATAACAGTACATTAAAAATCACTTAACAGGAGATAGGATGACGTAACTGTATCTTCAGCACCCAAATAAAATGTATTACTGTATGTACAAATATTTGATCTGTTTCATAAATGATACATTTTTTTATAATGTATACAGTTAGTGCAAACAACAGTGTCTTCAATCATTCTCACCTCCCTACAGTAACATTTAGTTAGCATTATTCATTGCTCAAGTATATAACCCGAGTGTTACATGTACGTGTAATACTGTGTATTGTTTAATTCTTTTATCTTATCCATCTTGACATGTAACATGTTCGTACCAGGTATTTCATGTTTTTACATTTGCAAGTATAATGAAAATATAAGTAAAAACTGCCCCCAGTCATACATAAATTGTATTTCCTTTGTAATTGATTTTACTGTGGCCTTAGTTTTTGTGTTCCATACTTATCAATTTTTCAGTGAATTATATATTCAAGTAAAAACTCAATAATAAAGACATTTTCTGTTTGTTTTGAAGATATATGAAATACTAACAGCAAGTATATTATTTTTTATTCTTCTAGTACTTTAAGTTGTACATTGATACATACATTGATTGATACACTATTCTTATTGATTTTTCATATGTTGAATAGGCCACATTCAACATATGAAAAATCAATAAAAATAGTGTTAAAAAATTAAGTAAACACAAAATATATCAGTTTGCCAAAATTAAGAATATGAAAAGACTTGAAGCATGTTCATCCAGTACATAAATGAAAGTATACATAACTTACATTCATCCAGTACATAAATGAAAGTATACATAACTTACATTCATACAGTACATAAAATGTTCATCCAGGACGCACTTGATTTACAGTTAAGTTCATACAAGGTAACAGGTAAATACATATGGCTGCATTCTCTATGATGAGGGGGGGGGGAATGAAGTAAAATACAGGGACACGGACACTGCGTAGATGTACACCCAACATACAGTGATTGACCTTATACTTACGCTGAACATACATGTGTAGCTATTTGAAGAAAATAAAGGATTTCAGAACTTTCCAAAATGATAAAAAAAATTATCCAAAATGCCAAACATTTATGTCACTAGCTGTAATACTCTTTTTCAAGAGTGTCAGTAAATTATGGTGAAAGGATGGGAAACTCTAGAGCCAAAAAAAGGGGAGGGGGCTACAAGTATATCTGTTTTTGTTCAATTCATGTATTCAAATACTAATAGATAATTGGTTGAAATGTAAGTCTGGCAATGAAAATAAGTCTTTGAGAAAACTGTTATAATGAATCTGGCTTAAATTTAGCAAATTATATTCAAGTATTAAATTCATTCCTCATCATTCAATAGGTTAGCATATATACATGTCTTTTTAATCAATGATCATAAAAGGCATTTCAGAGGTTAGTTGTCCTATCCTTATGTTTTCAGATTTAAGGCTTAAATATGGAATAATGATACTTCAAATTTATGAATTATAAACATGTAAATAAATAAAATGAAGCTGAAGCAGTAGAATGAAGATAGGTTCTATTCTATTGTTATTAGCATGTGGCAGATTTATAGCAACATTTTATTTTCCTTTTTATAGATTGGACACATGGTGATGAATTGAGTAAACATACAGTTGTCATTTTTCATCATTATTTATCAATCACTTTCACATGAATACTAGTTGAAGCCTTTGAATTCTTTTATTTTTATTTTTTTCGTCATTGCAGATCTAGAAACGATGATAGTATACTGAGTCAGGGTCTGTTGTTCAATGCAAAACTTGATGACATGTAAATATATAATTTGTTACAAATTTTCAAAAATGTATCAAAATTCATAGCTGTAATTGAATGTTTGACATTTGATTGTGTATCTCAAGGCCACTTTATCTCACCAAAATGCATACTGGTACATGTATCTGATATCTGGTACTATATGTCGCGCATAAAAAAGTCCTTTTTGTAAAATATGGTATTGCCTAGCTAGTAATAATTAATTCAATTGATTGAAAACTTTTTCCATGTTATAACTTGTAGCTTTGACGTATGACCTCAGCTGTTTTAACACAATATGCCTGCGATTTATGAAATTTTGTTTGAGGCATAAATACTTTATGTGCATGTTTTGGACGGAGGCATAAAAATATAGAAAAGACAGTATCAAGTATGCCCCTAACGGTCGCAAATTCAAACTGGAAGGATACAGAAAGTTCTACAAATATGGGTTAATCATTTAACTTAATAAGTGTTATTAGAGGGGCTGTGATTATATAGTCTTGTCAACCAAATTTAAAAAACCTTGTTACATGTATTTGCACTCGAACCACATGCATATGTATCTACATTTAACCTGCATATCAAAATTTCCTTTTTCTTCAAATATTTAAATGAATGCATGGACAAAAGAAGATGAACACAATAGGCAGCTGAATGAGCTGGATGGTACATAAACATAGTGTGACACAATGTGTCATACTACAATGTGTTTATTTATAATACTGCAGAGACCTGTGTTCACTTCAAGGCACATTACCTCTGTATCGTGCCAGGGGAGATAACCCTGAGAAAAGAGACTGTTATTGCTTTAATTCAATTATTAAGGACATTTTCATTTTGTGTGGCCTGGAAATGTCAAGCTTACAATGGACTTAAAAATATGTTACCACAGGTCTAGAAATATCATGTTCTTTTGGAGATATTTTCCTGATAAGGTCACCAAAGCTATAATAGTACTGAAAACATGGTTTCTTCTTTACTAATTTTACAGGAAACCACTGCCCAACGTGAGGATTTTTAAAAAAGACCTATGTTTAACTATAATCCATGGGAGATAACTGTACCTCACATGGAATGTACCATTGTAGCTTTGACAGATGATGAACACAGCAGCACTGCCTTCCATCTGTAGGGCACCTATAGTGAATCTGATCTGGTAAAAAGCCTTTGTACTTTAATGTACTAGAATTACCAGACACTTCCATGGCTGCTTCAACATTGAAATCCACACAGCTTGCTCTGCTTACAATTTAAATCCAGATAGCTCCTTCAAATCTCATCTGTAACCCAAGTAGCTCACTCTGTTAATGTCAATAACCCAGATAGCAAACTGTGTTCATGTTGGTAGCCCAGGTAGCTGGCTATATTTGGCAGTAAACCAGGTAGCTGTCATTTTACACCAGTAACCCGGATAGCTCATTCTGTCAATGTTGGTAGCCCAGGTAGCTCACTCTGTTCATGTCGATAACGCTGGTAGCACACTCAGTTTACTTTGGATATACCAATGTTCACATTTGTTATCCACGTAGCGCCATCTTCAGGTTGGTAGCCCGGTAGCACAGTCTGTTCCTGTCAGTAACCCAGAAAGCTCACTTATATGTTCAAGTCAGTAAATAATGTATCTACTTGATACTTAAATAACTGCCAAATGGTCCATATTGGCAACTCATAAACCGACATCACCAACAGGACCCCTGTGACTTACAGGAGCTCTCCAGATTACGACAAGGTTATTTATAATATGTCCATACCATTGCTTTTGTGTATTACCTCAGCTGGTCAAAACCGTTAGAACCGTCAGGGCCTCGGGGCTGCCGTAATATGTCTGTAGCATTGT
Source organism: Mizuhopecten yessoensis (assembly GCF_002113885.1). Lineage (NCBI taxonomy): Eukaryota > Metazoa > Mollusca > Bivalvia > Pectinida > Pectinidae > Mizuhopecten > Mizuhopecten yessoensis. The sequence goes on from NW_018407426.1 coordinate 178,653, forward strand.
TGTTATTGTTCTGTTGTGCTTGCCTTGGTGAAGGTCTGAAACCAGATTTTTTAAGTTAGAAATCAACTTGACTGTGTTTTTCAACATGATATTCTTTTTTAATATAGTTAAATGTGTCAAATACAATCAAGTAAGAATTATACGATATCAATCTTGGCTCTGAAAATGGAAAGTTTTCATCTCCTGAATAAGCATGTGATCAAGGCTAAAAGTTTCACAGGACAGGACAGTAATCTTCATGTATCCCAAGAAACAGGGCAATAAAATATAAAACAGTTACCTATTGTCTGTTGTTTGTTCAGTCTCAAATCCGCCTGAGGCGCAACCGAGTATCCTTAGTCTGGCCTCTGCATATTCTTTCTCTCTCTGCTCCAGTGTCTTGTTGTGCTTGTTGACGCTGCCTTTGCTGAGTTAAATAAAACAACATTTATGCTATAAATCCTATTAATTTTGTCCAACTTAAGTTTTGCTCAAGTCCTTTAAACAATTTACTATTGAAGTGTTAAATTTACTTTTACATTGTACAATAATTATGAAACATGTTTTTTCAACTTAGTGCGTGGGGGTCTTAATGTGGGAGGAAACCGGAGTACCCGGGAGAAAACACAAGTCATCGGGCAAGCGATCCCATACATTTTCAAGTCCGATCTGGAAATTGAACCCCAGCCGTCTTAGTGAAAGGCAAGTGCGCTATCTAGGTAGCAGAATACAGTAGAAATGGCCCGACTCTGATAAACAAGTTACATGTCGAGGAAATGTAAACACAGCGGATTTACCCTACACAACACATGTATACATGTATATATATTTGTAAACTGCATTACATTTACAATACATACAAGAGGCCCATGGGCCTTAACGGTCACCTGATATATTTATACAGAGAGTTGATTTCGTTTTTAACATGAACAGAAATATTATTCAAAGTGACAAAAAACAATAAAACCACCTTATTCAATATCAAGCATACAGATTTCAGACTAAAAAGGATTTGAAACTAGCACCTCTGATTCTAAACAAGGAAAATGAAGAAATTTTAGCACACTGACTCCCTTGAGCCCCACCCTACAGCCCTTGGGGGTAGGGCTGGCTCAAAATTTTCAAAGTATCAAACTGTCAACTCAAGGTTATAATTCCAATCAAGTTATTAACATGTAATATTCAAA
>NW_018407426.1:181333-190739 GCF_002113885.1 Mizuhopecten yessoensis
CACATGTCGAGGAAATGTAAACACAGCGGATTTACCCTACACAACACATGTATACATGTATATATATTTGTAAACTGCATTACATTTACAATACATATAAAGTACTGAGAAGTGTATAAACCTCTTTTTTCTATGTATGTCACTTGTGTGAAAACCATGGTTACCACATCAAAAATTACCAAAAAATGCCAAAAATTGCTATTTTTAACCCAAAATTTGACCCCCGCAACTAGTAATTTTTTTCCTAAGCTCTGTCTGAAATTAAAGATTACCTACCTGGTTGCAGAATTATCTGGGTCCCAGTAAAGTTGTAAAACTTGATTTTTTGCAATTTTGCGTCGTGTGCTGTTGTCAAAATTTTACCTCCTGTAAAGCTAGCTTTTCATGTGTACGCACCCTTTCGGATTATGGCCAAAATTTTATTGTCGAACCAAAAAAATCTTCTTTCTTTTTTACAAATGTGAAGCTCACATAGCCCACTTCATCATGCTTATACCAATTTTAGTATAGTTTTATTTTTATAATTTTTTTACATATCATTATACAGGGGTTAGCCATTTAACAAAAATATTACCCATGGCCACAACCCTCTACTGTACACTGCTACCCTACTGTGCCACCTAATAAACCATCCTATTTAATGTAACTAACTTACCAATGATCATATAGTTCATGAATCAAATGGATGAAAAGGAAGTACTCAAATAGGCATATTTTTCAGAACATTTAAAACGGCGAAGGGATTTTACCCAGAAGTCAATAACTGATGAGGCCAGAAAGTTGAATTGGACAAAAAGAATAGGTGATCAGCTCTGCATTGAAAAAGAAAGCAAGATTACTATCCAAATCAGCTCATAAGGTTACAATGTTCATCCTAGAATTTCAGGAAAGCTGGGAGATCAGAAATTATACCTGTGCAGATACTTGTGTGCACACATGTACAGCGTAAGCCTATATCAATGGCCTGCCCTAGCTGGCCTGATGGCAGAAATTCCCAACAACATACTCTGTTGAAAATAAACACAATTCATTGAGGGTTCAGATGTATATTCCATGCATTTGGCTTTGTCATCTGCACCCCAAAGCAGCTATGTTGATTTTCGCATTCAATACAAAAATGATTGGTTGGTGGTTTTTTTTTAAATAGTATGACCAAGTGCTGAGAGTAGCTACTGTATATAAGCCAGGAGAAAACACTTTGCTATGTATATGTATTTGTTTCTATCTGGGCGATATCTTGCTCAACTTGGGCTCATGTACACAGGTCTGTGGAGAGCGCACATGACACAAAATGCCCTTTTGTCTATATATATATGTATAAAAAAATCTATTCTATAGAGAGACAGATATAACTCCTTTTTTGATTCATTACTAACCTTGCATCTTGCTGTGAGCTGGCAGTTGCCCCAGGGTCTGATCTGCGTTTGAGTATTCGCACTTGTGGCTGATATTGCGTTCTGTCCTGATTTTCTAACACCAACGAACCTGTCATTCTGAAATTCAATATCAACTGATGATATTTTTACTATTTACATCACTTTGAGTTCTCAATACCATTTAGTTCTTTTATTCTCTCCCTTTAATTATATTCTGAGTTTGATTCAAATGGATATGTATAACAAATTTGGCTGGAACTGAACCATTTTAGGAGAGTTATTGCACAGAAACTGATTAACAAATCAAAATTTGAATAGTCTAATTAATTAGTGACAGTGTTGTTGCAAGGAAATTTTAAACCAATGAACCAATCAGAATTGGGAAGCCTCATTTAACATAACCATACATATGATCATCATATATCACATTGGCACTCATTCCCAGCCTCAAACTTCCTATTCTTTATGTTCAATCAGAATTGTTGAAAATAAAACCTTTTCATAGCAGTTTCAAATTAAGCCTCAGACTTGGCATTATGTACCAAATTTGTTTTTGGGCAGCTATATATTGCACAAAAAGAAACAAAAGCATATAGCAGACAGAGAGGCAGTTGAAAGAACACATGTAATCAAGTATTCTTGGTTTTTCAAAAACGGAGAATAACAAAATACACTTTATACATGTACTTACTTTTTGTCATCTTGGTTTGAAATTTTGATTTCTTCCAGTTTTTTATTCATAATCTGAAAAAAATTAAACAACAAATCAAAAAATACAGAAAACAGTTTGGGTGCATAATTGGTGCAAACGTTTTAAATAAGTCTAGGACACTGTAACTCTTTCAATATTACCAAATTGAAGCCACATATACTAATGTACAGGTACATAATTATGTAAATATAAAGCATAAGAAAAAACCAAGCCTGCACCCTGGTCCCCAAATGCCATTTTTTGCTGATATATACACCTAGGCTAAGCAGGAGTGATTGAAAATTATGCCATCTTCAACTTAAAACAGTAAAATGTACTGACATGACAATCAGAAATGACAGGGAAACTTAGTAGTGGACAATTTCATATCACTAATACTATCTCTCAGACAAATTTTAACAAGAGTATATGTACCACAGGGCAGAAAAGCATGCCATTCCAACCTGACATACTTCAAATTATTTTGATGTATTATTGGAATTGACATTGTTTAGAGAAATATGAAAACATGGAAATGCAAGGAGAAGAACAACATTTGTACTGTATGATTCAATGAAAGAAGTTAAATGAAATATATTTTCTTGTCAAATATTCTTAAATATTTTATTTCAGTAGAAGTTTTGTTCTGCAGTATAATACAGAGCAATGACTGATTTAATATTATAATGATATAAATGTTATAATTGTTCAGTAATATGTTGTTATATGTTTGAAACATATAACAGCATATATACATAAATTGACAACTATATATCACACGATATACAGTAGTTGTAATGGATATGTCTGTCCCAAAACAACAGAAATATACAAATATTATATAAATACTACCCGCCGACCATACTCCATTTTGAAACTACAGTAAAACCTTGTTATACTGTCAGCATTTCTCTAAAGGACTTTTGGTCTTGTTAAGGGGTTCTGGTGATAAATTGAGGTAAATGTATAAAAGAATTCTTAAGAAAACGAGAAAAATGGGACATTGAAATATGTTGACTGCAAAACAAGAATTCAACTTAAGATCACACTCTCGAACAGGTTTCAAGCTTTACAAGTGTTACAAGCAGAGGATATATATAACATCGAGACAACATGGAAAGGAGTTAAGGATGCAGTTATATCAACATACAGTCAGGATGTCCTGGGCCACTCGAAGTATCACCATAAGGAGTGGATCTCTGCAGAAACTCTTATCCAGATAGCGGACAGAAAAGGGGGATTAAGCCAAAGCACAAGAGAGGAGTACTTTGAGGCAAACAAAACCGTCAGGAGGAGCATAAAGGCAGACAAGCTATATGGAAGGGATGGCAGATGAAGTGGAAAAGGCAGCAAACCAGGGAAATATGCAGGATCTGTACACCACTATTAGGAAACTATCTGGAAAATACGGCAAACCAGAAAGACCAGTTAAGGATATTAAGGTATAGGAAGAGCTATTCCCGGAAGAAGAAGGACAGAGGAACAGATGGATGGAACAGTTTGAGGAGCTGTTAAATAGACCACCCCCACAGAAACCACCAGACAGATGACAGCGAACTACCGATATATATTGCAGCACACCCACCAAAGAGGAGATCTGTAGAGCCATCAAACAGCTCAACAAGAACAAAGCAGCTGGACCAGATGGTACGTATTCCTGCAGAGGCGCTAAGGCCGATACAGAAACCAGTTTGGAGACGCTATACCCCTTCTTCAAGAACATATGGGAGGAGGAAACAGTTCCAGACGATTGGAAAGAGGGTTATCTCATAAAGCTCCCGAAAAAAAGGTGACCTCCGAAAGTGTTCTAATTATAGAGGGATCACACTATTGTAGACCTATCGGGGGGGGGGGGGGGGTCCTTAAGCCCCCCCCAAAAAAAACCTGTGGATCCGCCACTGCCAAGGAAAGTCTTGAACCGTATCATCTTGAACCGTGTCATCCTGAACCGAATGAAGGAGTATATGTAGACCCCCTTCTTCCAGACCATCAGGCCGGGTTCATGAAAGGTAGATCATGTTGATTAGAACATTTATCTACAGTAGGGTTCTGTCTCAGAGATTCCAAGTTCTAACCAAGTCTGTTACAACGTACGACGGCAGAATTAAATTAAAAACAAAATACCTGGGGCTAGACAATGCAACATGATTTTTTTCTTCCATAGCGTACCAATGAAACAGATGCTTTTTACCTGTCCAGTTTGCATGATAAAGATATAAAACATATAACTTCAAATTGATTAGAAAGTAAAATACCCTGCTGTCGTCAAGTTCCTCCCAACTGTCAAGAACAGTTACTTCTGCGCCATCCTCGGCCATGACCGATCAACAGCTTTCCTGCAGGACTCTAACAATAATCTTCAAACTTGCCAAATCCTTGTCAAATAGATGAACTTCTTCTTTACATTTCCCAGGATTGTAATTCGACATGAATTCCATTAACGATGGAAATTACGACCAACTTTAACCGAAAAAGTTACATAGTTTACGACTACCAGAAGTTGGAACGGAAATCAAAGTGAAGGAAGAAACGACTACCGGTATATAATATCCGGATATCGTTCGACGTTTGAAACAATTTCTTAAAATATTTTATAAATACGATTGCGATAAATGTCCCGTACTACGGAGCCCCAGAATGGACATGGTAAAACATTTAGTAATCCGTGCGCACGAGTTACCAAACCGTGCGCACGAATTAACAAAACTCGGTGTGTACCAGTTACCAGGAGTTATCTTTCTATTCTCATTATTAGTTCTTCCCCAATATATGATAGCTAAAGGGACATACTAAAACATTTACTTATCCGTGCGCACGAATTAACAAACGTAGGTTTGTGATAATTACAATACGGGTATAAGTCAGTCTTAGATATAATTAAGTCCTTTTGAGACACTAAAATAATTGAATTCTGCCCCCTCCCCTACCCCACTCCATTACACCTAGAATATCACATTCCATGTATAAGCAAAGTGTCCGAGAAACATACACAGAAGGTATAATATTGCAATAATTTAGCCGAAAACTTTTTTTACTGAAGTTGGTGGAATGTAGTATTATTTTGAACATGATTAACTGTACTAGCATATTACCTTCTTGTATGGCATGGATGGTCGACTTATAACATGTTTTTTTTTAATTTCACAATAATAATTTAGTTTCATTTCCTTAGCAGCAAAGTATCAGCATCCAGTTTTGTCCTGGTGTGGACGCAACTGCATATAATTTATTTCTTTATTATTCATTTTCAGTATTATTTATTGAGAGTGGTTTAAATATAGTTTTATCATTTCCTTTCATTTCGATTCATGACAAAAGTTAAGATATCCATTAAAAGGTTGTAAAATTGGGTTGAAATAAATATTGCGTTATAAGGAAATTTTAACAAATTTTAAATTAAATACTATCAGTTGATTCAATGGCTGTATGCCTTTACGTATACTTGAGTCTCTTAAGACGTGTTTTCTAGTTAAAACATATATGGTCAAAGTAGAAATGTTCGATACAACGGCAGGTCAACTGATGTGCATATCAAACCCTTCTTTACATCAAAAGATAAATCCCGCATGAACAATTACGACATGTAAACTGTGTCAGAAAAACGTCTAGCTTCAATGTAACGACCAACCTCAGGGACTGATTTCCACCAGTAGATCCACCCACATTGTGACGTCAATTATCACCATACATACGAAGCACGGAAGCACGTGTTCATTAATTCCATTAGTTGATGTAGCCAAGCAAAGTAAACAACATTTACACATTATTGTACTTTCGTCAATATGGTCAGTATGGTCAACGGTCAATACATACCCATTACTCATTAGTGGTACCAAAAATAAACATAATGAATGTCAATTCGTGTCTTAAAATGTTCCAAAACATGTGTAGAAAATTAGAAAAAAGGAAAACATATCTACAAAACCTATTTTAGCTGTACAAATTTACGACGTTTGACTGAAAAAATATTTATTCTTAACAAGAAGGCCGACCACAACCTCGGGGACTTAAAGTCCAGCTACAAGGTAACGGCCAACATCGGGGACTCATAGTCCAGCTACAAGGTTACGGCCAACATCGGGGACTCATAGTCCAGATACAAGGTTAGGGCCGACCTCGGGGACTCATAGTCCAGATACAAGGTTACGGCCAACATCGGGGAGTGATAGTCCAGCTACAAGGTAACGGCCAACATCGGGGACTCAAAGTCCAGCTACAAGGTAACGGCCAACATCGGGGACTCAAAGTCCAGCTACAAGGTAACGGCCAACATCGGGGTCCAGCTACAAGGTTAAGGCCGACATCGGGGACTGATAGTCTACAATGTAGCTACAAGGTAACGGCCAACATCGGGGACTCAAAGTCCAGCTACACTGGTATGGCCGACCTTGGGGACTGATAGTCTACAATGTTACGGCCTACCTCGAGGACTGTTAGTCCAGCTACACTGGTATGGCCGACCTTGGGGACTGATAGTCTACAATGTTACGGCCTACCTCGAGGACTGTTAGTCCAGCTACACTGGTATGGCCGACCTTGGGGACTGATAGTCTACAATGTTACGGCCTACCTCGAGGACTGTTAGTCCAGCTACACTGGTATGGCCGACCTTGGGGACTGATAGTCTACAATGTTACGGCCTACCTCGAGGACTGTTAGTCCAGCTACACTGGTATGGCCGACCTTGGGGACTGATAGTCTACAATGTTACGGCCTACCTCGAGGACTGTTAGTCCAGCTACACTGGTATGGCCGACCTTGGGGACTGATAGTCTACAATGTTACGGCCTACCTCGAGGACTGTTAGTCCAGCTACACTGGTATGGCCGACCTTGGGGACTGATAGTCTACAATGTTACGGCCTACCTCGAGGACTGTTAGTCCAGCTACACGAGTATGGCCGACCTTGGGGACTGATAGTCTACAATGTTACGGCCTACCTCGAGGACTGTTAGTCCAGCTACAAGATTATGGCCGACCTCGGCCTCTGGGACTAGTAGTCCAGTTACAAGGTTATGGCCGACAGCGGGGACTGATAGTCCAGCTACAAGGTTATGGCCGACCTCGACCTCTGGGACTGGTAGTCCAGCTACAAGGTTAAGGCCGACATCGAGGACTGTTAGTCCAGGTACAATGTTATGGCCTACCTCGAGGACTGTTAGTCCAGCTACACTGGTATGGCCGACCTTGGGGCCTGATAGTCTACAATGTTACGGCCTACCTCGAGGACTGTTAGTCCAGCTGCAAGATTATGGCCGACCTCGACCTCTGGGACTGGTAGTCAAGTTACAAGGTTATGGCCGACAGCGGGGACTCTTAGTCCATTTTCAAGGATATGGCCGACCTCGGTGACTGATAGTCCAGCTACAAGGTTATGGCCGACCTCGACCTCTTGGACTAGTAGTCGTGCTACAAGGTTAAGGCCGACATCGAGGACTGTTAGTCCAGGTACAATTTTATGGCCTACCTCGACCTCGGGGACTAGTAGTCCAGATACAAGGTTATGGCCGACCTCGACCTCTGGGACTGGTAGTCCAGTTACAAGGTTATGGCCGAAAGCGGGGACTCTTAGTCCATTTTAAAGGTTATGGCCGACCTCGGGGACTGATAGTCCAGCTATAATGTTATGGCCTACGTCGACCTCTGGGACTGGTAGTCCAGCTATAAGGTTATGGCCGACAGCGGGGACTCCTAATCCATTTTCAAGATTATTGCCGACCTCGGGGACTGATTGTCCAGCTACAAGACAAAGGCCGACTGCGGGTACTGGTGGTCCAGCTACAAGGTTACGGCCAACCACGGGTAATGGTAGTTCTGTTACAAGGTTATGACCGACACTGTAAAGCGCTTTAGAGTGGTTTATGTTATCTAGATAGGGCGCTATATCAAATGTTGCATATTTATTATTTATTTATCGGGAACTCAACCTCTTGGACTGGTAGTCCAGCTACAAGGTTAGGGCCATCCTCGGGGACTGGTAGTCCAGATACAAGGTTATGGCCGACAGCGTGGACTGTTAGTCCATTTTCAAGGTTATGGCCAACCTCGGGGACGGATAGTCCAGGTACAAGGTTATGGCCCACCTCAGGGACTGGTAGTCACGCTACAAGGTTACGGCCGACCCCGGGGACTGATAGTCCAGCTACAAAGTTATGGCCGACACATAAAATTAACATTATTAATGCCAATTCGGGTCTTAAAATGTTCCAAAACATGTGTAGAAAATTAGAAAAGGGAAAACATATATATAAAACCTATTTTAGCTGTACAAATTTACGACGTTTGACTGAAAAAATATTTATTCTTAACAAGAAGGCCGACCTCAACCTCGGGGACTCAAAATCCACCTACTAGGTAACGGCCAACGTCGGGGACTCATAGTCCAGATACAAGGTTACAACCGACCTCGGGGACTAGTAGTCCAGCTACAAGGTTAAGGCCGACATCGGGGACTGATAGTCTAGCTACAATATTATAGCCTACCTCGGGGACTGTTAGTCCAGCTACAATGTTATGGCCGACATCGGGGACTGATAGTCCAGCTATAAGGTTATGGCCCACCGCAGGGACGGATAGTCCATTTTCAAGGTTATGGCCGACCTCGGGGACTGATAGTCCATGTACAATGTTACAGCCGACCTCGGGGATTGATAGACCAGCTACAAGGTTAAGGCGACTTTGGGGACTGATAGTCCAGTTACAAGGTTATTGCCGACTTTGGGGACTGATAGTCCAGTTACAAGATTGTTGCCGACTTCGGGGACCGATAGTCCAGTTACAAGGCTTCAGCCGACCTCGGAGACTGATAGTCCAGGTACAAGGCTAAGCCGACCTCGGGGATTGTAAGTCCAGCTACAATTTTTTTGCCGACTTCGGAGACTGGTAGTCCAGCTACAAGGTTAAGGCCGATTTCGTGGAATGATAGTCCAGTTACAATGCTACAGCCGACCTCGGGGATTGATAGTCCAGCTACAAGGTTATTGCCGACTTCGGGGACTGATAGTCCAGCTACAAGGTTAAGGCCGGTTTCGGGGACTGATAGTCCAGTTACAAGGATATAGCCGACCTCGGGGACTGATAGTCCAGGTACAAGGCTACAGCCGACCTCGGGGACTGATTGTCCAGTTACAAGGCTACAGCCGACCTCGGGGATTGATAGTCCAGCTACAAGGTTAAGGCCGACTTCGGGGATTGATAGTCCAGCTACAAGGAAACGTCCGACCTCGGGGACTGATAGTCCAGCGACAAGGTTAAGGCCAACTTCGGGGACTGAAAGTCCAGTTACAAGGCTACAGCCGACCTCGGGGATTGATAGTCCAGCTACAAGGTTACGGCCGAC
>NW_018407426.1:193754-195629 GCF_002113885.1 Mizuhopecten yessoensis
TCGGGGACTGATAGTCCAGCTACAAGGTTATTGCCGACCTCGGGGACTGATAGTCCAGCTACAAGGTTATTGCCGACCTCGGGGACTGATAGTCCAGCTACAAGGTAACAGCTAACATCGGGGACTGATAGTCCAGCGACAAGGTTAAGGCCGACTTCGGGGACTGATAGTCCAGGTACAAGGTTAAGGCCGACTTCGGGGACTGATAATCCAGGTACAAGGCTACAGCCGACTTCGGGGACTGATAGTCCAGCTACAAGGTTATTGCCGACTTCGGGGACCGATAGTCCAGCTACAATGTTACGGAATCACAAAATACAGAAAGTCAAACAAAGTAAGCATTTAACTGGACCTTTGGCCAATTTTTTATGACTCATCAGCGGTATACTGATGTGAAAATAAAGAAAATTTAGAAACACAGCGGAAGTGGAAAGGTCAACCACCCTGACACGTAAAATAGTCAATAGGAATACAAGGTAAATACAATTATGCTTAAGGAAAAATTGTCCTACCTTATAATTGATGTTCCATACTTAATGATAATTTTGCAAAACTAAATAAAAGGAAATAACACAAAAAAAATCCGAATACATCTTTTTATTCAAAAAATGATAAAAATATTTCCAGTATAAAAATATATGAGATTGCCCATATCAGAGAACTAGGTTAAACGCAAAAACATAATGTTGACGGAGGTGGTGACAAAGTCAATAGACCATGAAAGGTAGACTGCATGCAGCATTTGATGGATGGGTTGAGAGGTACTACCCAGGCGCGTAGCTACCATGTAAGCCAATAAGCCCGGGCTTGCACATGATTTTGACAAGTATAGGTTTTCATGACGTTATTTTTTCTTGTTGATACTATAAAGTGGAGTTTAAGTTTTGAATATATAGTATACATATGTAATTCCTCAGATATGATACATTGTTAATAGTTAGTACAAAATGTATGAAGTTTAGAAATGGACATTGCATTAATGGACAGTTCCAGGCGGAACTAAACTGCTCGATTGAGTAAATTGAGACACTCACGCCTGGCGCAAACGACTCCGAGTATGGCACAGTGGACACAGACAATGTGTTTTTTTTTTATGAAAATATCAATTTGGGGCACGTTTGGTCCCTTTTGCCGGGGCACATTCGGCCACCCCGAATGCAACTGTGTCAAGTGACGTCACTATTGATAACGTCACCCAATTGACCACAAAAATAATATTTTTACGTCGCAAAAATTAAGTATTTTTTTTTCTTTGTATTCACTGATTTGTTCTGGACTTATTTTCCAACAGAGTTCAATGAAATTCCATACACTTATTAGTAAATTGTCTTCTCTGTCCTAGATGCCATACTTGCCCTGGTAGGGGCCGGATTTGCCCCAGGGCGGGGCTCATCCGGCCCCCAACTCTCTCGACCTAAAAAGTCCAATAATTCCCAAACTATGGTCTTGTTTACGATTTGGTTATTAGTTTATGAAAGACAATACATTTCTTTTCTAAACAAAATTTGCATGGGGGAGACACCCCCAGACCCCCCTTACGGGAAGGGGAAGACCCACTCCCGTTACCCCGTTAAAGTGATGATTTTGTTTTTTCTTTCTTCTTTTGCTACTGTCTGTCAGTCGATGTTTTCTATTTAAGTATTTTTGAAACAATCCCTAAAGTCTGACCAACATACTGATATCATCCAAAGATATGTGATAAGTGTTTGATAGTCCGAACAGCACATCACATTGAGTGTATTTGCACTGGGGATAAATGGGGAAGAAGAACATTATGAAAATATAAAAAAACAACTAAATATGAAGATTATTTAAGTAAGTATAAGATATAGCTGTTACACTCGGGGTCCAAAAGACAGATAAGTATAAGGGGGG
>NW_018407426.1:195656-226788 GCF_002113885.1 Mizuhopecten yessoensis
GGGGGGGGGATAACGCTACAAAGCATTATAAAATACCGGAAGTAATTGCCTGTCTATACACATACCAAAACTATATGTACATGTATTTTAAAATCTTTAAAAAATGTTTAAGACAATCGTATATAAATTATCTTACATGAGTGTCCATGTCATATTGAATTTAGTAAACGAGTTCAATAATTTGATATGACACGAGCCTTTAGGCGAGTGTCATATCAAATTATTGAACGAGTTAAACAAATTCAATATGACATGGACTCAAATGTAAGATTCTATTTATCACAAACAATTCATAATTTGAAAAAACAGCATCAACAACAATTATGTGCTATCAGATGATTCTATTTAGGTAAAAACCAAAGTACTCAGATTTTTGGTTTAATAATAGCCAGTTTTAAATACAATGCAAATAATATTATTGACAAAATAAACTTCATAGCACTTTAAGGTTATATTATACGCGTGTAGTACTATATTTATGACATGGCCGTATGACGTCGTAAAATTGGTCAGTTAAGCGATAAGGAATAATATAAACAAGAGAACCGCCGGGCAGAACAATATATCCCCGTTACATGCCAATCTGACATGCATAAAATCCTTCTGGTTCATTAATATATATAAATGTATGAGAAAATGGAAATGTTAGGAGAAGAAACATCATTTGTAACGTCTTTATCAATATTCGAGAGAAATTTGTCTGAAATGTGGTGAAAGGATAAAACATACCGTGCTTGACCAACTTAAGCCAATAAGCTTTAAGCTCAGCTTTTGTCAATGTATAATATAAACATTGACCAAGTTTCATCAGAATCCGGTCATATTTGACAAATCTTAAACTTATTAGGCAGAAATCGTCAATAAACATAGCTAATGAATTACGCGCAGATTTTGCTTAACTATAAACTCGGCCTCAGAATCGAATGATAGAAAAGTATCTTGCAGAAACTAAGGTTTGAAAAATTGATCAATCAGAGCACAGTATGCTAATAAATAATGCACGGATTTTGCTCAACTTGGAACTAAGCCTCAGTCGATATAATGTACAAAGCATACAAAATCAAACGATATTACAGCAAGCTATCTTGCGGAAACCAAAGTATTGACGGACGGGCGGACGGGCGGACGACAGACGTTCCCCATTCCATAATACGCCTCGTCAAATTTGTTTTAAAATGATCAGAATGTAATACATGTAATTTATAAAATCATTATAGGTTTCATGGATACAAAAAGTCATCAAATCCAACGGACCTTGGACAAACAAGGCAGGATAACGCTTTTGAAAAAAGGTATTCGGAAAGATAGTATTTTTTAACACCAATGGCTAATCATAATGAGAAACAAAATGGCAACAAGACAGTACGCTTATAGAATTAGCAAAAAGAAATTCAAGAGGGATATCAAATCTCACCTCTTCACGTCTGTATTTAAGGCTCTTTGCAAAGATGTCATGTAAATACCACCCTTTATTTGTTCATTTATGTGCACATTGCGATGATTATCTGCTTGCTTATATGTATAAAAGTGATTGTAAGCCTTTGTTTTTGTTTCACAATTATAACTAATACTATTTTAACTGTATATTGTTGTTTATTTATTATTATATAACATATATGCATGACTTTTATAACCATAGAAAAGTGCTCATAAATTTCTACCACGATATCTGTGATAATGAATGGGAGTGCGAACGTAAGTAAAATGTATATATGTAGTCTTATCTATTATCCTTTATATCTTATTTACAATGTTACCAAAAACAATGCAAAATGTTTACTGCAATGTATAGAAAGTTGGAATAAAAATTAAAAAAATAAAGAAATATGTTTTTAATTTTGTGTTTCGCTAACAAAGATCACGATTTAGCTTCGTAGAATGCCGAGTCGTGTGTTAACAAAACAATGTAAAACAGCGCTTCACATCATACATTTTGTATTTTTAAAATCAATCAATGAATTTGCGATATGTTATCCTTTCACAAACTGCAAGAATACGTAAGGCTTGGGTTTCTCGGTATTAACCGATACCTTTACTAAACTACTGACAAATGATAAAGAGGCAGTTCTACGCAGAGACAATTTACCAACTCGAAGCAGCATAACAAAAGATTAATAAAACTATGACTTAGAAAATCATATATGTAAGTATATCTGTAAACTAATAAATGTTTTGACTTTCAATTATATATATAGTAAATGGCATTCAAATATGAACATCTTGACTACACAATAAAGGTAATAATATATTATGATGATATAGTCATAAATGTAGACATGCAATTTCAAATAATTTTTGCTCAAACTATGTATGTATGTACGGTAGATATATGTGTTTATGATATGTGTTGGCATGTATACATGAGAGTTTGTATGCGATCGCAAAAAATACCAGTGTTACCAACATAGTTAAAAATCAATTGATTGATTTATCATCTTAAGACGTCTTCAAATATGATTCTTAATCATGCCTTTTGTATTCATATACACATTGTAAAAAGTTTATATATTAAGTAAGTCATGTGGTTGGTCTTTCTCGATGTAAACAGTCTAGTGGAAAAGGATTTACCAGGATGAATAAACAGGAGAAAGACGTATTAAGGCACGGGATGTGACGAACAATTGATCAGTAACAACGTATGGAATGTGAACAGTCTATCATAACGACTGTCTGTGTACGGAAAGACCATCCACATGATTATCATAGAGTATATTTTATATCAGCATCATAATGCACCTTGTTTATGTACGATCATACTTATATACCTGTATATATACTTTTCTTGAAATAGTCTGTAAATCAACGTCGACCATAAAGTGTACTAACGATGACGCAACAGAAGGATTTGCCTTGACCACAATTAACCGAATTTCCGAATATAACATATTTTGTACTTGTACCATATTTTACACTACATTTCTCCAACTCTGTTCTAACTTTCCCTGTTATTTTCCCTTTTCAAGGCATATATATATGTACATCGGTTTTAAGAAATATGTACTTTTGATGTAGTAGTCACAGGCAGTATTTCGAGTATATATGTGTGTGATTTTGAACCGTGTAAGACTGAAAATCATTTTTTGAAACAAATACAAGAAATGATATGTGTGCCTTAATCGGACATTGCACGCCTAAGTATTCAATCAACTTTGATTTTTGGTCTACAGCAACATCTACAGCAAGCTCTGATCGACCTCACACAGCACCAAATACTCAGGAACGTCACCAAAGTTATAAACAGCAAGACATCTAGGAGGTAATATTTATATAAAGGCATGTCAGTCGCCGGTGTTTGGAGGTAGTCGCCACCATGTTGGATCACGTGATCAATCCAGTACGCAGAACGTTCACTGGGCGTTCCCTGTTGACCATGGAAAATGTCTGATGCTTTTTTAATTTTCACGCTATATTTAGGATTATCAAGAATTTCCTGTATGGCATTCGATAATTCCAAATCTGTAAATATGCAGAAATCGTAAGAAATACCAAATCCTTTAAAAGCCATTTTACGACAGTTGTAAAATCCATCTGTCATGAAGGGGAGGCCAATCATCGGCACTGCGTTGCACAGCCCCTCGTAGAGGCCGCTAATGCCACAGTGAGTGATGAATGCCTTGGTGTTGGGATGTCCTAGCAGATCGTTTTGGGGCAGCCACGGCATCAGTAAGATATTACCATCCTCTTTTGTCTCGTTTCCATACCTAAGCACGAATTTTACATTTTTGAATTTCCTAAATACACTAATAAGTATTTCCATCCTAGATGCAGGGAGACTGTTGGCAATACTTCCAAACGAGGCTACAATGACTCCATTAGTTGCAGAATCCATGTAAGAATTCAGGTCAGATGGCAAGGGTTTGGGTTTCTCGGTTCCAACTCCTCCAACAAATGCTACATTGGGCATCAACGGTCTTGGAAAGTCCAGTACAAAGTCCATGTCGACAAGATGAAACGCCGTGCGTCTATGTAAGACTTCTAACGGCACAAACGGCTTTTCTGGAACATACGTCGCAACCAAATCGGTCGGGAAAACCACCTGAGGTGAAACAGCCATCACCACCGAAAAGAGCGTATTGACTACTCGTTGAATGAACGACATTTCGTCAAAGAAACCTAGGAGGGCGAAGGCAGGATGTACAGATGGCATAAACGGTATTCTTGTCCTGACAGGTATGTGCATGCCACCAAGCTGCACATAAGGGATTCCTAGTTTGTAGGCGAGAACTGTGAAGCAGTCCGCTATCATTACATTATCAATTAAAGCCAAATCAAAGTCCTGCTGTTGTAGAACTGTAAACAGAGCTTCGTCTGAGAGCAGAGCATGGCATACATTATTGACGATTGTTATACCTTTGAAATATGGCGACATCTTCCTATTACAAGCATCTTCTATGGAATCCTTTGCAATCCCATGTACGCTGAAATTTTTGTACACTGCTGGTACTATAACACTAGTAGTGCTGTCTTCCTTCACTTTATTTGCAAATTCTTTGCTTAGGATTAAAGTTGAATGGTGTCCATATTTATTTGCAAGTGATGTGGCTACGTTGAGTGTGGGTTTGACGTGGCTCCAAAGTGGAAACACCAATATCAATATATTTCCAGTCTCCACCGGAATCGGAAACATGATCGCTGTAAACGCTATACACAGACAAATACATCTGCACTCCATGACGAAAAACGCCTGAAATAAAAACATAATAATGTGATAATGTTATAACATTCTTGCCATAGGTAATTGATGAATATGAACTTAATTAGTTGCGTCGAACATCGTTTTATTTAAAGGGAAATAAATTGAAAATTGAAAACATAACGTTTTTATTGATGAGTATCATTTAGAGAAGAGAAACTTCAGAAATCAAAGTACCGAAAAATGATATAATGAACAAATAACTTAGTTTTGTACTGAAGTGTACACTATCAGAGACCTGTAAAATATTAAGTGCTCAAAAGAGATATGACCAATACAATCATGCTTGTTCCAACCGACAATAAATAGTTAAAATATGGGTTTGAGGAATATAGAAAGTTTCCGATATTAAATGGTGGGAAGATAGATATTTTATAAAGGTAGATAAGTATTTATTTTGGGATAAATATATATATTTTATTAAGTAAAGTAAGCTATTTTATGAGGGAGTAGGCACTTTAATAAGGTAGATCGATATGTTATGAAGGAAAGTTAAGTAATATTTTTGGGCGATAGGTATTTTATAATGGTAGATCAGTATTTGTTTAGGTGTAGGTAGCTTTTATTAAGATTCATTTTATGGGGTAAACAGGTATTGTATTATGGTATATCGGCATTTTATGAGGAGTAGGTAGGTATTTTATAGGGTAGATTGGTATTTTATAATGGTTATTCGGTATTTTATGAAGGATAGTAAGGTATTTGTTGAGGGGTTGTTAGGTATTCTTTGTAATATATAGGTATTTTATAACGGTTTATCGGTATTTTATTAAGAATAGGAAGGTATTTTTGAGTGATTGTTAGGTATTCTTTGAATAGATAGGTATTTTATAATGATAGATCGGTATTTTTCGAGGTATAGGTAACTTTTATTATGAGGGGTAGTTAGATATATTTTATAGGGTATTTAATGGATTGGTATTTCATAATGGCGTTCTTCCTTTTTGTATTCTTCGGGAAAGATAGGTATTTTATAATGGTAGATCGGTATTTAATGAAGTATAGGTAGGTATTTTACGAGGATATTAAGATATTTTATGTGGTAGATAGAATTTATATCATGGTTAATCGGTATTTTATGAGGGTAGTTAGATATTGTATGGGGTAGATAGAAAGTTTAACATGTATCTCATTGAAGTAGATCGTAATTTTACGAAGAATAGGTAGATATTTTATAAAGGTATTTAGATGTTTTATGGCGTAGGTAGAAATTATATCATGGTTTATCGGTATTTTATAAGGGTTAGGTAGGTATCATATGGGGTAGATATATATTTTATTCTGTTAGATCGGTGTTTCATGATAGTAGATTGATATTTTATGGGGCAGTAAGTATCTTATAATGGTTTATCGGTGTTTTATGAAGGGGGTAAATATTTAAGGGGGTAAATAGGTATTTTAAGAAGGTAATAGATATTTTATAGGGGTAAATCGGTAATTTATTGGATATATTTTTGCTGTAAGATAGGCATTTAATATGGTAAATCGACATTTTAGGAGGTGGTAGATTGATACTTTAAAGAGGTTGATAGGTATTTTAAAGGGGCAAAAAGTTATTTTAGGGGGAAGGATAGATATGTATTTGATTTGGGATAGATAGTCATTTTAGGGGGAATAGAAAGGTATTTCATGGGGGTAGACAGACATTTAGCGGGAATAGACGGGTATTTAGTTGGGGTAGATAGACATTTTAAGGGGGAAAGATGTGTATTTCATAGGAGTAGATAAACACTTTAGGGGGAAAAGATACGTATTGTATGGGGCTAGATAGACACTTAAGGGGGAATATATAGGTATTTCATGGTGTTAGATAGACACTTAGGGGCGATTGATGAATAGGAAATGAGAGTTCTATGCCACCCCATTCCTCCTTTTATATTTGTTGTAAATCCCTTTATGTCGGGATGGATCAGTGAGGGATGAGTGAGGGATGAGGGATCAATATACCTGAGACCTGAGAGGTGACGGACCGACCCCTTTTCACCATAGCTCAGTTGATAATCTCCATCCGAAATTGGGATTGTTGACGCTTTGCCTTGCGTTAAGTGTCTATTTTTAAGACAACCGGTTATGGCATGTATATATAAAACTGTGAAAAGCATATTATTGATTCATTCTTCGAGCATGGAATGGAAAAAACACTTAGTTCAGATTCACTTGGATTTGAATAACCCTATTAGCAATGCCGATCCTGGAAAAATATTTACGCCTATAGTTTGCAACGCCCTCATCGATACAAGTTTAAAGCCAGGAAAGTGATCTCTCAAGGTATCGATACTCTTTGGGACGTCAAATTAAGAAGACGTATCAAATAGGAAAACGATTGAATGTGGTTCTTATTTGTCGCCAAGTGTTCACTCGACATCTACTGGTCTTTCCATTACAGAACAAATTTCACGGCACTATTAAAGACGGGTTCAAGAATATGTTCAGGTTCGGCAGGAAGCCAAAAGAGGTTCGTTCGGATCCCGGCTGCAAATGGAAAAATAAATGGGTGAATGCCTTCGTTGGCCAGGGAGACGTGGCTCATTACGTCACGCATAACGTCATTCACGATAATTATGCCGAAAGTGTTATATTGTAGTTGTATTGTGTCAGCTGCTATCGACCATCGTAGAATACACTTTTCAACCATCAGTACAATGTCGATATCGTCTATGAGCTTAAGTGCTATCCCGGACATTTTTGACATGGCTTCCCACGAAAAGCCGAGAGCTGAGTAGAAAGGGTAATAGTCTAGACTGATTGATCTTAAGTTCTCAAAGACATTAGCTTACAGTAAGACGTCCATCTTTAAGTAAATCGTCAAAGTAAGTCATGTAGAATATGTGCAAGACCGATTTCGCGTGTTTATAGTCTGTGTCGGACATATCAGGTTCTGTTAGTTTATTATAAAACCGATCTATTCCGGGCAAACTTTTCTCTTCGAATTTTTTACCGGTGATGTCGCGTAATCGTACGGATACATCCACTTTCGAAAAGGAAGTTTGAGATGTTCTTCTATGGGGAAGTGCTTTGACAAATTTGGGAATGTATCTCCACCTTCTACTGCCAAATTTGACATTATAGTACCAGCTGGGCAATCAGAAATTGTAAGGAATCGATGAATCTCAAATTCCCTAGCGAGAATGACATGTATATCTATATTGTTTGGTATACAAGACATGGGTTTCGATTTACATTTCCTCGCTGATTCCATCAACAGATGCATATCATAGCCACGTAAGTTGTAAAAAATACACGGGGATGTAAATTTTGATCCCTGCGATCTATTGCCCTGTCGAAACTGAAACTGGATGTTGCAGTGGCTGTGACTGAAAGTGGTCATGGTTGAGAACCCTGTCGTCCCCCAATTCTTTTTCACAAATGTGACATGCCGTAGCTTTTTGAAAGGAAGACTCTTCATGGGTCAAGTTCATGGGTTTCACATTTATTCTAAAGTTTTACATAAGGTTTCCTCTTCTTGGATTAGTTGTTCTAAATAAAATATCAACTATATCAGGACCTCTGTAAACCCGAGCGGATTTCGAGAGTCCATCTGATGAAAACTTAACCATATAGGAAAAGCCGGAAGTTCGTGTTTTGATACCGAGTTGTGGATGGTATGTCTGTGTCAGCTTCACATGCGCTAATGGGTCGGAGAAAACTTTTCGGCATAAATTACAAAAGGGACGTTGAGCTGTTTATGAATTTGATTAAATTTGACCCATTTTCGGAAAACGCAGCTTCTGTGGACCGTGATGGGAACAATACGGTGCATGTTCATCCAACAGTTGTTTGGTTGTGTAACCATGGTGACAATGCTTACAATAATAAATGTCTGTTTTCCCCTTTAGAGAACAAGCGAAGGTCCACATGTCTACTTGCACCGCGTAAATATGTAACATGCAAAGGATACACTTGTCCCCTCTTCTATTCTAACACATTAATGGATTTGTTATTTGGTTTTCAAATTTGATACTTGATGGCACAAAGGGACTTGGAAATCAATACCATTTAAATATCCAACTCGCGTTCACACTGAGTATAATTTGTCACGCGTTGTCGATGACTCTGCTACCCTCTAGCTGGTGTTGACCTTTAGTTTTAGTATTTTGTCAATCGTGCACCCGCTCCCATTCCACTCCAAATTTTGATATGCATTTTGCAAACTGGGATACGTTCATACCTTTGACATTTTGGAGTCATTCTATCAGAATGTTTTTAATTGGTGTTTTATCATCTCTAAAAAATGGTAGCACGTCCCACAGGTTGAAAGGATTTGAATGCAATGAGCTGTTCCGTCGAATGCCTCAATCCCCCTCCTCACTAATGACAGTTTATCCATTTTTCCCGGCGATGAAGACACGTATCACAGACATCTGTCCTGCTTCTGTATAAACGTCTGGTAGGGGTCGGTGACACCAGTTACACTCCCTGCCTTGTTCTCCATCACCAAAGGGCAGTATTTTTACTTTCGTTTCCGGGCGTTATGTCAACGCCATTAAAACATTTCAAAGAATAATGAAATTAATGAAAAACCTTACCTGTGCAACATTCCTGAAGTTTCCGAGTATTCACTTTTATCGAGAAAAATGTAAGAAAATACGTCAAACCTCCATAATAATGCCATATATTGTAACTGAATAAATCATAACTGAGCACAAAGCCAACAAGGTTGACTGAGGTTGGAAAAAAACATGTAAAGCAAGTGAGATTTTACCTGTATACCATTCAAAACACTCAGGTGATATGGCTTGCCTAGTATCAATAGCCTTGTTAGCTTCATGAATTATTGTTAAATATCAAATGAAAATACATGCAATCATTCTAACGATTTGAGGCATTTCTTCAATTTTTCTCGATAATTGTGAAAACACAGATACTTCAAGAATGCATGTACAGGTAAGTTTTTTCATGAATTATAATATTCAGTACAATTTTGCGCCACTTAAATTCTGATTTAAAAAATTGAAAAGGGTGTGTCTACCTTTGACCAATGCAATAATTTACCAGAATTCTGGTAATCCTTGTTCTGACGTAACAAAACTATATCATATACTTTGACCAGACTCTCTCTCTCTTCGGCGTAGCTTGCCCAGACAACAAGAGTCTGATTGAACGAGACTATTCCTGCTCAGGTAATCTGGCTTGACTTGTATCAATAGCCTTGTTAGCTTCATGAACTATTATAAATAATCCAATGAAAATACATGAAATCATTCTTGAAATTTGAAGCATTTTCTTCGATAATAGTGAAAACACGGATACTTCAGGAATGCATGTACAGCTAAGTTTTTTTATGAATTAAAATATTCAATGTAATTTTACGCCACTCAAATTCTGACTTCAAAACTTGAAAAGGGCGTGTCTAGCTTTGACAAATGAAATCATTTACCAGAAGTCAAGCCAGATTACTTGAGTGAGAACCTGTAGTGTTTTGAATGGTGTACAGGTAAAATCTCGCTCGTTTTGCACGCTTTTTTCAACCTCAGTCAGCCTTGTTGGCTTTGTGCTCAGTTATGATTTATTCAGTGGAAGTATATGCCATTATTCTGGAGATTCGAAACATTTTCTTACATTTTTCTCGATGATAGTGAATAAACGGATATTTCAGTAATGCATGTACAGGTTAGTTTTTTCATTAATTTCATTATTCTTAAAAATGTTTAAACGGCGTCGATATAAAGTCTGGAAACGAAAGTAAAAACACTGCCCTCTGGTGATGGTAATTCCTGAGTACTGTTTTTGATCAGACTCTTTAATTACAAGTGAGCAAGCGTCTGGTTGAACGAGACTAATATATATGTAGAAATGTTTCCTCTTCTGACTTTGTATACAATTCTAAAGGATAGAAAAACGACGAGTGTACGTTGCCGGCCGACGATGAGTGTCTTACTGCTGTTATTAAGGAAAGAGGTCAGTCCATCATCCCTCATTGGTCCCTCACTGATCCATCCTAACAGAGAGGGATTTGCTATAAATATAGATAGACATTTTAGGGGGGATATATAGGTATTTGATGGGGGTAAATAGATACTTCAGGGGGAATAGATAGGTATTTTAGGGGGTATATAGACATTTATATGAGGATAAATGGGTATCTAATGGTTTATAAGGGGTGCTATATATTTTAGGGGGATAGATGGGTATTTCATGGGGACAGATAGAAAGATATTAAAGAGGGCTAGATAGACATTTTAGAGGATACATTGATATTTTAATGGGGTAGATAGACATATAAGCGGGATTAAATAGACATTTTATGGGGGTAGATAGACGGGGATAGATGGTTATTATTGGGGAGGGGGGTAGACATTATAGGGGGATAGGGTTTATTGTGAGTAGATAAACATTTAGTGGGATAGACAGGTATTTTAGTGCTGTTTATCGATATTTTAGGGTGCATAGATGGGAATTTTATGAGGGAAGGGAGTTATTTAAGACGGATAGATAATTTTTTAAAAGGGATAGAGACTTCAGGGGGGGGGATGTATTTTATGGTTGTAGATAGACATTTTAAGGGGGTAGAAAGGTAAATTGTCTAGAGGAGGGGGGGGGGGGGTAGAAACTGTTTGCGCAAGGCTAATATTTCGCGATTGTCCCGATAGCAATCCGTTCGAGAGGATCAGATTTCGATGAATATGCAATATTGCATGGTAAAAACATCACGCTTAGGTGGGTACTTCTTGCTTTTGCTGATGGCATTTAAGCTTTGTCCATATATAGTAAAATGTGATATTGAATTATTTTATCTTCATTATTCAACAATTAACGTGTAACACTGAAAACCTGTCAAAATTGTACCAATTGTGGTAGCGTGACGTTAAACAGGTTTTTTTTTGTCTTTTCCGTCTGTATGCTGGTATTACGTTTTGCTGGGTATCTAATTGCATGCTATCTAGACCGCAATCTTCTAGACACCCGAGTATAAACGCAATATGGGTAGACAAAAACGTAACATGCATGCGCACAATAGAAGCCAAGACACAAAAACAGCAGAAAACACGAGGATTTTGTTACAAAGAATGGCAAAATATATAACCAGGTGAAGAGAGACACCGTTGCTGCTCTACACTTACCTATGTTACAAGCATTAGTGACGTAAAATCGGTGTCCTGCTTGAGTACACACCTTTAGCTTTGATGGTTTGTATATATCGGGTTATGTCGGGCTACTTTTCATGTATTAAACATGGATTGTAGGGTGTTCGCTAAGAAACGGAGATCATGTCCGCGGAAGGAGATCAATTTTGATGGCATATCGGAGATTTCTGAAGGAATACAAATGTATCCATCTGTTTATCGGTACCATCCTTCTTTTTTATTACATAAAATTGAAATATAGTTTTCGATTTTTCGACACCGAAAGCTTTTCTCCTATATATCATCATGGGGATGGCATTTTTATCATTTTTTTTTTATCTATACCGGATGTACTTACCTTGCTGGAAGATTCTGTTGATTGTTGAGATCGTGGATGTCTGCCTACCGGAGAGCTGAAAAATCACAAATACGTGTGTGCTGGCAAACTACTCGCAGGTAGTTATATATTACGTATCAGCAATATGAGATAGTGGTTGTTTTAAAATACGAAACGGTTGTAGAAAAGATACAGAATGCATTGATAATTCATACGAAACGCATAATCCCCATTTCTTATCAACATTCTTGTTTTTCGAAAATTTTAATATACTTTAAATCACCATTCATTTAGCCTGATAACCAGATGACCAGTAACCTTACTGTAGAGTTATCTTTGAGCATGATCTACACTAGTCCACAAAACTTATACTCAAAGTCCTTGAACGTTTACATAAAAAGCAAGTACCGTGTAGCAGTATAATTAAAAATGTAAAAAAAAGAACTTTGAATACTAAACAAAGAACTGAATTCTTGAATTGTTTCTATTTGATCTCTTTAAAACTGAACTATTGAAAACAGTTGACATCAAAATTAATTTACACAGTTGTATATGCACATATTTAACAACGCACGTACTCCTTGATGTATGCAGATGGTCTCGGGTCGTGCTTGCCAGGTTCCTTCGCTGCAGTTTTCGAAACGGATAGTGGTTGCTTTGCTTGCGATATATTTTATCCATCAGACGCATGAGCTATCACAATATCACAATGCTTGTTAGTAGTGGAGAAAGTGTCGCCTCAGGGACACTTTTCTCTGTTGGATTTGCATGGGAGTATGTTACCCACCTCGTGTGTTGGTGACATAATTATGTGAGGGTAACATATGACATCACATTTGTTGCTAAATATAGATTTTTTTATTGTTTTGGTTTTCCGATGTACTGATACTGTTAAAGACAAGAGTCTAATGGGCCTGCATCGCTCACCTGGTATTAATCTCACACTTCTAATCTTAAAAGTGATCTTAAATCAAGCTACTGGCAAAATATCAGTATTTATGACTATAAGTCATTCATAAGAACCCGATAAAAAGATTTAAAAATATTTCACTCCTGTGACCTTGAAAGTCGAATAAGGTCAATACGTTGAACAAATCGTATAGCCTTTCATCTCAGGATGCAACTTGCAAAGTATCACGATCCTATCCTATGGTTTATCGAGATTAGGTCATTTAAATGTTTATACATATTTGACCAAATGTGACTTTGAGAGTGGGTCAAGGTTATTCAAATAAAAAAGCTTGATAACATATTTTTACCCCCGTGACCTTAAATATAAGTTAAGGTCATTCATTTAAACAAACTTGGTAGCCCTTCATCCCAGCAGGCTACTGACCAAATATCATCACCCTGGACGTTTTGCG
Source organism: Mizuhopecten yessoensis (assembly GCF_002113885.1). Taxonomy (NCBI): domain Eukaryota; kingdom Metazoa; phylum Mollusca; class Bivalvia; order Pectinida; family Pectinidae; genus Mizuhopecten; species Mizuhopecten yessoensis. The sequence goes on from NW_018407426.1 coordinate 209,115, forward strand.
TTTTTAGATAATTGACTCCTGTGACCTTGAATTAGAGTGAAGGTCATTCATTTGAACAAATTTGGTAGCCCTTCATTCCAATTTGCTACTGGTCAAATATCACCCTGGGTATTTTGGTTATTCAGAAGTTGTTTAAAGTTTATAACATATTTGACCCCCTGTGACCTTGAATACGGATGAAGGTAATTTATTTGAACAAACTTGATAGCCCTTTATCCAAGCATGCTACTTACCAAATATCATCACCCTTGTCATTTTGGTTATTAAGAGGAAATTGTTCAAAGTTTTTAATATATTTGACCCCTGTGACCTTGAATATAGGTGAAGATCATTTATTTGAACAAACTTGGTAGCCCTTCATCCTATTTTGCTTCTGGCCAGCTATCATTACCCTAGGCCTTTTGGTTTTTAAGAAGAAGTTGTTTAAAGTAAAATATTGACGACGGAAGACGGACGCCGCACCACGGCATAAGCTCACTTGGCCCTTCGGGCCAGGTGAGCTAAAAAACGATAAGACAGGTTACCCGATGACGGTTTTTTAGCTCACTTGGCCCTTCGGGCCAGGTGAGCTAAAAAACGATAAGACAGGTTACCCGATGACGTCACGGCAAATACCATTTAGGAATATTGTTCGGAGACAATATATCAAAGAAATATATCGTCTTCAATTTAAATGGCTATTGTTATCAAATTGAATGAGGTATTGAATTGAAGGCACGTGTGACCACATATGTTCAGAGGTCAATGTCCTTGCTGGGGAATTCCAGGTGCTTAACATTGTTTGACCTACTGAGGCCTTTATGACCATGACAGGAATAGACTTGTATTTAATGGAGAGGTGCATGCTAGGACAGGTATTCCGAGATCAATGTCAATTATAATACAAGGTATTGTATATAGTTTAAAGGGTGATAGACCCTTTTTTAAATCCTTTAATGGCATTGCAATGCTCGGGTGGAACGTTATTGTGTATCAGAACGAACAAAACACCAGGTACCCGTTTAGACCTAAATTCATCGTACGTATTGCTATATATCCATCTCATTTGTTAACAAGAACGGGATACGCACATGTATCCACACAGCCAATGATGTACACAGTGGTGTGCTTATTCATGCGGTAAGACACTGTATACAATACATTGTGTACCAAAAGACGTAATGAAAACTTTGTTGCTTTAATGTATCATATAATGAAGATCAAAAGAAACGATGTGTACATGTATTCATTGGAGCTTATTGTTGCCGTCGTTATAGGTAACAAACAGGTTTTGTGATGACAAAGCAGAATACATAATATCCAAACATGTACAATACACAGTCATTATATAATACATGCTATATTAATCTGAATTCCAGGCTAAAATACACTAATATAGTTTTCAACAAGTCACTGGTGTATATTGTTGATAAATAATAACAAATAATATATTAGATAATCATGTTTTCCCCAATTTTAGAAAAGGCCTCAAACTGTATGGGATGGGATGACTCGTGTTCGCAACGAATGACAGAGACATTAAATGGCTTTATATACATATGACTTGGGTGCTGTATTTATATTGGAGATGTCATGCTTTAAACATGTTACCCGTAATGCAAAAGGAAGGGTATAAATAGCCGACAAAACTGTATACAATCATGATTGAGACGCCACACAAATGGAAAATGAGGAGAAGCAGCCCTTCAATTGACAAATATTAACGACTGGAGAAAGATATAATAATTGGAGGCAAAGCACAACGGATGTCGGTCTCATATGTACGAGGTTTCCCGCGAAATGCACCACCATTTTGACTACTGATGATGTACGTCTTCGGGTCAATTATTTCCTTTACGGTCCCATATATCCATTTTTCTCCATCAATATATTTGAAAAGTAATTTATCTGACGCTTAGTTCGGAATGCGAACGCGATTTCTATCAAATGTCCGCGTTACGGCTCTCTTACGCACTTCACGTTTCACATGGTACTCGGTCTTAGTCAGTTGATTCACATAAGATACACTGACGACACTAAGAATCAAACAACGAGTTTTCCTCCCAAATATCAACTGAGTTGCACTTACGCCCGTGTCCAGAGGCGATTATTACTTTGCTTTAGTATGGCTGGTTGGTCTTCGTCATCATAAAGAAAGAGTTTTACGAAGAAGAGTTTTCATGACATTGACTGCTGGCTCGGCTTTCTTGTTCGCCTGTTGGTTCATTGTGGGAAGATGTTACGTGAGTAATTTCCCTTCGATGAACCAAATTGTGAAAATCCTGACTGGTAAATAGCGGACCTCCGTCCGACACTATCATGTTGATATGCCGTAACGTGTACAATGCTTTTTCAACGGGGAGATGACGCGAGCTCTTGTCGCAGAAGCGAGTAAATCACACTCGATTAGATTGGAGTGGTAGTTCATAGATATCAGAAAGACCTTCCACGTGATGAGGACAAATCAAAATCGATTTCTTCCACGGCTGATCTCATTCCCTGTGTTGTGTAAGCGGTTTCATTTCTTGGCAAATTTTACACGTGCTTGCTAGTTGATTGGCGCGTTGGCAAGAATAAAGTCCCGCCTACTCATATTTGATTATAATTACGTTCATTAGCAATTGACCCTTGCGTAAATCAAAATTTGGAAAAGCATCATAGTAGTTATATGCACTATTTCGAGTATAGATGTGTGTGGTTTTGAACTGTGTAAGACTGAAAATCATTTTTTGAAACAAATATGTGTACCTTAGTCGGACATTGCACGCCTAGGTATTCAATCAACTTTGATTTTTGATCTGCAGCAACATCTACAGCAAGCTCTGATCGACCTCACACAGCACCAAATAATCAGAAACGTCACCAAAGTTATAAACAGCAAGACGTCCAGAAGGTAATATTTATATAAAGGCATGTCAGTCGCCGGTGTTTGGAGGTAGTCGCCACCATGTTGGATCACGTGATCAATCCAGTACGCAGAACGTTCACTGGGCGTTCCCTGTTGACCATGGAAAATGTTTGACGCTTTTTTAATTTTCACGCCATATTTGGGATTATCAAGAATTTCCTGTATGGCATTCGATAATTCAAAATCTGTAAATTTGCAGAAATCGTAAGAAATACCAAATCCTTTAAAAACCATTTTACGACAGTTGTAAAATCCATCTGTCAAGAAGGGGAGGCCAATCATCGGCACTGCGTTGTACAGCCCCTCATAGAGGCCGCCACTGCCACAGTGAGTGATGAACGCCTTGGTGTTGGGATGTCCTAGCAGATCGTTTTGGGGCAGCCACGGCATCAGTAAGATATTACCATCCTCTTTTGTCTCGTTTTCATACCTTAGCACGAATTTTACATTTTTGAATTTCTTAAATACACTAATAAGTATTTCCATCCTAGATGCAGGGAGACTGTTGGCAATACTCCCAAACGAGGCTACAATGACTCCATTAGTTGCAGAATCCATGTAAGAATTCAGGTCAGATGGCAAGGGTTTGGGTTTCTCGGTTCCAACTCCTCCAACAAATGCTACATTGGGCATCAACGGTCTTGGAAAGTCCAGTACAAAGTCCATGTCGACAAGATGAAACGCCGTGCGTCTATGTAAGACCTCTAACGGCACAAATGGCTTTTCTGGAACATACGTCGCAACCAAATCGGTCGGGAAAATCACCTGAGGTGAAACAGCCATCACCACCGAAAAGAGTGTATTGACTACTCGTTGAATGAACGACATTTCGTCAAGGAAACCAAGGAGAGCGAAGGCAGGATGCACAGATGGCATAAACGGTATTCTTGTCCTGACAGGTGTGTGCATGACACCAAGCTGCACATAAGGGATTCCTAGTTTGTAGGCGAGAACTGTGAAGCAGTCCGCTATCATTACATTATCAATATAAGCCAAATCAAAGTTCTGCTGTTGTAAAACTTTAAACAGAGCTTCGTCTGAGAGCAGAGCATGGCATACATTATTGACGATAGTTATAAATTTGAAATATGGCGGCATCTTATTACATGCATCATCTATGGAATCCTTTGCAACTACGCTGAAATTTTTGTACGCTTCTGGTACTATAACACTAGTAGTGTTGTCTTCCTTCACTTTATTTGCAAATTCTTTGCTTAGGATAAAAGTTGAATGGTGTCCATATTTATTTGCAAGTGATGTGGCTACAGTGAGTGTGGGTTTGACGTGGCTCCAAAGTGGAAGCACCAATATCAATATATTTCCAGTCTCCACCGGAATCGGAAACATGATCGCTGTAAACGCTATACACACACAAATACATCTGCACTCCATGACGAAATACGCCTGAAATATAAACATATTAATGTGATAGTGTTATAACATTCTTGCCATAGGTAATTGATGAATATGAACTTAATTAGTTGCGTCGAACATCGTTTTATTTAAAGGGAAATAAATTGGAAATTGGAAACATAACGTTTTTATTGATGAGTATCATTTAGAGTAGAGAAACTTCAGAAATCAAAGTACCGAAAAATAATACAATGAACAAATAACTTAGTTTTGTACTGAAGTGTACACTATCAGAGACCTGTAAAATATTAAGTGCTCAAAAGTGATATGACCAATACAATCATGCATGTTCCAACCGACAATAAATAGTTGAAATATGGGCTTGAGGAATATAGAAAGTTTCCGGTATTTTATGGTGGGAAGATAGATATTTTATGAAGGTAGATAAGTATTTATTTTGGGATAAATATATATATTTTATTAAGTAAAGTAAGCTATTTTATGAGGGAGTAGGCACTTTATAAAGGTAGATCGATATGTTATGAAGGAAAGTTAGGTATTTTTTGGGCGATAGGTATTTTATAATGGTAGATCAGTATTTGTTTAGGTATAGGTAACTTTTATTATGATTCATTTTATGGGGTAAAGAGGTATTATATTATGGTATATCGGCATTTTATGAAGAGTAGGTAGGTATTTTATAGAGTAGATTGGTATTTTATAATGGTTATTCGGTATTTTATGAAGGATAGTAAGGTATTTGTTAAGGGGTTGTTAGGTATTCTTTGTTATATATAGGTATTTTATAACGGTATATCGGTATTTTATGAAGAATAGGAAGGTATTTTTGAGTGATTGTTAGGTATTCTTTGAATAGATAGGTATTTTATAATGATAGATCGGTATTTTTTCGAGGTATAGGTAACTTTTATTATGAGGGGTAGTTAGATATATTTTATAGGGTATTTAATGGATTGGTATTTTATAATAGGCGTTCGTTCTTTTTGTATTCTTCGGGAAAGATAGGTATTTTATAATGGTAGATCGGTATTTAATGAAGTATAGGTAGGTATTTTACGAGGATATTAAGATATTTTATGTGGTAGATAGAATTTATATCATGGTTAATCGGTATTTTATGAGGGTAGTTAGATATTGTATGGGGTAGATAGAAAGTTTAATATGTATCTCATTAAAGTAGATCGTAATTTTACGAAGAATAGGTAGATATTTTATAAAGGTATTTAGATGTTTTATGGCGTTGGTAGAAATTATATCATGGTTTATCGGTATTTTATAAGTGTTAGGTAGGTATTATATGGGGTAGATATATATTTTATTCTGGAAGATCGGTGCTTCATGATAGTAGATTGATATTTTATGGGGCAATAAGTATCTTATAATGGTTTATCGGTGTTTTATGAAGGGTTCATGTAGGAATTTTAAGGGGGTAAATAGGTATTTTAAGAAGGTAATAGATATTTTATAGGGGTTAATCGGTTATTTATTGGATATATTTTTGCTGTAAGATAGGCATTTAATATGGTAAATCGACATTTTAGGAGGTGGTAGATTGATACTTTGAAGAGGTTGATAGGTATTTTAAAGGGGCAAAAAGTTATTTTAGGGGGAAGGAAAGATATTATTTGATTTGGGATAGATTGTCATTTTAGGGGGAATAGAAAGGTATTTAACTGAGCACAAAGCCAACAAGGCTGACTGAGGGTGGAAAAAAACATGTAAAGCAAGTGAGATTTTACCTGTACACCATTCAAAACACTCAGGTAATCTGGCTTGCCTAGTATCAATAGCCTTGTTAGCTTCATGAATTATTGTAAAATATCAAATGAAAAGATTTGAGGCATTTCTTACATTTTTCTCGATAATTGTGAAAACACAGATACTTCAAGAATGCATGTACAGGTAAGTTTTTTCATGAATTATAATATTCAGTGCAATTTTGCGCCACTTAAATTCTGATTTTAAAAGTTGAAAAGGGTGTGTCTACCTTTGACCAATGCAATAATTTACCAGAATTCTGGTAATCCTTGTTCTGACGTAACAAAACTATATCGTAGACTTTGACCAGACTCTCTCTCTTCGGCGTAGCTTGCGCAGACAACAAGAGTCTGATTGAACGAGAGTATTCATATATAAGAAAACACTACAGGTTCTTGCTCAGGCAATCTGGCTTGACTTGTATCAATAGCCTTGTTAGCGTCATGAACTATTGTAAATTATCCAATGAAAATACATGAAATCATTCTTGAAATTTGAAGCATTTTCTTCGATAATAGTGAAAACACGGATACCTCAGGAATGCATGTACAACTAAGTTTTTTTATGAATTAAAATATTCAATGTAATTTTACGCCACTTAAATTCTGACTTCAAAACTTGAAAAGGGCGTGTCTAGCTTTGACCAATGAAATCATTTACCAGAGATCAAGCCAGATTACTTGAGTGAGAACCTTTAGTGTTTTGAATGGTGTACAGGTAAAATCTCGCTCGTTTTGCACGCTTTTTTCAACCTCAGTCAGTCTTGTTGGCTTTGTGCTCAGTTATGATTTATTCAGTGGAAGTATATGCCATTATTCTGGAGATTCGAAACATTTTCTTACATTTTTCTCGATGATAGTGAATAAACAGATATTTCAGTAATGCATGTACAGGTTAGTTTTTTCATTAATTTCATTATTCTTTAAAATGTTTAAACGGCGTCGACATAAAGTCTGGAAACGAAAGTAAAAACACTGCCCTCTGGTGATGGTAATTTCTGAGTATTGTTTTTGATCAGAATCTTGAATTACAAGTGATCAAGCGTCTGGTTGAACGAAACTACGGCGTAGTTTGCGCAGACATTAAGAGTCTGGTTGAACGAGACTATGTTTGAGCAGACTTTTTAATTACAAGTGAGCACGCGTCTGGTTGAACGAGACTCATATATATGTAGAAATGTTTCCTCTTCTGACTGTGTATACAATTTTAAAGGATAGAAAAACGACGCGTGTACGTTGGAGGTCCGACGATGAGTGTCTTACTGCTGTTTTGTGGGCTTTACATAAGACACCCGTAGAAGAGGTCCGAACCAGTTGCGTTAAAAAAGACTTCGCGCAAGGCAGTCCCTCAATGATCCCTATCTCGTGTGGAGGAGGGGAAACCTATATTTGTCAACTGATCTATTAAGGAAAGAGGTCAGTCCATCATCCCTCATTGGTCCCTCACTGATCCATCCTAACAGAGAGGGATTTACTATAAATATAGATAGACATTTTAGGGGGGATAGATAGGTATTTGATGGGGGTAAATAGATAACTTTAGGGGGAATAGATAGGTATTTTAGGGGGTATATAGACATTTATAGGAGGATAAATGGGTATCTAATGTGAATAGATAGATACTTTAGGGTGGTAGATAGGTATTTTATAAGGGGTGCTATATATTTTAGGGGGATAGATGGGTATTTCATGGGGACAGATAGATAGATATGAAAGGGGGCTAGATAGACATTTTAGAGGATACATTGGTATTTTATGGTAGAGTAGAGACATTAAAGCGGGATTAAATAGACATTTTATGGGGGTAGATAGACATATAAGCAGGGATAGATGGTTATTTTTGGGGAGTGGGGTAGACATTTTAGGGGGATAGATTTTTTTGTGAGTAGATAAACATTTTAGTGGGATAGACAGGTATTTTAGTGGTGTTTATAGATATTTTAGGGTGCATAGATGGGTATTTTATGTGGGGAGGGAGTCATTTAAGACGGATAGATACATTTATAATAGGGATAGACACTTCAGGGGGAAAATGTGTATTTTATGGTTGTAGATAGACATTTTAAGGGGGAGAAGGGTATTTTATATGGTGGTAAATTTTCTAGGGGGGGGGGGTAGAAACTGTTTGCGCAAGGCTAATATTTGGCGGTTGTCCCGATAGGAATCCGTTCGAGAGGATCAGATTTCGATGTTCATTGCATGGTAAAAACATCACGTTTAGGTGGGTACTTCTTGCTTATGGTGATGGCATTTAAGTTTTGTCCAAATAAAGTAAAATGTGATATTAAATTATTTTATCTTCATTATTCAACAATTAACGAGTAACACTGAAAACCTGTCAAAATTGTACCAATTGTGGTAGCGTGACGTTAAACAGGTTTTTTTTGTCTTTTCCGTATGTATGCTGGTATTACGTTTTGCTGGGTATCTAATTGCATGCTATCTAGACCGCAATCTTCTAGACACCCGAGTGTAAACGCAATATGGGTAGACAAAAACATAATATGCAGGCGCACAATAAAAGACAAGACATAGAAACAGCAGAAAACACGAGGATTTTGTTACAAAGAATGGCAAAAAATATAACCAGGTGTAGAGAGACACCGCTGCTGCTCTACACTTACCTATGTTACAAGCAGTATTGACGTAACATCGGTGTCCTGCTTGAGTACACACCTTTAGCTTTGATGGTTTGTATATATCGGGTTATGTCGGGCTACTGTTCATGTATTAAACATGGATTGTAGGGTGTTCGCTAAGAAACGGAGATCATGTCCGCGGAAGGAGAATCAATTTTAATGGCATATCAGATATTCCTGAAGGAATACAAATTTATCCATCGGTTTATCGGTACCAACCCTCTTTTTTATTACATAAAATTGAAATATAGTTTGTTATGATAGGACGTTAGGTGGGTTCGATTTTTCGACACCGAAAGCTTTTCTCCTATATATCATCATTGGGATGACATTTTTATCAAAACGTTTATCTATATCGGATGTACTTACCTTTGCTGGAAGATTCTGTTGATTGTTGAGTTCGTGGACGTCTGCCTACCGGAGAGCTGAAAAATCACAAATACGTGTGTGCTGGCAAACTACTCACAGGTAGTCATATATTAAGTATCAGCAATATGAGATAGTGGTTGTTTTAAAATACGAAACGGTTGTAGAAAAGATACAGAATGCATTGATAATTCATACGAAACGCATAATCACCATTTCTTATCAACATTCTTGTTTTTCGACAATTTGAACATATTTTAAATCACCATTCATTTAGCCGGATAATCAAATGACCTGTAACCTTACTTTAGAGTTATCTTTGAGCATGATCTACACTAGTCCACAAAACTTATACTCAAAGTCCTTGAACTTTTACATACAAAGCAAGTAACGTGTAGCAGTATAATTAAAAATGTAAAAAAAAGAACTTTGAATACTAAACAAAGAACTGAATTACTTGAATTGTTTCTATTTGATCTCTTTAAAACTGAACTATTGAAAACAGTTGACATCAAAATTAATTCACACAGTTGTATATGCACATATTTAACAACGCACGTACTCCTTGATGTATGCAGATGGTCTCGGGTCGTGCTTGCCAGCTTCCTTCGCTGCAGTTTTCGAAACGGATAGTGGTTGCTTTGCTTGCGATATACTTTATCCATCAGATGCATGAGCTATCACAATATCACAATGCTTGTTAGTAGTGGAGAAAGTGTCGCCTCAGGGACACTTTCCTCTATTGGATTTGCATGGGAGTATGTTACCCACCTCGTGTGAGGGTAACATAATTATGTGAGGGTAACATATGATATCACATTTGTTGCTAAATATAGATTTTTTTTATTGTTTTGGTTTTCCGATGTTCTGATACTGTTTTAAAGACAAGAGTCTAATGGGCCTGCATCGCTCACCTGTTATCAATCTCACACTTCTAATCTTAAAAGTGATCTTAAATCAAGCTACTGGCAAAAATATCAGTATTTATGACTATAAGTCATTCATAAGAACTTGATAAAAAGATTTAAAAAATATTTCACTCCTGTGACCTTGAAAGCCGAAAATGGTCAATACGTTGAACAAATCGTATAGCCTTTCATCTCAGGATGCAACTTGCAAAGTATCACGATCCTATCCTATGGTTTATCGAGATTAGGTCATTTAAATGTTTATACATATTTGACCAAATGTGACCTTGAGAGTGGGTCAAGGTTATTCAAATAAAAAACAGGCTACAGACCAAATATCATCACCCTGGACGTTTTGCGTTTTGGTTATTCAGAAGAAGTTGTTTAAAGTTTTCAGATAATTGACTCCTGTGACCTTGAATTAGAGTGAAGGTCATTCATTTGAACAAATTTGGTAGCCCTTCATTCCAATTTGCTACTGGTCAAATATTATCGCCCTGGGTATTTTGGTTATTCAGAAGTTGTTTAAAGTTTTTAACATATTTGACCCCTATGACCTTGAATACGGATGAAGGTCATTTATTTGAACAAACTTGATAGCCCTTTATCCAAGCATGCTACTTACCAAATATCATCACCCTGGGCATTTTGGTTATTAAGAAGAAATTGTTTAAAGTTTTTAATATATTTGACCCCTGTGACCTTGAATATTGGTGAAGGTCATTTATTTGAACAAACTTGGTAGCCCTTCATCCTATTTTGCTTCTGGCCAACTATCATTACCCTAGGCCTTTTGGTTTTTAAGAAGAAGTTGTTTAAAGTAAAATATTGACGACGGAAGACGGACGCCGCACCACGGCATAAGCTCACTTGGCCCTTCGGGCCAGGTGAGCTAAAAAAAACGATAAGACAGGTTACCCGATGACGTCACAGCAAATACCATTTAGGGATATTGTTCGGAGACACTTTATCAGAGGAATACATCTTCTTCAATTTAAATGGCTATTGTTATCAAATTGATTGGGGTATTGAATTGGAGGCACATGTGACCACATATGTTCAGAGGTCAATGTCCTTGCTGGGGAATTCCAGGTGCTTAACATTGTTTGACCTACTGAAGCCTTTATGACCATGACAGGAATAAACTTGTATTTAATGGAGAGGTGCATGCTAGGACAGGCATTCCGAGATCAATGTCAATTATAATACAAGGTATTATATATAGTTTAAAGGGTGATAGACCCTTTTTTAAATCCTTTAATGGCATTGCAATGCTCGGGTGGAACGTTATTGTGTATCAGAACGAACAAAACACCAGGTACCCGTTTAGACCTAAATTCATCGTACGTATTGCTATATATCCATCTCATTTGTTAACAAGAACGGGATACGCACATGTATCCACACAGCCAATAATGTACACAGTGGTGTGCTTATTCATGCGGTAAGACACTGTATACAATACATTGTGTACCAAAAGACGTAATGAAAACTTTGTTGCTTTAATGTATCATATAATGAAGATCAAAAGAAACGATGTGTACATGTATTCATTGGAGCTTATTGTTGCCGTCGTTATAGGTAACAAACAGGTTTTGTGATGACAAAGCAGAATACATAATATCCAAACATGTACAATTCACAGTCATTATATAATATATGCTATATTAATCTGAATTCCAGGCTAAAATACACTCATATAGTTTTCAACAAGTCACTGGTGTATATTGTTGATGAATAATAACAAATACTATATTAGATAATCATGTTTCCCCCAATTTTAGAAAAGGCCTCAAACTGTATGGGATGGGATGACTCGTGTTCGCAACGAATGACAGAGACATTAAATGGCTTACACATGACTTGAGTGCTCTATTTATATTGGAGATGTCATGCTTTAAACATATTACCCGTAATGCAAAAGGAAGGGTATAAATAGCCGACAAAACTGTATACAATCATGATTAAGACGCCACAAAAATGGAAAATGAGGAGAAGCAGCCCTTCAATTGACAAATATTAACGACTGGAGAAAGATATAATAATTGGAGGCAAAGCACAACGGATGTCGGTCTCATATGTACGAGGTTTCCCGCGAAATGCACCACCATTTTGACTACTGATGATGTACGTCTTCGGGTCAATTATTTCCTTTACGGTCCCATATATCCATTTTTCTCCATCAATATATTTGAAAAGTAATTTATCTGACGCTTAGTTCGGAATGCGGACGCGATTTCTATCAAATGTCCGCGTTACGGCTCTCTTACGCACTTCACGTTTCACATGGTACTCGGTCTTAGTCAGTTGATTCACATAAGATACACTGACGACACTAAGAATCAAACAACGAGTTTTCCTCCCAAATATCAACTGAGTTGCACTTACGCCCGTGTCCAGAGGCGATTATTACTTTGCTTTAGTATGGCTGGTTGGTCTTCGTCATCATAAAGAAAGAGTTTTCATGACATTGACTGCTGGCTCGGCTTTCTTGTTCGCCTGTTGGTTCATTGTGGGAAGATGTTACGTGAGTTATTTCCCTTCGATGAACCAAATTGTGAAAATCCTGACTGGTAAATAGCGGACCTCCGTCCGACACTATCATTTTGATATGCCGTAACGTGTACAATGCTTTTTCAACGGGGAGATGACGCGAGCTCTTGTCGCAGAAGCGAGTAAATCACACTCGATTAGATTGGAGTGGTAGTTCATAGATATCAGAAAGACCTTCCACGTGATGAGGACAAATCAAAATCGATTTCTTCCACGGATGATCTCATTCCCTGTGTTGTGTAAGCGGTTTCATTTCTTGGCAAATTTTACACGTGCTTGCTAGTTTGATTGGCGCGTTGGCAAGAATAAAGTCCCGCCTACTCATATTTGATTATAATTACGTTCATTAGCAATTGACCCTTGCGTAAATCAAAATTTGGAAAAGCATCAGGTGGCACATCACATTTGTCGATAGGCCAAATTTCATCTAAGAGGTTCGTCAATACTTGCATGTTCGAGTCCTCGTTTGTTGCCTTTCTGACCTTCGAGATCTTAGCAACCGGGATGTCACCAGAAACATCGACCGTACGCGTTCGTCACGGTTTCCGTACGTTGTATCCAAGAACACTCTGCTGTATTTGTCGGTGATAACAAGGTTAACTCCTTACCACTTCGAATTCCACGATGTATCGATGGAATCTCGTCATGATATCTTGCAGTTGGTTAGGAGCCATGCTGGGTTTTTGCAAAATTTTTTTTTGCAAATTGAGTTTTATGGTCTTTCTGAACTTTGACTTGTCGTCTATAAGAATAGTGGTCGAATCGCTAGTACAGTATGGTTGACTCTTCCTTTTCAATTCGTTTCTTCTTTCGTCCAATAACTATGAGGACTTTTGACACAAGTTCTACGGGTCGTCCTTCCTGTAACAGCACTGCTCCTGTGACGATTTTAATACTGTCAACCTGTATGACAACATCTTGCTCGGAATCAAAGTATGCACGACAGGGAGCAGTTGTGAGCTTACGCTCCAGCTGTACGAACGCTTTTTTGCACTCATTGGACTACTTCCACAGCCTAATCTTTCGAGTTAAAGTTCGGATCGGTTCCGGAACTCCAGCTTTATCCAGTAAAAACCCTAGACATGTACTATTTTACGTTTAACACAAGATTCTAGTATATCAGTCGTTGCAGACAAATCATAATCGGGTAATCAGGTTTGCTGATTCTCCACATTAAGTATGATGTTTATGACTTTTGACAACTTTTGCTGGTTGCTTTGGAAATAGCGCTTGCTACTTTCAGTCGGAATGGAAGTCTTGTCCATCTGTAGCGGCCAAAAGGAGTAATAATGGCAGTGAGCATGCTGGGCCTTTCCCCCAAACGCACGTGTCAATTAACTTCCTCTATGTTCAGCTTGCTGAACACTTTTGCATCTTGAGGTTAAGGCAACACCTCATCGAGAATCGGGAGTCGGAAAAGCACTATTTAGAGAGTACAAGCTTAACTCCCCAATAGACTTGTGTATAACAGGCTAACCCACTTGTAAGGCTCAATAACGGTCATAAGCACTCCTCGATCAAGCTCTTTTTCCACAGCATCCTGAATTGCCAAAGGTATTTTCCAACATTGTAGAACTTTAGGTGGTACACTCTCATCGGTACGCAAAGTTGCCTCCTCTAGACCGCCTAGCTTTTGAGAGGGCTTTGTCACCTGAAAAGTGAACGATCTTCATTTATTATTACAAAAATATGTTCTTGTATCGTCCTGAGACCTGAAAGATTATTGAGTCCATTTAGCATATTATCAAATGGAATCTGGCATTCAACACCTGTCCGATGTTACCATTTAAAAAAAAATGCTGTAAAACTAATTTCTGCCTTTACAGAAGTCACACGTTGCAACCTCGCTGAGATTTTCTCTTTTCCTCTAGAATGCCGTTTCCACATACATTAATGTTCCGTATAAGGATTAAATTGATATTCCAGCGGTTTTGTGGTTTTGGGGAAAGTTTCCTAGCTTTCGGCGTAGGTTTTTGAGTAACTTTGTTCACTTTTGGCATGGTGTAAATATTACGGATTTTCTTCACCTGCGTATAAATTAGACTGATCAAACGCCCTGCAACTTTCACTGACTTATCAATGGTAGGTTAATCATCTCTCAATAAAACTTCCTGTATCTTCCCAGTTACGGTGCATGCAATTTCGCAGGCATCATTCCCTCATTTCAAAAGATGCAGATGATCTAGTTTTAAGCTCAGTCAGAAATTTTATCAAATGATTCCCGATACAGCAAATTATAAATACCTATTCGAGTCTAGAATTTCATTCCCATGGAGATTGTTATGCTTTTCTAATGCAACATAAATTTAATCAAGTTACATTATCGATTTCCTCTCCCCAAATTAGTTGGTCATAGATTTCAAGCACATGGAATCCCACACTATTCTATCTTTCATTGCAGTTTGGACGAAATATGCTCGTTCTCAAACACATGAATCTGATTAATACATTTGTACTTCTCGTTGCCAGTGTTTAAAGTTCTCCGAAACATTATCGCAGCTAATGTGGAGCTGTAGGGGCAATCGAAACGAAGCAGCGAAGTTTTCAGAGTCAATGACACTAAAACAGTGTGCAAAACATGATGTTGTTTTAGCATAATACTATCATCGCCGCTGCCACCATATTAAGTGTTGGGTTCGTGAGCGAGCACAAACACGTATGTATGCTGGCAAACTACTCGCAGTTAGTCACATAATACGTAACAGTATTATTGGATAGTGGTTACATGAAAAAACAAAACGGGTGTCTACAGAATAGAAATGGATTGTAGATTTATAAAAATAAAACCCGCATATACTGTTCTTGGGCGCGTTCGCTTTACATTGTCAAGCAGCATCAATCATTTTAAATAACAATTCGTTATAATAACTTAAGTAGTAGATATATCGAGAAAGTATCAAACAGAAGCATATCCCTATGTACATGTAAGGTCTGGTTGGAGGTCATAGATATTAAAATGTTATAATTACATTAATACCACTTAAATCTATCCTCTCCTCGAAATTCCGAGGTTAATTTTCACGCTCACATATGTTATACGTTCTATGCAGAGAATGTAAGACAGTACAAAACCTTGAATTTATAGTTTGACTTAAACCACATATTCGACCATACCTGTAGCTGGATTTTGGTAATAATAAAAGCATGGGCGAAGTCAACATCAGGTATATTTTGCATGATGAATCAAACTTTCCAAATAGCCCATCATACATTGATGTGGGGACTCACCTATCATTTCCTGAATTTACTAATATCTATAAAACAAGCATCTACAAAGTGTTGGACAGAAAGAGCAATCTGCTCAATCGACAGATGAATGAAGCCATCATGATCAGCCGCATCAGATCAGCACTGAATCAAGGTGAGAGGGCTTACAGATTCTCGCACAGTTATTTGACCAGTTATTAAAACGTAGCCGATTCGGTGTGATTTGTAATTTTGTTCATATTTTTACATTGCTAGCTCGTACACATTTTACACCTTTGTGAACATACACTTCACATTGTCTGATGAAGGTGACATGATGAATACCGTAGTAGTCACATCACACATACACACTTCCTGTTTTAATAGTTGTGTTATATGAACTTTTCTTCAGTATGCACTTACTGACCTGAGAAAACTGTTAAGAAATAAAATAAACAACTATTAAACCATGTTGTCATTTCGTCCAATGCGGACTCATTGGTGGTACAAAGACCAAAATAACGAATGAAAATTCAAATTTAAATGTTCCAAAACTAATGTAGAAAAACCAGGATAGGTGCCTTTAAACCCGTATAAATTTACACGTATTGGCTACAAAAGATATTTCATTTTAAACTAGTATTTCTTACAAGCAGTGTCGGAATAAATTCCATATAAAAGGTTGGGCCAAACCACGTTGTTTCGTAAAAAAATGTTGCTAAGGAACATAATGTTGCTAGGTAAGGAAGCATATATATGCAGACAGCCAAGAAAGGAAACATTAGTTTCACAGCACCATATGGCCATTTCCACCATTTAGAACACAAAAGCGGAAGGGAAAAGAACCTATAAAATAAACATGTTTTGGCAATACCAGATTTATTCTTAAACTAGTGTTTCTTACGAACGTTGCAAGAACGTATCACAGCTTCAAGATTAAGGCCATTGTTAGGAAGTGATCATTCATCAGCAGGGTTAGGAAACTTGTTGCGTAAAATAATCACTCAACACACAAAGTAGGGAAATACCGATTCAATGATGGTGAAAGACAAACAAAGTAAGCATTTTACTGCACCTTTGGCCAATTTTCTTTGACTCATCAGCCGTATACTAAAGTGAAAATAAAGAAAATCTAAGTCTGACATATTCCAAAATATTTAGAAATACAGCGAAAGTGGAAAGTTCAACCAACAACCCGGTTACGTAAAATAATCAATAGAAATACAAAGTAAGAAAATGATGATTAAGGAAAATGTTCCAACCTTATTATTCATGTTATATCTTGAAACAATCTTCATTCTTCCATACCTTGTGATGTAAATAAAAGCAAATAGCACAAAATTTCACAATATCTTTTTATTTAAAAAAGTTTACAAATATTTGCATTATAAAAATATCTAAGCAATGAATGTTTTGAGCAAATGTTGTTATGGTCCTATAACACACATTGCTATTGATGACAAACTTAATAAAGCCTGGTAGAGCTCTTTGTAAATTTGTCAGCGATAGAAATGTGTTTTATGGGACCATAACAATATTTGCTTAAATATTCATTATTCATATTTACATTTTGATAGAGTAGTTATGCTTTATTTAGTTATTTCGAACAGTTTTTGAACAGCAAATCAAGTGTTGACAACAATGAAATTGATGACGTCACAATAGAGATCGATGATGTTACAATAGCAAATGTTGTTATAGTCTCATAACAACATTTGCCTTCGCAACGCATTTCAATGGAAGGATGCAGAGCAAATGTAAATATATGAGAGTAAACTTCGAAGACCCCTCGTCGTGGGGGCTGGGGGTGGGAACATAGAGCTTAAACTGATGATTTTATTTTTTCTTTCTTCTTCTGCTACTGACTGTTAGCCGTTGCCATTTAAGCATTTTTGAAGCAAATCCCTAAAGTCTGACAAGAAATATTGATATCACCTGAGAATTTTCTTTAAAAATCATGTATTTTCACTACTTTCCTCAATTTTTCCCCACATGGAACCCCCC
>NW_018407426.1:226849-420718 GCF_002113885.1 Mizuhopecten yessoensis
CCCCCCCCCAGATAGGTGTCTGGATCCGCCACTGTTGGGTGATATCAATATTTCTTGTCAGACTTTAGGGATTTGCTTCTTTGATATGTGATAAGTGTTTGCAAGAGGATAATGCGATGATTGATTTGCACTGAAAAATAATGGGATAGAAGAAAATTTTGAAAATATTAAAAAAGAACGAAAAATGAGGATTACCTTATTAATTAAAAAATTAAATATAGTTGTTGCACTCGTGGTTTAAAAGACAGATAAGTAAATAGAGAAGAAAAAACCCAGTATCATAATACCAGAAGACAACAAGACAGTTCGCTTGAAGCAATAAGCAAAAGAATTGTATAATGTATATGTTTTTTAACCATCGAGAAATCTTATAAATTTCTATCATGATATCTGTGGAAAAAAAACTATTTCCTTGTACGCAATAATAATTAATGGAAGTGCGAATGTAAGTAGAATCTGAATATGTAGTCGAAAAAGGTTTTACATCATTTTTTCGCCACAATTTAGCCAAAAACAATGAAAATTTTGTACTGTATTGTTTAGAATGTGAGAATAAAAATAAAAATAAAATAAAAATACAATTTCAATTTTGTGTTTCGGTGACAAAAATCACGATTTAGCTTCGACGGTTGCCGAGTCGTGAGTTTACAAAACAATGTAAAACAGCGCTTCACAACATACATTTTGTATTTTGGAAATCAATTTGGCATTTATGAATTTGCGATATGTTATCCTTTCACAGACTGCAGGAATACGTAAGGCTTGGGTTTCTCGGTATCATTCGCTACCTTTACTAAACTACTGAGACAATTTTCACTGAGGTCGAAATTAGGTTTTTACCAACTCGAAACAGCATAACAAAAGCCAAGATAAACTGTAACTTAAATGATCAGAAATGTAAGTAAATCTGTAAACCAAAACATGTTTTGACATTTGCAATAATATATATATTCCCATTGTTGTATCAATCACATATACATTAAATGGCATTCAAATGTGTACATATTTAACTATAAGATTCGAAAAATCATACCTGCAATACATTGATGATATAAAAGGAAAATAAAATCATTTTAAATAAAGTGTTCTCATCTTTCCAATACATATATGTTCATCGGTTTTAAGAAATATGTACTTTTAAGGTAGTAGTCACAGGCAGTATTTCGAGTATAGATGTGTGTGATTTTGAACCGTGTAAGACTGAAATTCATTTTTGGAAACAAATACATTGCACGCCTAAGTGTACCTAAGTCGGACATTGCAAGTATTCAATCAACTTTGATTTTCGGTCTACAGCAACATCTACAGCAGGCTCTGATCGACCTCACACAGCACCAAATAATCAGGAACGTCACCAAAGTTATAAACAGCAAGACATCCAGGAGGTAATATTTATATAAAGGCATGTCAGTCGCCGGTGTTTGGAGGTAGTCGCCGCCATGTTGGATCACGTGATCAATCCAGTACGCAGAACGTTCACTGGGCGTTCCCTGTTGACCATGGAAAATGTCTGACGCTTTTTTAATTTTCACGCTATATTTGGGATTATCAAGAATTTCCTGTATGGCATTCGATAATTCCAAATCGGTAAATATGCAGAAATCGTAAGAAATACCAAATCCTTTAAAAGCCATTTTACGACAGTTGTAAAATCCATCTGTCATGAAGGGGAGGCCAATCATCGGCACTGCGTTGTACAGCCCCTCGTAGAGGCCGCCAATGCCACAGTGAGTGATGAACGCCTTGGTGTTGGGATGTCCTAGCAGATCGTTTTGGGGCAGCCACGGCATCAGTAAGATATTACCATCCTCTTTTGTCTCGTTTCCATACCTCAGCACGAATTTTACATTTTTGAATTTCTTAAATACACCAATAAGTGTTTCCATCCTAGATGCAGGGAGACTGTTGGCAATACTTCCAAACGAGGCTACAATGACTCCATTAGTTGCAGAAGCCATGTAAGAATTAAGGTCAGATGGCAATGGTTTGGGTTTCTCGGTTCCAACTCCTCCAACAAATGCCACATTGGGCATCAACGGTCTTGGAAAGTCCAGTACGAAGTCCATGTCGACAAGATGAAACGCCGTGCGTCTATGTAAGACTTCTAATGGCACAAATGGCTTTTCTGGAACATACGTCGCAACCAAATCGGTCGGGAAAATCACCTGGGGTGAAACAGCCATCACCACCGAAAAGAGCGTATTGACTACTCGTTGAATGAACGACATTTCGTCAAAGAAACCTAGGAGGGCGAAGGCAGGATGTACAGATGGCATAAACGGTATTCTTGTCCTGACTGGTGTGTGCATGACACCAAGCTGCACATAAGGGATTCCTAGTTTGTATGCGAGAACTGTGAAGCAGTCCGCTATCATTACATTATCAATAAAAGCCAAATCAAAGTTCTGCTGTTGTAGAACTGTAAACAGATCTTCGTCTGAGAGAAGAGCATGGCATAAACGATTGGCGTTAGTTAAGATTGTGAAAAAAGGTGGCATCTTCCTATTACAAGCATCATCTATGGAATCCTTTAAAAACCCATCTACACTGACATTTTTGTATGCAGCTGGTACTATAACACTAGTAATGTTGTCTTCCTTCACTTTATTTGCAAATTCTTCGCTTAGGATAAAAGTTGAATGGTGTTCATATTTATTTGCAAGTGATGTGGCTATATTGAGTTTGGGTTTTATGTGGCTCCAAGTTGGAAACACCAGTACCAATATATTTCCTGTCTCCACCGGAACAGGAAGTATGATCGTTACCACCGCTATACACAGAAAAACACATCGGCAGTCCATGACGAATGAATCTGAAATATAACATATTTCTTTTTGTAGCGTGTTTTTGATAACGCACGTGTGCCAAACACACGGTAATTATGGAGTATGCATTGAACTTAGTTGTGTCGAACTTTAAATAGTTTTATGGGTTTTTTATTCAAATATTTTATATTAATATATTGAAAACATCAAGTTTTTATTTATGAAAATTAAAAAGTAGATAATTAGAAACTTGAGAAAATAAAACCCAAAAATAGTAACATGTCCAAAGACCTGTAAAATAAAAAATGAAAAGGGATATAAATAACTGCGAAAATGAAGACGTATCCAATACATTCAAGCACATGAATGTTCCAGTCGTCAGTATATAGTTAAAGTATGTGCTTGAGGGATATAGCAAGTGTCTGGTTCCTTTCGACCAGGCTTATTTCCCGTCTTCACTTTTTTCAATTAATCTCAACTCAAAGAAGAGCTTTTCTTTTTAAAAAGAATATATACAGTTACACATATGGAGTGTGAACATTTTGAAACAATACCCATTGAATAGAATTCCTGTTGTGCAGATAAGTTTTGTGAATAAAATGAAATCTAACATTAGTATGGATTTCCATTGATATTGTAAATATGCAAGCAACTCAAAGTGGGTAAAATGCCAAAGAAATTGGAATGCTTTTTTGTTGAAGATTCCTTAAAGTCTTATATTCGGTTGTTCATGTTCCACAGCGAGTCAAGCGCCCGCAGTCTATGGGTACATTCGGGTACCAGATTGAAACGGTTGAACCTTTAAAGAAAACAGACAGGCACAGATCTGAACGGAGGCTGACCCCAGGAAAATGCGTCACGTGAAGATTGAGGGGTCCAGGCGTACCTGACCGAAACTAAATTGCTGACTATTACTAATTTGCGTTATTTCTTTCTAAAACAATGTCAAGCAACACGTAGTTTTTACGATACGTTATGTTATTCAGCGAACGCGTAAAAGAAGGGCGCAGTATTCTTGATACATTTTTTTTTATTCTCCGAAACTGTGCATTTTAGCTCTGCTTATAGAAAGGTCTAATTGTGCTTGTGTTTATCGTGGAATATTTCTTTGCCACACGTACTGTTTCAATTGGGATACGCGAATGTAGCCTATATGTGTTAGTGTCGTGGTCCGACATGTAGCTCCGCCCGTCGCCGGTCATTACTAATTTACTGATGGATACTACATAAATAATAGGGAGTCTTTTATCATTTATCTCGATCATGAAAGTGTTAAATAATAATCCTAAATTCACTATGGCTTTACCGATAGCATATGACATATATTTAAGTAATGTCTTACTTTGCTTTTTTGCAGAAATGCATGTAAACACCACTGCAATCACGGGTGATAGTTCACCGGAAGTTGGCGATAAAGGGGCGAGGGCAATGTCAGGAATGGACTCAAGTTTGACTTAAATGTAGAAAATTGTATTTCACTCGGAAACCATTCCATGAAAGAAAACATTATATTTTACTATTAAAGTTTATATTTTATTAATGATTGTGAAGAACTCTTTATGGAAGCGTGGTAGGAATGAACACATGTGGAGTAGAACTTACTATTTTATACGTTTATATGTAATCTGTTGATGAACAAATTGTGAAGTTTAATTTGCGATAAAATAACATTTTTTTTACCCAAATTCAATGCTGTTTTTTTGTTTGCAGTTTTTTTTACGATTCAAGTGTTGTACTGGTGGAAATATGAATTTGCTTACTTGTGTTTAACAGGAGTGATCTAATTGAAATCAGATCAACGCGCTCCCATTCAATGATCTGTAATGAAGTCGAGGTTTTCAACAAATAAAGCTGCGAAGAAATATCACATTTGCAGAATTTGAGATACAACAACTACGAATTATCTAAAACGTGTTTTAGAAAAATGTAGAAGAATAATGGTTTTAATCCTTCTGGTTCTCGGCCACAGATTGTGAAGTCTACTTTTTCCATTTTAATAGTAAAATAATCGTTGGTTATATCCTATGGAATATTGTTATTGAAGTGAAAACTTTTCATTTTTATTTATGCCTTACTACGGCATCCGTCTGTCAACTTTTTCTTTTGAACGACTTCTTCTGAAGAACTGGAGGACCTAGGACCATGCTATTTGGCCAGTAGGTACCTGGGATGGAGTGCTATAAAGTTTCCTCAATAAAATGACCACAAGGTCACAGGGGTCAAATATGTTAAAATTTCAAACCACAAAATCCTAAGAACCATTTGGACTAGAGTTATAATACTTGGGTATGTTATGTAGAAAAATTGTATAAAAAAAAAATAAAAAAAATATTACAGTAATGAGGTCAAAGGTCAACTTTAAGTGCTAGTCGTGGATCAAAGGTCAACGTTGGTTAAAAGCTTTAACAATCTTCTTCTCAAGTTCCATAGGCCCAGGGTCATGCTATTTGGCCAGTTGGTACATGGGTTGGAGTATATAAAGTTTCCTCATTAAAATTATCTTGAATTACTTTTGAGGTCACAGGGGTCAAATATGTTAAAAACTTCAACCAACAATATCCAAAGAGCTACTTGGACTAGAGTCATGATACTTGGGTATATTATGAAGACCAGCAGTGTGAATCGTTTTCCTAATTACAGTAATGAGGTCAAATGTCAACTTTAAGTGTTAGATGAAGTCAAAGGTCAACGTAGGTTAAAAGCTTTAAAACTAAAATTTCAAATTTTAAATAACAATATCTTCAGGACCGTTTAAGAGATGTTAAAATGTCTTGTGTTCTAGTTACCGAATTTTGTCTGAAGTTACCTATGAGCAGTTCCATGTAACAAAAGAAACAGGTGAGCAATACAGACCCTCTGGGCCTCTTGGTTATCAATAGCGCAGCTAATTGATAAAAAAAATCCCATACAATGAATTCTCAAACATATTTTTGCCCATTTCCTTTGTGCTTTAAAAAAAATAAGTTTTACCAGTATTTTTCTCTTATGTATAAACTTCATGCTATTTCCTTTATTTATTTATATATATATATATTTGAGATATTATATATCCATAATTGCTATGTGTTTAAAGTCATTAAAAGGATTTACTGTTTTTAATATATCACCATAATAACGTCCTATACAAAATATGTTCATGGGATATTGATTTTTATTTTCATATTGAAATCAGTTTTAATGTCTTCGCCTAAATATGAATTAATCGAGTGTTTTATACAAAAAATGTAGAATTACGTGGAGACATTCGAAAAAGTCAAAGAAAAAAGCTTGGTGTTCCGGAAGGTTAAGCGCCTTCTACTTCCTCTATGACACCCGCCACGAAACACTGGGTTAAATCCAAGTGATGTCACGAAACCCGTAGCGAGAAAAGAGGATCTGACAACGTAACAACAACGAACAATACGGAGCATAATTTAACCAATCTACTTTCATATCGCACTCGTAAATAACATATTTCTCAAAACATAACGATGACAACCATAAAGTCTTAGTCAACTTGCATCTTTCGAGTTTGTTCGTCAGCCGTCGGCATCTGTCACGGAAATCTAGGTGTTTGAAGCAAACATTTGAATACCAAATATAATACCGTATAATATATGGGGGAGCAGGGACGTTTTTATCAATAAAGAGAAAGTTCACAATGTTTTAAATAAAGACCACAGTGAAAGATTGATGTAAAGGAATCTGATGTGCCCGTTATTGCACATTCATGAGGCTGTATACGATCGAAATGGTCAATAAATGTCCTGTTATCTAAAGACGACACATTGTCGATATACCTCGAAGCATCTATAGAATAATTCCATTGTTGCTGATACCGATTTTTTTTATTCAGCGAACCTGCATCACTCAGAGCAGAAATGCAGTTTTGGAGGATTTGCCTTAGTTGAGAAATAGTAATAATAATAATAATTCGAGTTTCTTATATACCGCTTTATCACAACCTAGTTCGTAGGTCATCTCAAAGCGTATATAGTATGGGGCCTTTGCAACCAGCCAATATCTTTCTCAACTCCCTGGGGAGCATACAGCCAGTGCTGCCATTTCGGCGCTCACAGTTAGCATTCAACAAATCTAGCACTTCCCAACCACGTACTCATTTACAGCTGAGTAGACTGGAACAAGCGGAGTAAAGTGTCTTGCTCAAAGATACAACACAGGGCTGTGACGCGAACCCGCAACCTTCGATCACGAGCCCGGCGTCCTCCCACTAGACTACCGTGCCTCCAATAAGGAATAGGTGATCACAGCCCCCAACAGAAAAACCACAGAAACAGACATGGTTATCATTAAGCCGGAATAAAACAGATCGAAATTTTCTAAATTACTTCCACAATTTCTTATTTGACATACTGTTATGTTTACTTTTCTATCGACGCGATATTTGAAAATCTTAGTACTTTGGAGCCTGATCGTTCGGAAAACTGTGGTTGAAATATTCGGATTAGAAGATTTTAAATTCCATTGTGTTAAGCGTCGGGTATAAGCGTGCTAGGCCTTTTCACGGCTTTTTACTTTATATGTTTTACACGTTTCCCGTCCTGAGTGTGGGCCGGTATTAACGGAAAGTTGATAACTTTTCCGTTTCGTCCTGCTGATGTGTAAAACAAGCGAAGGTTAACGGCACGGGTTTAACCATCCTCGATAACCAGCGGCTACGTTCACTTTCGCTCAGAACAAAAGTGAGCGTAACCCCTGGATATCGACGATGGGGATAAACGGCTTCGATGGAAACAGGTGTTGCACCCATGATGTATATTAACCCGACGATTATCATCACGCACATCAAATCTTAAAATATTTTGTTTAAAACACTATGTGACTAGTTGCGATGACAAGGTAATGTAAATAGACAAGACTGAAACTGTATTAGCATAGTATGCTGTGTTTTATGGCCGTAACAACACGTACAGCAGCATGTATGTATAATGTATATCATTAATTCCAGCACTCTCATTCACTTAAATGTTAGGGGAAAACACACAAATTATTGGACTTGCGTATTTTAATTTAATACTTGCATATGTGTCTTCGATATTTCACTGAAGAAAACATTATCCTAAACGGGACGCGTGTTAAAGGATCTAAGTGTATGGTTGCACACCCCAGTTTTGCCATAGGACTATAATTATGCTCTCAAGCACTGGATGTGAAAATGAAGCGAACCACTTTACCTTGTGCATTTGGCATCTAGACAATTAAACGAGGAATATTAATTTCGGTCCGTCCGTCTTTCCGGCTGTCAAGTTTAGTTTCCGTGCAATAACTTCCGTAAAAAGGGTACGATTTCAACAATATTTGGTATGCGGATACATATTAAAACGTTGGGAGGCCGCGTTCGATCATGAATTTGATCCATGCATATTAACGTATACTAAAAGAGGTTACAAACTTGCGATTGGCTCATTACTTTCCATGGAAATAACTGCCCTAATAATGGGTCGATTTCAACGAAACTTGCTATGTGTATACATATTATCACGTTTGAGGACGAGTTCGATCGATAATATGATTCATGCATATTTACGCATACTTAATAAGTTTACGAACTTTTAGTAAGCCAGTTGGTTTCGTGCAATATTTGCCTTAATAATGGGTCGATTTCTCGTTGACACGTCTCCGGCAGAGTTCGATCGTGAATATGATCCGTTCCTAGTTACACATACTTACTGTAGTTACACACTTGTGATATGCTAATTGTTTTCTGTGCATTAACTGAAAGTTGTGGATATAAAGTCCAAAAATTTGCTTATTGTGACCACGTGCACTGTTCCATGAAAGTTGTTTCAGACCATGAAACAGATTTTCAACCCTTCCACCCCTATATAACTTTAGTAGACTCTACCATGCATTTACATGGATGAGTCCATTATGGTCTACAGTGGTGAAAGGGTTAACTGTAATCTGTAATGGTAACAGGATAAACGCTTCTGATTTGCCACAAATAAAATACTGTAAAAGTACTTATTTTAGCTGGACTCAAGTTTTAGGTATCATCAAATATTGAAAGAATGACACTTTCCTGAATCGTCACACTTAACCTCTATGCAATAGTGATACTATACACTGAAACTTCAATTTTCAAAGCGTAAAATGCTCTAAAATTAGAATAATATGTACTTTTACATGATATCAAGGTGATATCCTAGCTTCACCCGAGACATATACTCTTTGTTGCACATACTGGGTAACTTCAAAATGAAGAATTATGTTGAACATCTAAGGATTTTCCGTTTTTTATCACATACACCCTTTCTGACAATACAGACTAGCCATACAGCCAATAGCATCAAGAAGACAAAGCCAATCTTATAAAATACAAATGAATTGTTTTTATTTCTTAAACTTTAATGCATATTCTGTGCATTCATATTTCAGCGGATTAATGACATTTGAATAGTTCATAAACTTTAACAATCAACACTATGTAGGCCTTCAACAAGATCTGATGGTCATAAAAAATTGTAGATAATAATTATACAATCGTAAGGCAACCAGATAGCTAAACTAGAGCAGATGTCCTGAGTTGGGAGGTCCCAGGTTCAAACTCCAGTTGCCATGACATTTTGCCTTTCCTGTTACATTTTACACACAGCACCTAAGGTAATATTTGGGCTTGTGTGTATTGAGAAGGAGTGTAGGGGAACTGGACTGGGTTGATTGCCGGTGACCAGATAGCTCAATTGGTAACAGCAACTATCCAGATAACTCAATTGGTTACAGCAACTATCCAGATACCTCAATTGGTTACAGCAACTATCCAGATAACTAAATTGGTTACAGCAACTATCCAGATAGCTCAATTGGTAACAGCAACTATCCCGATAACTCAATTGGTTACAGCAACTATCCAGATATCTCAATTGGTAACAGCAACTATCCAGATAACTCAATTGGTTACAGCAACTAGCCAGATAGCTCAATTGCTTACAGCAACTATCCAGATAGCTCAATTGGTAACAGCAACTATCCCGATAACTCAATTGGTTACAGCAACTATCCACATAGCTCAATTGGTTACAGCAACTATCCAGATTACTCAATTGGTTACAGCAACTATCCAGATAACTTAATTGGTTACAGCAACTATCCAGATAGCTCAATTGGTTACAACAACTATCCAGATAACTCAATTGGTTACAGCAACTATCCACATAGCTCAATTGGTTACAGCAACTATCCAGATATCTCAATTGGTAACAGCAACTATCCAGATAACTCAATTGGTTACAGCAACTAGCCAGATAGCTCAATTGCTTACAGCAACTATCCAGATAGCTCAATTGGTTACAACAACTATCCAGATAACTCAATTGGTTACAGCAACTATCTAGATAGCTCAATTGGTTACAGCAACTATACAGATAGTTCAATTGGTTACAGCAACTATCCAGATAACTCAATTGGTTACAGCAACTAGCCAGATAACTCAATTGGTTACAGCAACTATCTAGATAGCTCAATTGGTTACAGCAACTATACAGATAGTTCAATTGGTTACAGCAACTATCCAGATAACTCACTTGGTTACAGCAACTATCTAGATAGCTCAATTGGTTACAGCAACTATCCAGATAGCTCAATTGGTTACAGCAACTATTAAGGTTTGGAGGTAATGGGTTGAAATCCCGGTCGGGTCCTTGCATTTTTCCCTTTCCTGTTACACATTCCACATTTTGTAGGTAATATTATGTAAGTCTTCATACAAGTTCTGAAGGTCACATGGGTTCAAAAAACGACATTCTAACTGAAGAACCTTGCAATACACCTAGATATTCAATGATGAATTGTTTTTTCACATCTGGTTGTCGACCAACGAGGAATCTACCTTAGTAACAAGGCATTCAATTAGTCAGAATTGATGTTGCCATGAACCAATCACACATTTCAACACTCAAGTACCCTTGGACCCAATTACACCTCTCAACACTCAAGTCCCCTTGGACCCAATTGCACTTCTCAACACTCAAGTCCCCTTGGACCAAATTACACCTCTCAACACTCAAGTCCCCTTGCAGTTTCCAGAGCTTCTCAGCTTGATGATGTTATCAGAGAATTCATTTTGACATCCAACTTTACAATGAAACTGCAACATAATGAAAATTATAACATTAGGAAATATTTAAAAACCATTACTAAATAACTAATTGTACACATTTGTAATTACTAATTACCATGAGATATGTATTTATCGGGATTTATTTTTCGAAAGGGAGGAGGTTTACATGTATCCTTTAATAGATTAATCTTTCAATTGTATGAAATTAAAATACATTACATATGGAAAATCATATACCTGTACAGGACATGTGTGGTGGGCTAATTTACGGGTATGTAGGTGTGACAGGGAGTGTATACCTGTACAGTATGGGTGTGGTGGGCTAATTACTGGGTATGTAGGTGTGACAGGGAGTGTATACCTGTACAATACAGGGGTGGGATAATTACCAGGTATGTAGGTGTGACAGGGAGTGTATACCTGTACAATACAGGTGTGGTGGGCTAATTCCCAGGTATGTAGGTGTGACAGGGAGTGTATACCTGTGCAGTACAGGTGTGGTGGGCTAATTACCAGGGATGTAGGGGTGACAGGGAGTGTATACCTGTACAGTACATGTGTGGTGGGCTAATTACCAGGTATGTAGGTGTGACAGGGGGGGTATAACTGTACAGTACAGGTGTGGTGGGCTAATTACCAGGGATGTAGGTGTGACAGGGAGTGTATACCTGTACAATACAGGTGTGGTGGGCTAATTACTGGGTATGTAGGTGTGAAAGGGAGTGTATACCTGAACAATACAGGTGTGGTGGGCTAATTACTGGGTTATGTAGGTGTGATAGGGAGTGTATACCTGTACAATACAGGTGTGGTGGGCTAATTACCAGGCATGTAGGTGTGACAGGGAGTGTATACCTGTATAGTACAGGTGTGGTGGGCTAATGACTGGGTATGTAGGTGTGACAGGGAGTGTATACCTGTACAGAACAGGTGTGGTGGGCTAATTACTGGGTATGTAGGTGTGACGGGGAGTGTATACCTGTACAGTACAGGTGTGGTGCGCGCATTACTGGGTATGTAGGTGTGACAGGGAGTGTATACCTGTACAGTACAGGTGTGATGGGCTAATTAACAGGTATGTAGGTGTGACAGGGACTGTATACCTGTACAATACAGGTGTGGTGGGCTAATTACCAGGTATGTAGGTGTGACAGGGAGTGTATACCTTGTACAGGTATTGTGTCATGGGTAGGGGGTTAATATACCTGCATGGGTGAAGCATGATAGGGCGTCTGTCACACCTCTAAAGGTGAGATGTGGTGTAGTGGGGAGTTACTTCGAAAATTTCATGGTATATAGTATATACCTGTATAAGGGTCATCGCAAGAGGAGTCACATACCTGTAAGGGTGAGAAGATTGGATGTGGTGGGGAATATTCCTGATCTCTGTATAGGTCACTCAGTCTCAGCCACAGTACATCACCTCCAATGGCTGCTAGCTGTTTACACATCTCCATGGTAACCTAGTAATACAATTTTAAAAATCATATTTTACAATTGTTCAACTCACCAAGCATCACATGATAAGAATAAATCAACGCATCAGCATTCTATGAAGAGAATATTGAAAAATTGTATTGTGCATGAATTTCAAAAATGAATGTTAACACACCAGACTTTAACTCATTCACCCCTGAAATAATGAACTATTCCAACCTTTGAATTAGAAGAATTAAAATGTGTCTTCAGGGGTGAACAAGTTAAAAAGCTTGTGATAAAAAAAAAAATCTCAGTTGAAAGAGTTGCAAACATGGCGTACCATTCTGAGACTGGAATAACCAAGAGCCACACAGTCAGAGGTACACAGTTTAAGTAACATTGAGAGTCTTCTGTGTACCATGTATGGAGACACATATACACACCTGTTGTAGAGGTTTGGGCTGCCGTGAACTAAGGTAAGACACACACACACTAAGGATGCTGTCTAGAGAGTTCCCAGCCAGATCAAGCTATCAACAGAAAATACATTCATGTAGTAAATCTTATGTAGACAATCTGAACTACTGAAGTGCCTTCACTTCATGTGTCAGTCACAGTACATGTAACTTTTTCATGAATTTTATAAATTACATTTTTTTTATATTTCAATAAATTGTTTCAAGAGCAAAACAATGCTACTGATAATTAATATTAACTTTTGTCTGGACTGTTGTACCAGTTTTTATTGTTACCCATGTATCTGCTTCTGCAAGGGAATCTATTGTTACAAGTATCTATCTAGCTATTGTAGGTAACCGTGTATACTGTGACCTGACTATCTGTAGATTTAGAATGGTACCTGTATGGTAAGGCTGCCGAGCACCTGAAGGGCCTGCTGTTGTAATCTACAGTTGACTGTGTACAGGTACGCCTGACCCGCCTGTGAGCTGTAGTGACAGTTAAAACACTGAAGTATTAACATATTATACTACATCTATATAACATCATATCTGAGTATATATACCACAGGGAAATAAAACATCTAGTCCACTCACATGCTTTCCAATCATAATTTTACTTCTATGGAGCCTCTCAAGAAAAATATTTAACAGCCACTTGTGTTCCAAGTGACTGAGCCAGAAAACAAAAATGGGGGTGTCCACCTGACTATCGTTACTGCTGTGTTATTGTTTAACCCTTTCACCCCTATGTAACTTTAGTAGACTCTACCATGCATTGATCTAGATGAGTCTATTTTGGTCTACAGTCGTGAAAGGGTTAATTTCAGTTTAATAACTTACTTATCAACCATGTGGTAGGAAAATAAGATTCTTTAGTTGTCCTCAATTTATTACGTTACACGTGGGCCTCGCCCCAATAAAACAATATTTATCTAGAGCAAACAAATAATCGTGTTTGCTATAACAATTACAAAGAATGGGTACCAGGCTGTTTCTCATGTTTCATCAATATCACACCAATATAGTTTGGTATCAGTTATTTTGAAATATTGCCCCAAATTGGTTTTTGGGGCTCTACTAGGAAAAGGATAATAAAAGGTGAAATATGTTTTCTGTAAAAGGTAAAATAGTATGTGTCAAGGTTTCCTCTATATTTTCTTTTAATGATACAATCTACAGCCTATAGCTCTTTCAACACTGAGGACCATAATGGAGTCATCCAGATCAATGCATGGTAGAGTTTACTAAAGTTATATAGAGGTGACGGCGTTAGTGCAGTACCTGATCTGAGCCTGCTTGTACAGAAAATTTGTGACGACTGGCAGCACATCCTTCATCACTCGTTGTTTGAGAAAGTCTCCGCTCCTATCGGCCATCACCAACAAAACCTCTAGAGCCTGATAAGATAGAATAAAGAAAGACCTCACACGCAATAAAATAATGAACTGTTCCCTTGATTCAGGATGTTTTTGGGTTTTTTCCCTATTGTCTTTACTGTTCCTTTTATTGTCTTTTTGTATTTACTCGTTTCTTATTGGGATTGAACAGCGGTTTTTATAATTTTATTTATTTGTTCTTAGATAAATGAATGATTCACAGCATTTTGTATATGCATCGTCTTTTAAACAACATTGGCGGAACAGCCCTATTTAAATTAAATTGGCACCAATAAGAAACCGTAGTCATTTGAGAGATTGACGCGGGGGGCACTCTCCATGTCATTCGAAGCGAAGCGACAAGACTCTCATAGAACAAGCTTAAGTTATGAAGTCATAAATAAACCATGTGTTATTTCATGAGAGTTTTTGTTTTCATAATCAAATGAAATGCATTTCTCCTGGTAATGTTCATAGAGTGGTTTGCAGCGCAAATATATATATTTATTTACTTAATCATTCAGACAGATGAGTAGGCACCAAACTTAAGGAAAATAATACCACTGTAACAGATAAAAATTGCAAAGAAGAGGTCCACTAAGAGGTTTTTTTTAAGATGAAGTAACTAAAGAAGATTTTTCTGGCTTACAGTAACTTTCCCTGACAATTTTTTCATATGTCTTGTGGCCCATCGATTGGAAACTCATTTTGAAACTGTTCTATGGCATCACTTGTAAAGTGTAGGCTCAGCAATGTGAATGATCAAAGTTTAACCCCAGCAGCTTTCTTGTTTAAATTTGGAACAACCATAATTCTGTCATACGCATGGCAATGTTTTTTTTTTTAAATTCTTTCTTTTCAAAAAGTCTTACACAAATATTTTACACATAGTGATAATGGCAATAATGTAGTTTAACTCGTTGATACCTTTTACCTTAAGTTAAGAATGAGGACTTACACAAACAGAATTAAAATGCCTGATTACAATGTCACACATATGTAAAACAAGATGTTTT
Organism: Mizuhopecten yessoensis; assembly: GCF_002113885.1. Lineage (NCBI taxonomy): Eukaryota > Metazoa > Mollusca > Bivalvia > Pectinida > Pectinidae > Mizuhopecten > Mizuhopecten yessoensis. The sequence continues at coordinate 241,946 of NW_018407426.1, forward strand.
AAACTATTAAATATCATAAAATGTTTACCAAATCACCATGGTAACTAAACTCACTACAGTTAATTGTAATACCCTGAATAAATAACAATAATACATCTACACTTCTTAAATATCATGTAAATATATAGTAGCCATGTCAAATATATTTGGCTGATTGTAAATTTGGTATTTCTGTGTGGTACTCCTAATAACTGATTGTAACACAGCTTCTTTGATACTTGCCTTTTTAATGACCAGCTTTTCTTCATCCACAAACCTTGCACTGAACGGGGCCCATAGTTCATGTAGCAATGGAAGTAACTCATCTAGAAACAAGAAATTCAGCTTCCACTTTATCCAGTCATTGAAAAAAAAAATAGTAGAATGTTTGGGCACTATGGCTAGCTCCAGTATCGCAAATTCTTATTATAAACCTAAATAGCCTTGATTTTTTTTAGGAACACATGAAGTACTTGATCTTAGCCTAAGCCTGTGACCTCAAAGTTCAATATTTAATAATATTAGTAATATTTTATCTAAGTCTTGAACTGGTTTATAGTTATATATATTATTAAGGAATAATAATTCATTTAAGTCTTTGACCTTGACCTACTTGTATGATCTGCCAGGGCTTGACACGCTTGACTGATGGTGTCCAGTACCAGAAGTTGCAGGCGCGCATTGTGGGAAGATAGGAGGTGCTTACAACGCATCATCACCTGTACAAGGTCAAAGGTTAGAGGAATACAATAGGGAAGGTAAGTATGGAAATTGAAAGTATTGAAAAGATAGAATAATAGTGTACAGATAAAGATCACAATGCAGTGATTTGAACGATTCAACAATGTCTGCTATTTTAGACAATCATAATTTTAGAAGAGATATCACAGAAATACAAGGCATTCACTGCTACCTTAATCTACCTGGTGTTCAAAATCCCTTACCTGTTTTACGAACTTAACCGTGTTTGGTTCAGAGTTATCTCCCCTGTGATCATCCTCTATTGTTTCCATCTCGTCTATGATGTCATCGTCAACTATGTCCTCCTCCGTGATCTCCCCACTGGCCAGCCGCTTCTGCTCACAGTAGTGTTGTATAAAGGGCAGCAGTGGCCCTTCCTCTGGCCCCTCACCGAGTTCCCCCTCCTTGTCACTTCTGTACTGAGAGTTCTTTGCTGTAACTTCACACTGTATACACAAACAACGTGAGAAGGTATAAATTGAAAATAATTAAACAATTCCAATGAACAAGAAACACTGCAGCATAATTATTCTATTTGTGATTAGACAGTGTTGAGTTGCAGATAAGGTACTAGTTGTCACTACAGTAACAGATGCCCCTAGTGCCTTCAGTACTAGCCTCTTCTACAGTACCAGTTGTCACTACAGTACCAGATGCCCCTAGTGCCTAGAGTACTAGCCTTTTCTACAGTACCAGTTGTCACTACAGTAACAGATGCCCCTAGTGCCTACAGTAATAGCCTCATCTACAGTACCAGTTGTCACTACAGTGACAGATGTCCCTAGTGTCTACAGTAATAGCCTCGTCTACAGTACCAGTTGTCACTACAGTGACAGATGTCCCTAGTGTCTACAGTACTAGCCTTGTCTACAGTACCAGTTGTCACTACAGTAACAGATGCCCCTAGTGCCTACAGTACTAGCCTCATCTACAGTACCAGTTGTCACTACTAGGCTGCCTTCATTAATGCTTTTTCCAAACCGTGACTTGCATAAACAGAAATGTTTGTTAATGAATTATGGATGGAGCTAGTGATTTGACAACACTTTCTGGCATTGCGGAGCTCTTTACTGGTAACATGTGCGTGTAAATAGATCTGATCCAACAAAACTGATTCCATCACTGAATCGTACAGCTATAGCCTAGAAACTTTTCGTACTTCCGGTGACCTCTTCCGGTCCATTGTGCCCGTAAATATGCCTAATCGAATAATAGAACGAAATGTAACGTAGCAGGAAAATTATGTATTCGAAACAACGATTTAAAAAAAAAATATTGACCATATTCAATACACTGGGCGTGTTCATTTCCACAATTCCTTTCCTTTTGTATCGAAAAGAGGAAATGATTGGCATGGTCATCAAAAAGCTTACATGAATGTCACAAGCAAATGGCGTCGAAGGGTGCGTAAGAATGTGATTAGATGACAAACTGTATTAATGTCGATTAAATTAGCTTAAATTTTGTAAAGAAATAAATAATTTGATACTGACAACTTTCTAAACATATTTTCCATCTAAATATTGATAATCGGTCGTACCACATGCTCTGACCAAAGTTTCTCCACAAATATGAACAGGCCCGAAATATTCCCTGCAGTACCAGTTGCCCTTAGGTATTCACTTGAAAGACAAATACTTAAATGGAGACCATATTGTAAAAGCAGTACTTACCTGTGAAATGAAGGTGAATTGAACAATGCTGAAGGGTTTTGGTTAGGTTTAAATTAACATTTCTTATTATTAGAGTCTGTATTATTACATGTGATAAGCTGCATCATGCCCTTATCAGAATATGTCATTTTGACAATTAAGCCAGGCACTGATACACAGATAGATATGTAACAATTTCCTTATCGAGATAGTTCCCTTTCCATAGCTCTTTACAAAAAGTCATTACAGTTTGAGACAAAAAAATAATCCTGTATTTTCACTTTAAAATAATCAATTTGTCCATCATTATACACAAATATTATGACCTGTCATTTGTAAATTTGTGTACCTTAATTGGAGGAAACCATCTGACAATAGCCTTGGTCAGTTCATGTAAGACTCCCATAAACAGCATTGCCTGGTCCAAGTGGTGGTCATCCAGGGCATCTAAAATCTGTAACAAGGGAGATAACTGTTATCCAAACATCAGCTATGCTGTCAATAAGCTGCAAAAAGTAGAAAAAATCTCCAACAAAGATAATAACTCCTTTAAGGTATTAGCTGACAGGGGCAGACAAATACAAACACAGAAATAATATTTCTTCAATCAGGGGCAGACAACTACAGAAAACAGGGGCAAACAACTACAGACAAACACACAAATACATGTAGAACCTCTTGTATGGTATCACTTATCAGGGGTAAACAACTACAAAGAAATATCTTGTATGGCATCATTTATCAGGGGTAGATAACTACAGAAAACAGGGACAGACAACTGCAAACAAACACAAATGTATAAATTACCTCTTGTATGGTATCGTCTATCAGAGGCAGTAGGTCACAGTTGCTGTACTGTAACATAACCTTTAACACCAGAGGGCTGTGCTGGTTGTCATGGAAATGGCGTAGTCTAAGAGAAATGGCATTTACCAGGTAATCAGCATTTTTCTGAATCAGTTCTTCTATGGAGCTGGAAACAGAGAGTACAATCATTGACAGAAATATCTAAATATCAAAAATAAGGATAAATAGATAAATAATACCAATGTTATTAATAATAAGTCACAAAATGTTGTCAATAAAAATTTTGAATTGTTGACTAATCCTTCTGGCTAAACTCTTGAATTGAAGAAGATTCAGCTTGGCCAACAGACAAATTTGAATATTACAACACATTGACGTGCAATTGGCTCAATCAAAGTAGCAGCCTGACATTTGCATAAGCCTTGGTTAACTCTGCACTAACCTAATGTTGATGACATCACACAATTTGTGTCTCTTTGCCGGGAAAAATTGCATATTTATACCCATATGTATTACTGTAGACATCTTGGGAACTTACAAGGATCTGTGGTAAGGCTGTGAGATGATAACTCCCGTCGACAGGAATTATGATAATATTCAGTGAAAGTCAATGAAGACTTTAAATATATACATATAATTAGACTTACCTGTAATTACAGGCTGTACAGGTTGTACACAGTGACAGGTAGACTTACCTGTTATTACAGGCTGTACAGGTGGTACACAGTGACAGGTAGACTTACCTGTAATTACAGGCTGTACAGGTGGTACACAGTGACAGATATGCTGCATTGCTGATAACAGCTGTGTTGTCCCCTAGCTTTTCCAACATAGGGTACAGTGTCTGCACCAACAGGGGTAGATAACTTTTACCAAGCACCTGTTAACAATATTTATTTCACATTGTACATTACTGCCAATTATAAATATTTGAAAATTTGTATAGAGAATCTAGGTTTTCATTCTACAAATCATAAATAGAGTAAATAAGTATGCTTAGAAATATCTTAATACACGTAATATAATTCAGTTGTGTTTCTTTTTACACTTATTTTCTGCTTTCAATAATTTACTCATTATATGTACAAAGATTGTGAACATCTGTAATTCAACTTTGACCTCCAATGTAGTATTTAAGTATGGGGTATATGTGTTTACATTTTTTTTAAATTGACTGTTTCAAATTCTTTTTCTTAAATGTACAAACCACTCATGAGTTTCTAATGAAGTAATGGATTGGTAAACTTTTCGAAATTAAATTCCTTGGAAATTTTGGCAATTATATAAACAGTTCTGATCTACAACATTTCAAATATGTGATTTTTTTTATTGTACAGGGATTTCATAATATATTGAGGAAAATATTAAAAGTATTGTTCACAAAAAAGTAAATGGGGAAATATGGCAATAAGGGAGATGGCAAGTAAAACAGGAGCATCATAATGAAGTTTTTAAAGTACATTGTATCTCCAAACTTTAGTTCAGAAATCTTTAATGTTCCTAGAGAAATGTGCTGTAGGTATGTCACCTTAGCAAAGGTTCCCAGTCCTTCCAGTAGTAGACAGATGAGAACCGTGTTCCTGTGGTACACTCCCACACTGTCCTCACCGGAACCTTGAGTTATGGCCCGTAGTGAACTTCCAGACACCTGGTGATGCGGTGTATCTGTCTCAGCTGCTGTAGTTACCAGGTAGAAGTTACCAGGGGATAGGTAATCCTCCACTAACATTCTGTAACATGGGGATGATAATGTTTACATTAGGTCAAAAACAAAATTACTTGTGTTTCTGCTTTCATCTTCAGAAAAACATACTAGTAGGCCAGGTAGGTAGGCATTTTTTTAATTTTGGAAAATATTTTTACTTTGTTAATATAGAGGAGGAGTTCTGACTTTAACAGTGCATATCACAAAATGCTCCAAAAAACTTTAGGGTAGGCAAAAAAGTCTCGACTGGATAAGATTAGTGGAAACGCAAGATATTTTTTATTTGGCCTTAGCTCTCTGTTGGCACTATTCAAACCTACCAAGGTCAGCTATGATTTATGAGACAATAAACTTGGAGTGTTGATTGTAATGTCATTACAAAAACAACATTCTCATAACATTTCAGATACTGTATACTAGAAAATTTGAATTCCAGTTAAACTTTCTCCATTTTTGGCCTTAGTAATAAAAGTGAATTTATCATGATAGCAAATGTCAGTAGACACCTGCACATAAACCATACACAGTATTTACAAGTGAATGGTGAAATTAAAACTGGGATAATATGGATTATACCACAAAGGGATGAATATTTGACTGGGTAAAAGTTCCCTGGAATAAAATAGTTGGCTACTACTGGCTATTCCATTTAATTTATTTGAAAATCAACATCAGAATTGAAGAAAAAATCTGATATTAAAAAAACAATTTACTTGTTTGATCCACAAGTCACAACTCTGGTGGCAAAATTGGCAAGTTTACATTTAAGCTTTAAAATTTACGGGGCCAAACAATTGAAGCCTACAGCTGGCAAATCTCCATATATATGTAGGACATTCACAATGGTAACCTAATGTGAAAATAGAAATCACAAAAGATAATATACATCTAAATCATCATTATCAAATTATAAAATCCTCCATCAAAATGACTTCAAACAACAGAGGCCCATGGGCCTTAACGGTCACCTGATATATTTATACAGAGAGTTGATTTTGTTTTTAACATGAACAGAAATATTATTCAACGTGACAAAAAACAATAAAACCACCTTATTCAATATCTAGCATACAGATTTCAGACTAAAACCTATTTGAAACTAGCACCTCTGATTCTAAACAAGGAAAATGAAGAAATTTTAGCACACTGACTCCTTTGGGCCCCACCCTACAGCCCTTGGGGGTAGGGCTGGCTCAAAATTTTCAAAGTATCAAACTGTCAACTCAAGGTTATAATTCCAATCAAGTTATTAACATGTAATATTCAAAGTATCATTTGCCATTATAAACCATAATAAATNAGGGGAGAACGTGAGACCCCAGGGTCAAGAAATTCACAATTTTGGTAAAGCACCTTAAGACCCTTCCATCTATGAAGAGCATTTGATTCTATCATATCTGGGTCTTGAGAAGAAGATTTTTGAAATTTTAGTCAATTTGACCCTTTTTGGCCCTGCCCCTCAGGCCCCTGGGGGCTTGGGACTAAACCGGCCACTAATTTTGTTGACCTTTGTCCATGGAAGGTTCCTGCAAAATTTCATTGAAATTGGTTCAGGGGTTTAGGAGAAGAAGTCAAAAATGTAAATTGTTTACGGAGGGACGACGACGGACAAAAGGCGATCGCAATAGGTCACTTGAGACTTTGTCTCAGGTGACCTAAAAATGTATCCTCTCATCATAGGAGAACAGTGACAGCATATACATCAAAGTTCAACAGACAAATGGAGGACAGACAGTACAAAAACAAGGCCTTCCTGGATGGACATGAGACATAAACGCACTGGAATCGCAGCGGAATCAGAAACAGGGAATTGTACACTGAATAGCTTGTATTGTCAATACAGGCCTTGGTGCGCCCTACCTGATGACACTCTTCAGACGGTCATCTGGCCAATCATCAGTTGATGAAGGTTTGTGTGTACTTTGTTTTTCTGAAAATAAAGAATAAACAATCGAAAAAACAAATTTGAATTTAAACGATATACTCTCTCCTTTTAACACCCTATTGATCAATACGGATATGAGATAGAATCTTTTTTCAAAATAGTTCCCTGAAATAATCGTTTTCAGCTTTAACTGATTATATACAAAGGAATCACATATGGCAGTATGAATGTGTGCCATAGAATGTTTGTTGCCAACTGCGTTCATACTACCGTATATGCCGTCAAAATGAAGGTCAATCGTTATTTGTTCTTTTCCTGTTTGATAAACAATAGCTTATGCTGAGCCGTAGCATAAAGGTGTGACCTTATGAATTATCTCAATACTCAACACAATGAAAATTAAATACTGATGCTCTGAAATTTAGATTTGTATAAAATGAAACCCATGATAATCAAAGCCTAACCATAGAAATGAATTGTCAAGAAAATAACACAAATAAAGTTGTGGAATAATTGTCCCCTGCTTCAGCTAATCAAATATCTTTACACTGTAACTTATCTGATGTAGTGTATATACGCTCCCTATTATCTATTGGCAAAACGTCCCGGGTTGAGTCACATAAAAAAATATGTACAATTTCGTCACATTTGTTGTACAGGTAAAAAACACAAATGGCTCACTCAGTCATAGCTTGACAAAGGGACCAGTTAGTCTTGAAACATTGCAACACATTTAATACGTACATTGTTTGTGTAGAAAGTAAAACCTAGATATTAAATATCTTAATCATTTGACCAAAACTCTTTGTCTTGCCTCAATATTTCAAAAAATGTGCCAGTACCTTTCAGGAACAAATTTGTCTACACCTGTTTCTATCAACAATACATGTTTAATCACACCTGTACATGTTTAATCACACCTGTACATCTTTGATCACACCTGTCCTTACCTGCAGTACCACTGATGATCTCGTTCAGCATCAGAATGGCCTGAGGTTTGTAGGCCGCTGACAGGTGGGCTATGTCCAGGACCTGGTCCACCAGTAACTGGGTGTTACCTGTGGTAAATAAAATCAATTAACGGTAAATTAATGTGACAGCTGATTTATATAAATATATACACAGTAAAAGTTACAAACTAAATAAAAAAATGTATCTATTAGTTATAAAACCGAGTATAATTCTCAGTTAAATAAATTCCCATCAACAGTAAGAAATTTATACATGTACGATCCTAGACACAACTAGCATTTAACAATAATGTTCCCGACACCACCAAGACTTTACCATAATGTCCTAGACACTGGCAGGTTCTCTGCAACTTTTTGTAGACCCGATCGTCATGGAAATGTTTAAAGTATTTTCGGAGTGGTAGAACATTGGGTGAAGTGTCCTGATTCAAGGCACTGGTTCCTAAAACACGAAAACAATAATGGTGTCACAGTCTTGTTTAGAGTATCTTGAAATTAATTCAGACTGAGATTTGACAAAATTTATTTTTCCTATAAAACATATTTCCATTCACATAATTTATGTGATCAAATTTCAATATATTTTGTAAACATCATTTCAGTTCTCCTACATGAAAAATAATCAAAATTGCCAGTTAAATGTTTAATTCATCATAAAGTGATAAAATCTTCAAAATGTAAGCATTAGCTAAGATATTGATTTATTTCAAGGTCAAGAGAGATCTTCACCGATATACAAATGTTAAAATGGAGATAAAGTGGTTATTCGTTTATTTTTTATATCAATGAAACAAATAAATTTTTCTTTGCATATCAGTTATTTATGCTTTCATCTTTGTGCATGACTACATTTAAACTGTCAACTTCTTTTACGATGATCTGTTATCAGCAGATAAAACCATTGTTTACCTGCTATTGACTATAGACATTGTGGTATGCATCAAGTAAGGTTTATGTCTCATAATTTCATGATCTAATGGACTAAACAAAGTCCTTACCTGATAATGTTTCCGACAGGTTTAATTGTGTTGTTGTTCTTAATTTGTTTCATAAACCATGTTTTACTGATGCTTATCAAACTCAGATTTTAAGATTATACGAAAACAACCTTTTAAGGAAAAAACATTTAGATTTTTATAAAGGAGTTGGGGTCTAACCAGGTCAGCCGGACGGCTGAAGTTACCAGGAACTACATACCATGACCAGTAATGGTGGTGCGCTCCTCCACGGTCCGAATATCACTGTAGTCCATGTCTAGGACCTGCACCAGCGACATGAGGAGTCGGCGTCCATGTGACAGCATTAGTCCATCTATCTGGTCACCTGACCATAAAGCAGAGTAAACAACAGTCATAGGTAGATATGGGGAGGACGGAAATAAGGGGATATAAGGATGATGTGGATGACAGGGAGATATGAGGATGACATGGGCCCCTTTCACGTATCCGGTTCAAGCAGTTGAAACAATTGAAACAGAAAGATGAACGATAGGCGCAGATTTGAAACCGAAGCTGACCTCAGAAATATTTGGCAGGTGTAGATTGCGGGGTCCAGAAGTGATTGACAGAAACGAAAATGCTGACTATTGCTAGTCTGCGTTATTTCTTTATAAAACAAGGTCAAGCCACTTGCAGATTTTAAGATACATTATATAATTTAGTGGATGCATGTAAGAAGGACATATTATTCTTTATAAGTTGTTATGCATTCTCCGAAACAGTGCATTTTTTTAGCTCTACCTAGAGTTCGGTCCAAGTGCATTCGTTTATCCTGAAATGTTTCTGCGCCAACTGAACCGTTTCAACCGGGATACGCGAATGTAGCCATGGAGATTATGAAGATTACAGGGAGAAATAAGGATAATGTGAAGATATGAGGATGAGGGGAGACATGGATATATTTATATAATTAAACGGTCTGGGAGACAGAAAAAAATGTTCAAAGGTATTCAATGACTCTAGCTTGTAAATATATTGATTGTTAATTTTTTCACAATAGGCTAATAATACTATAATAATTAGATATTATTTGATGATTTCCTTTACAAAGTCTTGAAATTTTTTATATTTTCAATGTTTCAATATCTAACTGAAATATACTGACTACAATAAAGTGAATATTAGAACTACACTAAAACAGAAAATTTAGAGGAATAATTAGTGCATTGTACCGAGTAGCTCCAGGTATCCTACCAGCAGCTGGACCACAAACAACTTCTCTTCTTCATCTGAAACACGTAAGGTCACAAGACATGTACAGCAGACCATCAACGTGGTAACAAGGCATCTTAGAGGCATGTTTATAACATAAGAGTCACCTTGAGTTTGAAATGAAGTTTCTGAAACTGGTATCTGACACAATGTATTTGTCTATTAAGGATTTGTATTTAATTATTAAAAATCAACATTATGAACATACATTGTCATTTTGAGACTGTTTGAAATTTCATTCAATTTATTTACAAAGTTTGTTCTACATATTATCAACTGATTTTTTTGAAGAAAAAAAATTAAGGAATAGTTGCAAATTTTCACATGTACCGTTTATTTCTGAAGTGCCAAATTTACACCTTCATAATGTCAACCCTTTTTTCATATCTTTATTCTTCAAGACAAAATTTGTTATTTTTCTGATGTAACTGTTTCTTCCTTTAATAAAAATGAATAAAATAAACTAAGGCTGATGATGACTAGTGGAAGCAGTGGCAAATTGTAACAAGAGATCCTAGAGGGATCTTGGTGCCCACCATTGTACCATCTTCATTAGTTCTATGTCAGTTTGATCTTTTTTCTTCTTTTCTTATCTGTTTGATCGAGTCATGTTAACAATACTGTAAATGCACCTTGAGGTAACTTTTGATCTAAACTTCATACTGCTGTGTATAAAAGACAACCTTCAATATGAGTTTGTCATTTCACATATTTACTAGTACAGTACTTAATATGAAAGAAATAGAATCGATCATTGCAATAGTAGTAAGACCTGTTAAGTTCTTCCTTCGACCATTTTGTTTTTATGATCAGTCTCACGACCATTTTGTTTTTATGATCAGTCTCAAAATAAAACATGCACAACTAGGGACCAAGGGAAACCTACATATACAATTTGAGAAAGATCCCTTTGGTATTTCCTGAGAAAAAGCGATAACAAGAGTTGTTTAAGGATGGACCACGGACACAGGGCGATTTGAATAGCCCCTCCATCAGATGATGCTAAGCTAAAAATACCAATAGGAGAAGCACCTTACACAGACAGTATCTAACCTTTCCTTACATATCTATTCTATGCAAAAATCATCATTACCCTTCTACTCTATTACCAAAGACATAAAATTAACTATACTCATATCACATGGGCTTATATTTACACAGGTCCAAAGCTACGTTTGGGGGTAGTTCAGTTGGTCTTATACATTCTATCTTTACCTGTGGTGTTCATTTGTCGGGGGAGAGATATTGACAGGCTATAGAGATTCTCCTCCAACATTTCCACCAGAGGGCGACACTGTTTACCGTCCAGTGACGCGGCAAACCTGTCCAGATTTTGACGGCTGTGTGTGGCCACCTTAGGGTAGTCGTCTCCAAGTCTGCCTACCAATACAGTCAATAGATCTGCCACACTCTCTTCCAGGCTCCTACAATGATATTCGTCTTATATATAGGCAAAATTTTTAAAAAAAATGGGGGGGGGGGGGGGGGGGGGGGAGGGATCTAAAAGAATTACACTTTTTTTGTTAAAATTATCAATATTTCAAAATTCTGGTAGAGTAAGATTTAGTAAAATCTTTTTTTGTCTCCCTGCCAAGTAAGCATGTTGTCTTCCTCATATCCAGCAGGCATATACATTGTTATATGATGTGGGAATCTGAACCATTTGAAAGTTAGGATCCAATAGGACTAAGAAACATTTGATTCTTTAGAAAACTTACATGATTTTTAATATATGTGACCCATGTGGCCTTGAAAAAAAGGTCAAGGTCACTAACATTAGGAAAGGTAATAGGCTCCCTATCCTATGTAAGTATTAGTAATAAAACAAAAACACACACATAGTGCATATATATAGTAGAATTTAAACTGTTAACAAATTCTGGCAGTGGGTGAGACTTGTAATGAAACTTGTGCTGATTTACACTATCAAAATTATATATGCTTTGATATCTCTGACTCGAACTCACCCCCGACAGTGGAGCAGCATGGTTCCCACCCAGTCCACCAACGACAGTCTAACCTTCCAGCTGGAATGACTTCTCACTTTTGTAACCTGCTTCACGATCACATCCAACTTTGAACCTGTACTTTTCAACCAATCAGGACTTCTTCGTACCACCAAACTTTCAAGTTTTGAAATTGCTGAGGAAAGAGAAAGAACACGATAATCATTTTACTTCAAACTTATCACTTCTAGTGGCAGATCCAGAGAGGTTAACCCTTTCACCCCTATGCAACTTTAGTAAACTCTCCCATACATTGATCTGGACAAGTCCATTATGGTCTACAGCGGTGAAAGGGTTGAGTGGCTTGTGTCTATTTTCTAAAAATGATGTGTATCAGAATTAGACAGGATGCATTAATTTTTACCATCATCAGGTATAAAAAAAATCCTAGAAAATGATCTTTGAAATGTTGTATTGTTACAAAATAGAATATTTCTATGCATGTATATGGCTTTGTCTTTCTATTATTGCATCTACATGAACAATGTAAGTATACTACTATGGAATATGACCTTAATCTTCAACTCTTTACTAGGAGAAAAATTATCTTGATTTTTAAGACCTTCATACATGCATAGCGACCTTGACCTATGAATGCTGGCCTTTTTACACTGACCTCCTCCTGTGATTGCCTATCAGGTACACCGACCTTGACCTCTGAAGGCCCACATATGCAGTGTGACCTTGCCCTGTGAATACTAACCATGTGTACTATGGCTTTGATGTTTGGCCTTTGACTGACTCTCTGCGACAAGTTTGTCATCAAGTACCAACCTCATGAGCTTTGTCAACAGCTCTAGGGCAGTCTGAAATGAAAACACAACAAACAGAGATACAGTCAGGTGGTCTAGGTTGGTCTGCAGTCATTACACAAATTATAGAAATATAAATCAGCAGTCTGAAACCGTGATGTAGCAAATGGAAACAAATTTTTTTTTCACTGTAGCCATACTATCTTAATTACTATTATTTTACTGTGTATGAATGTATAGACTTCCAGACTGTGTGGTCACACACCTGTATGACAGTCTGTCCCTGGTGAGTGTCACAGCTGATGACACGGCTCAGAGTGATGGTGACTCCCGGGAGGAAGGAAGCTAGTGTGTCACCCAACCTAACTCGCATTCCTGTACAGTCTGAAATAACAACAATACAGTAGTTTTTCAATCAACAACAACACATCATTCTATAGTGACAACAAAAATTGGTTTCATTTTGTTTAGCATCCTAATAACAGCTATGGTCCTTTAAGGACATGCCTTCATGTTTGTATGTTTGGTGGAGGCAGGGTATGTTGGTGTATTTGCCTCCTTGCGATAAAAAAAAACTTTTAAAGTATAACAATGCAAAAAAAAATACTTTCATCAAAACCAAATCTCTCAACTTTGAAAACAAATTCCTAAAAATGCCTTAAAAAATATTCATTCATTGTTGTTATCCATTCATTAATGATATTATGTTCTGACAGTACCTTGAGATAATTATACATTAAATATCCCTGTTTTACAGAAGACTTCTGGAAAAATCTCTTTCTAATACTTTCGTTTTTAAAAAATCTTACATTTTCTATCTTCCTGACAAAGTTCCATAAGAAACCCAAGGGCTGCAATTTTTAAAGGTCTTGATCTTTCCTGGTCTGCGATATTTAGTAACATTGACACAGCATGTCCTAGAACAGGGAGACTCCCCACAGCAAACAGGTTCTCTATGATGCTGAAATACACAAAAAATAAAATTCCAGCCTAGAACAAACTTCAACCCCTATTTCATAAAGATGATCTTTAATGCTTTGCAGAGCGAAAATGGAATTTACAGTAAAATTATATTTTAGCCTGGCCAAATTTTCTCCCTATGGCCTTTTCAAAAGAAGTTGTCTGATGTTCAAGTTAGAGTGGTACTAATTATATAATTTCGCTCGTGCTGATTTCCCACTCTGGTTTAAGGGTCAAATAAGAAAAAATAAAACAGGGGAGACAACTTCTCAAATTTTATTCCACTGTCCATAGTCACACATAAGTAGTATATGTAAGGATTGCTTGGAGTAATTAACCTAAGTTTATTTTTGTAGCCAGGAGTTGAATGAATAAAAAAAAATGCATATACATATGTACTCACTTAAAATCGGAACTCTTCAATAGTGACAACAGCATCTGAACAATGGCCAGCTTCAATTCTTCTGATATTGGGGACACTACAATATTCAAAATTACAACAGTTAGCAAGTAACAGCTACCAGTAGTTCTATAGTTTGGTCATGATTGATTTTTTTATGTTAATCCTTTAGAGGCTTCTTCGCAAAGTGAGGGCAATAAAATCATAGAATGATGTATAATATTGTGTACTTCAAAACAGACAAACCAGGGGCCTGTTCGTTTATGCGGAACAACCGGTTTGACTGTCTTTAAATGTTAAATTTTCTGGTATAAATCCTGGCGGACCAGCAAATGTTTATGCAGGCCTTGCAAGGCTTTATCAAGGCTCGCCTGAAAGCAGCATCAGATTATTTGGTCCGACTTATTTAATATACGAACAACTGTGGTCCAACCGGTTCAACCGTTAAAACGAAAACAGCCCTATTGTTTAAAAATTTGCAGTTGTTTTTGTGTTCTGCGAGAACCTGAAGTGGCCATGGGCATTGGGATTTCAGGGCCACCGAAAATTATTGAGTTATAATGTCTAAATTTGGGAACATGTAGCCAGGGATTTCATGGTCAGTTTTACTATTTTTTTCTAGTGATAATGTCCCAAACATTTCTTTAGGTTGAAGCTCATGAATTTCACTTATAATTATGTTTGAGAAGGACCACAGTTTCACAATCTAACATACAAAATTATAATTTTTCCACAAATAATTTATTTTTCTGAAGTTTTGAAATAATTTTTGTTTAAAGAATTTTAACTTCTTGTATCATGAAATGGTAGAAGATTGTTCTTTAAAGGATACATAATAGTAAGATTATAAAACAATTACTGTTAGAAATAACTCACGTTTTGATGGATCAGTGGGGTCGCTGAGTGTCATACAGGCAGTATTGAAGATGTCTAGGAACATGTCCCATCGTGTGACACAGCTGCTAGACAACACACATTCCATACACTGATAGATATCCACATACAGCTCCCCGGAACTGGAATATAATCAATCACTGTATACCATACCACAAACAGCCTGTTTATTATACTGTAACATAGGCCTATTCCAGACTAACAAAGTCTTTAAAATATCCTCTGTTATTACATAATAACCTATATACTCACTATTTTTTCTCTTGTTTGAGTATGAGTATATATATACTCACCATTTCTTCTCCTGTTTGAGTATGGTTTGCTATATACTCACTATTTTTTCTCCTGTTTGTGTATGGCTTGCTATATACTCACTATTTTTTCTCCTGTTTGAGTATGGTTTGTGATATACTCACCATTTTTTCTACTGTTTGAGTATGGTTTGCTATATACTCACTATTTTTTCTCCTGTTTGAGTATGGTTTGTGATATACTCACCATTTTTTCTCCTGTTTGAGTATGGTTTGCTATATACTCACTATTTTTTCTCCTGTTTGAGTATGGTTTGCTATATACTCACTATTTTTTCTCCTGTTTGAGTATGGTTTGCTATATACTCACTATTTTTTCTCCTGTTTGAGTATGGTTTGCTATATACTCACTATTTTTTCTCCTGTTTGAGTATGGTTTGCTATATACTCACTATTTTTTCTCCTGTTTGAGTATGGTTTGCTATATACTCACTATTTTTTCTCCTGTTTGAGTATGGTTTGCTATATACTCACTATTTTTTCTCCTGTTTGAGTATGGTTTGTGATATACTCACCATTTTTTCTCCTGTTTGAGTATGGTTTGCTATATACTCACTATTTTTTCTCCTGTTTGAGTATGGTTTGCTATATACTCACTATTTTTTCTCCTGTTTGAGTATGGTTTGCTATATACTCACTATTTTTTCTCCTGTTTGAGTATGGTTTGCTATATACTCACTATTTTTTCTCCTGTTTGAGTATGGTTTGCTATATACTCACTATTTTTTCTCCTGTTTGAGTATGGTTTGCTATATACTCACTATTTTTTCTCCTGTTTGAGTATGGTTTGCTATATACTCACTATTTTTTCTCCTGTTTGAGTATGGTTTGCTATATACTCACTATTTTTTCTCCTGTTTGAGTATGGTTTCCTATATACTCACTATTTTTTCTCCTGTTTGAGTATGGTTTCCTATATACTCACTATTTTTTCTCCTGTTTGAGTATGATCCGGAGTGGAAAGAGAACATACTCCTGTAGCTCCTGCATATATTTTCTCTCCAGTCCTGTTACTGCTTGGAAGAGAGCAGTCACGTTTTCCCGAGTATGTTCCCTCGTAAGCTGGACACATATGGGACGGAGGCGTTCAAACAGACCAGACTTCACATCACTACTCATGGTTCTGAATTTCCAAAGAAGGCTATTCTTTCATTTCTATTAAAAAAAAAAAAAAAAAAAAAAACTTATAGCGCTTTAGAGTAATTTTACAAATTATATAGGGCGCTATATAAATGTTGTATATTATTATTATTATTATTTTTATCAATTAAAATGATTGTTTCTTGTATCAATCAGTTTGATTTACACACAATGAACTCCTAACTGGCCAGTAACCAATTCACATGCTCGTAAATTTGTAGCAAATTCTTTGTGCCCCTAATTTGTAGCTGGTTTGATCTCAGAAAACCCTGTGATCCACAGAACATGTAATTAAATCTTGCATGCAATTACACAAAAAAGGCGATACAGACGGTTTCCATACTCAGTCATTTCGGTGCTTGTTTAAGACGTTTCGGTACTTCCAAAAAGATGTTTTGAAATTTTATAAGGTAACCCCAACACCCCAGCGACCTAAATAAATCTGCTGCACCCATTGCAATATATGAGATCTTTATCTTTTTTTTCAACTTCTAAATACCTTTAATTCCCTAGCGCCCTGCTTGGCAACACCTCACTTTTGGCTTTAATGTTAAGTGTTCGCCCAGGTAAGGAAGGCAATGGGTTCTGTCTCCACACCGTGACATACCAAAGTCCTTTAAAATAGTAGTGGTTATTTCCTGCTTAAGGTTCAGCATTTTGGGGAATGGCAACAACTGGTTCACCCATTGTCAGTATAATGTGACCAGGTGGAATGCTGTGCTGGGTGCGTTCAACATGGCATTTCAGTGAGATAGTACTATAAAGTAGGCATCAGATCCGCACTATCACAAGAACCAAGCACACCAACATACCAGGTGTCTCCTGCATACACTGTCACACGCAAGCACGCATACACTACACACACTGAGGCACGTCCTTAAATGACCAAAATTAAACCAAAAGTAACTCACGCATGCGCTTCACATATGGCATCCTCATTATCCAGAGGTTACGCTCACTTTCGCTCTCTATTCCAGGGGTGTATAGAGCGAAAGTGAGCGTAATCCCTGGATATCGAGAATGCACATAATCACAAATGGAGGCACGTGCTTAAATGACTTAAGCTGTTAAAAGAACGTTAAACAAAACGCACCCAAACTAAACTAAACAAAACTTTGTAACAAAAAATAGTAGTAGAAGAAGAAGCGTCTAGGGTAACAATATCGCTGAATTCCAATCCTATCTTTTTCCTCTACAAGTTAACATCTAGTACCGCCCGATGATTAACTTTAAAAACATGTAGTGATTCTGTTAACTGAAATAAAAGCCTATGTGCATTCTGAATTTGCAAAAAATAAACAAAAACAAGAAAAGAGGAAACGACCACTTGCCTTCCATGGGCGCAGACATCTTTGTATGTAAAAATGTAGGAATCAAAATAAAAATGGAACGAAAAAGTAACGTTATTACATATCATGATATAAAACTACCAGTGCATTTTGTTCTGTTAAAGTACGACATCAATTAAAGAACTTTAATACGATGCTGTATACTAAAAGTCGATAATGATATGTATTTCATTTAAATGCTATTAATTTGAAGACATTAAATTTGGAACTCTTCAACTTAGAGATAATTAAGTACGCAAGGCCTTTTCCATGCTTTCATCATCCACCGGCTACACATCATTATATCATAAAAAGGAGAACATTATCAAGTGTTTCCGTGATATATCGGTCTGAATCACACAATCTAGCATGCCTACCATTGCTGTAAATAAGGAGCAGCTGTTCAAGTCGCTAGGAAAAACGTACAGTAAGTTCTTGTAATTAAGTCTAAACATTGTCCAGACAGCTGCTGCTGTCAGTTGATAGGTTTAATCATCGGACAGACATTATATCGAAACTACGTCTGGCAGATTAAATTTCTGTCTACTTTTTGTTCTCCACGTTTGCAAAATATTGATGAAATCATTAAAAACATCAAAAGCTGATTTTTAACTTTCTCAATACAGTCATGTCAAGGGAATGTCACCATGTAGCCTGAGTTTCCTCTGGCCCTAATTAACACCAGACTTATTAACACCAGACTTAGACTCTTTGACATATAGATGTCTGGTGTTGGGCCAGAGCACACTGCTATATGAAAACGTGGAATTCTCCGACACCGTTTGGTATCTTAGAGTTATGAGGTCACTCACTCACTGCTGACAACACAAATCTACTGTAACAAAAATGCACGGCCAGACCGGGGATTGAACCCGGGACCCTCAGAACTCTAGACGAATGCTCTACCGAATGAGCTATCTGGTTGGCGCCGATCGATCCAGTTGGGTTCCGCTAAATTCCTCCCTCCTTTAACAAAGTCTTCGACCCCGAAGACACACGAGACCCTAATACCACCTTCTGTGGGTATATTTCGTTGGGCGCCAAACGTAACAGGAGAGGTAAAATGCATGGCCAGATCAGGGTTCAAACCCGGAACTCTCCGAACTCAAGACGGATGCTCTACCAATTGAGCTATCTGGTTGCCGACGATCGCCCCAGTCCAGTTCCGCTACACTAGTATAAAAAGCACAGATTTAGTTTTTCGGAAAAATATCTAACTATTGCTAAAAAGATTTGTTAAATACAACTTTTAGCATGAAGAGTGATAGGACGATCATACAGCCAACAGGCGACACACGAGAGATTACAGCTGAAGCACCGTTTGTTCTGTCTCCTTCATCCTCAATGGCGGCGAACATAAGCGCAGGCGCACCTGTTCCTCCTTTGAACTCGATCATAGGGACATTGACAAAAGAATGTGACGGTGACTGTCGGAAAGTGGAGCGATGAAAGGTCCTCTTTGTATGTTGAGGAGTTGAAGACTCGTACAAAATCAGGATAACGGAGCCCCAGCCAGAGTTCATCAGTACAATAGCTCCTGATGGAATTGGGCCGTGATTTTCCTCCCATGCCATCAAATCTTGGTCAGTTACTTGATAGTCTATGTTACTGGCGACCTTGGCCTTGACATTGATCACCACACCCGGACCCATCAACTGTTCCATCTTGATCTGATGTGCCTGAAGGCCCCCCTCTAGGAGTCTACATGCGTGCCCGTGTGTTCTCTAAATTCCAGTTCCGCTACACTACTATGACAACACATACCTCACATTTATTAATCCAAATTGGCTCTTATTATCACCAACAGCTGCTAAATTCTGTCAGTAGAGTCCTCGATTTTCAATCGTTAAAAATTTCCCACCTGAGCGAACACCATTTTTGTAGGTCATGGGCCCCGGGGTGACTAATCAACAAGCTGTAGTGATTCGGACCAAAAACAGAATATATTATTCTTGTTTAGAAGGCCGCATCTTTTGTTGATTAGTTACTCCCCAATACCAAACGGTGTCAGAGAATTCCACGTTTTCATATAGCAATGCATTCTGGCCCCACACCAGACATCTATTATGGCAGAAAACTCAGGCTAGTCACCATGATAATGGAAAATTGTTCTTTAGACATTCCTGAATATAAGTTTTCTTATATGAGATGCCCCGAATCTCTGCCTATGGAATGAATGGGAAATCAAAAACAGGAACACATAATGTACATAAGTACTGTCTTCAGAGAAGAAGACTTCAATATTAAAGAGGGGGAAATATAATTACTGATGAAATAATGTAGGCTCGGGCAATCATCAATGACCTGGTAGAATGTCCATCTAAAGTTTGCGGTCCTAGGTTCAAATCTTCACTGTTGCAATTTCCCAAATCTATTACAAGCTAGTCATGTCTAGAGAAATCTATTTAAAACTATTTCATAACCTCAAACATTCGAAAGAATTTACTAAAATTACAGTTTTTGCTTTAATTTGTTCCAGCATTTGAAGAATTCAATGTGCTGTGTTTTGAGTTTGGTTTGGAGGCAGAGGAGCCGGTGAGTTGGAATGTTCACTGCTGTATTTTGTTTGACATTTATTGACTCATTTTTAAGTTATGAATCCGCTTTATAGAACATCCATCAGACAAAGTGTGTTATATAAATTGTCTAAATTTTAGTGTATTTATTTGATTGTACTTTTTAGGAGGAAGAGGAGCTAAAGCAGAATCCAGAGCTGGCATCAGAATTCAAGGTGGACATACCAGCCAACAGGTGATGTTTTAAGAAATTGCATCAGAACTAATATGTGTTTTCTGAAAAAAGACGACTCTTTGAGCTACATATATTGACATCAACGTTATATGTAGGGGTGTTCCGATAATCGAAAAAAGTTGAAAGTCAATCGATATTGTTGAAAATGTAAGCGCTCAATTACAATCTCTAATAATCGAAAAATCGAAAACTGCTTAAATATGCTAAATTTACTTAAAACTGCAATGTATCCAAAGTTTTTTTCTTCGCCCAGCGTGTTGTTTGAAGCGTCGGGTGTAGGTCCATACATTTCTCACGAATTTCAATCGGTCTCACGAAAAGAAACAATGTTTGGTAAATCTTAATGAATAAATAAAAGCTTCATGGATTCACACTGACCTTGGTCATTAAGAGGTCTAAAATCACAGTCTAGCACTTAAATTACAGGCCAGGCATGTAGTTGTGAATGGCTGGCCAATTTCGCGGCGAATGGCTTGCTGTCATGCCCACCGATGCATCAGAGCATGTTACAGTTGGTTAAACACAACAACTGACACCATTCGAGGGGGGTGGGGGAGATTTATGCAACTTAGTAAAAACATTCACGCTACTTCAAAATGGAGTTCAAGCATCATTATATTATCATTTATTAATAAATAAATACCTGGTAGTAAAAGGAGTTACATAGTAAGTGATATATCTAGGAATAGAATGACTGTAGAAATACAAATCTATCAACAACATGATAAACAATCTATTTAACATGGGTATTACTCATGGACAAGATACTGAACACATCAGAAATATTGATTATTAATAATTAACCGAGATTAACACAAAAGAAACATTACCTTACCACAATCTACCAAGATTAACACATTACAAAATTTACCTGAATAAACATATTAGAAATATGTTCTAAGTTCTCAAGACGAGTATGTTCCAAAATGGGTTTATTCTTGAATTTGCCCTTTACAGTCCAGAATATTGCTAACTTCATGTTATGACCCTGACATATAAACTTTGTAAAGCAAGGAATGGGCTGAATATGATATCAATTATTAATCAATCAAATATTTCAATGTTACACAATTATTATTACAATATATCTAGGTTTTGAACCAATAAAATATGGTAACTTTAGACCAGTAATATTTCAAATGGATGTGATTCTTCCTCTTTTCAGAAGAAATCATCTTGTTACTGTTTTTTTGCCATGATTTTAAAAGCTCTTGTTCTGTTCTGAAACATTAAAACTGATTTATTTTGTCTGATACATGTATACCGTGTTTGACAGTGCAGTCTTATCGTTGATTCACAGATATGACTTACTGTGTATTGAAGGACTGACTCGAGCTCTCAAAGTTTTCCTTGAAAAGTGAGTATTTCAAAGGAATTCTACTTCTGCCATTACAACACAATCTTATTGGTGTTCACATTGCTTTGATTTCAAGTAAATCTGTAAACAAGTATTGAAATGTTTCCAGATGGTGCATTTAGCCTGTACGAATGTCAACTAATGCTGAAGGAAATCTAAATCTAACTACAAATATTCAATTTCCAAATGTTTGTTCGAGGAATAACGGTTCAACTAAGCCGGGGTTACTTTACAAAGAATATGTACGAAGTTGGTCGGGACCACACAAACTATTCGACGAATAAGGGGTATTCGAGTAAACCGAGTTTTGAGGAAGTGGGCTTTTATTGTATTTCCTAATGACTTAAACCCACTTTCATTCTTCTGAAATCTCTGGTATCTTTGCTGTGTAGAATAAAGGCTCCCAGGTATGAAGCATTGGAACCAAACGGTGACCAGTTGCAGGAACTTACAGTTCTACCGTCTGTAAGTATATTTCCTTATAGAAGTGCAGGTATTTTGGAAAATGAGGAAAAACGTCTTCTGCCCAGTTATTACTGCCTGCTAGTATCTGCCACATTAATACACTAATTACATACATTCAGCACCTGCTTGCAGCATAGGAAAAAAAATGAAATTCATGAATAATCACTTGTTACTGTTTTATAAAAATGAATTTATCAATTGCAGAAAATATTTGTAGACCATTTAAAAAAACCTCTGATACCAGGTAAACCAGAATTAAGCCAGTTTACATTACTACAGACCCAAAGGGCATAAACAATGAATTCTTTTTCTTATTGCCTATGTTTTTTGTGACAGTGGCCAAAATAAAAATTAATATTAAGTGAAATTCACTTCAAAGCAAGTGATGTTATCATATATTGTATTACACAGTATATATAGCAGGTGATTGGGCTTACTACTGTGCTGGGTGTCTTTGGCATGGTATTTCAGTGAGATAGCACTACGCAGTTGGCATTGGATCCAAGCTATCACAAGGAGACAATTACACCAACATACCCTGCCTTCAGCACAAATACACACAAGCATGCATACACAACACACATGGAGGCACGCCCTTACATGACCTTAGCTGTTGCTAGGATGTTTAACAAAATTATACCAATAAATAAAGCATTCGAAAACATGATATTAACTGAAAAGTGTCAATAATTGACATGATATTAACTGAAAAGTGTCAATAATTGACATGATATTAACTGAAAAGTGTCAATAATTGACATGATATTAATTGGAACATTACTGTATTAACTTTCCATGGCTACGTTGGTTGTAGACCTATTGAGAGTATCTATAAGTATGTATGGTTTAGTTCTGTGATTATATTGGTTTGGTTCTGTGATTTAGTGGGGATGACCAGAGCTCAGTGTGTTAATACTTTAACTTGGTGTTTACAGACGGCCCAGGTACGTCCGTATGCTGTAGCAGCTGTCCTCAGAAACATCACCTTCACCCCAGTAAGTATCTCACAAGTGTATAGCACCAATCTGTGACCATTATAACATTGAACATAAGTTTTTCCTCTATATATTTGGGCCAAATTTGGTCTCGTTAAATTTTAATTAATTTGTATTCCGAATGAGATTTAGAATTTATTCTTTTTTCCCCAATTTGATTTCTTTGTAAAGGTGAAGAAAATCCAAGTTTTTAGATTCTACATTTTATGTTGAATTTACTAAAGAGAACACAGGTCAGACTTTCAGAATATTCAATGACATAATGTTATCTTGCTTGATTAATATAGTTTGTGCCTAAAAACTGCTATGTTTGTTTAAATATTTGACTCATTACAAAGCGGCATCATTTAAATGGTCAGAACCTTCATCCTTTTCAAAGATCTCCTTAATTCTTCTACAGATCAAATACAAATATAATTTTTTGTTGAGTAAAAAAAAAGATAAAAAGAAAACATTATGAATTGTACATTTGGAAGCATCCAAACTCAATCTATTTCTGAGGAGATCTTTGAAAAAGATGTGAAGTAGAAAAAGACTTTTTTGTGGTGAAGGTTTGGTGAGTATATGTGCTTAATATAGATTGAATCTTCTAACTGGTTAACACTATATATCTTCTTTTCTTGTAGGAGAGATACAAGAGTTTCATCAGCCTTCAAGACAAATTACATCAGAACCTTTGCAGGTAATTTCTTTTTTTTTTAATAATAATATTTATTTTGATCAAAATGATACATTAAATTACATAAACCATTCCTTCTATTCATATACAGATATTGACAATGCTGGTAATTTATTGTCATTACGCGATTATGAAATCCTCATCTTAAGACCAGGCATTGCTGCAGCTGCTATAAATATAGTTCAGTGATCATCTTGCTTCTTCTACAAAAGTTACAATAACATTATCCAGGAGGGCAGAACCCTAGGCAAGAATTCAGTTCTTTCATTTCATTGAATGAGTTGATTTCACTGCATGTATTCATATACAATATAAATGGTGGTCACCATGAAACATGTAATAGAAACTTCCCTTTTTTTTTTTATATAAAGAAAAATGGCTAGGACTAGCTAGCTCTGGGTCTTGATTCATTTTCGCCAAATTTTAATTTACTGGTAATATCATTATTTGAGTGCATGGAATTTGTTATCTTGTTTACATTATTATATTGTGTTTTTTAGGAGAAGAACTCTAGTTGCTATAGGAACTCACGACCTTGACACAATAAAGGGACCTTTTCTGTATGATGCTCGACCTCCAGCAGACATTAAATTCAAGGCATTAAATCAGGAAAGAGAGATGACAGCTCCTGAACTGATGGCTCTGTATTCAGTAAGAAATAACTTAGTTTGATCCATTTTGGAGGGTAGGGGGTTTGGATTAAATGTCTGTTGCAATTGCCTGTGTTTTCAATATTTGAATGTTAATTATTTCTGTCTATAGATTGGTAATTTAGACATGTTTGTCAGTAGTTTTTGTGTGGTAATTGGTCGGCATATTTGATTGCTTATATGATATTGGTTGACCGATTTGTTTGTGGTTAATATGTAGTATTGAATATACAATTGTAAATGTTTGTTATTGGTTTTTTGTTTACTGTATACCAGGAAATTTGTGAAGCATTTAACTTAGACCTTTTTGGCCCTCCTCAATCAGGGCGAATTCATCATGCCAGCTTGTGCTAGTTCAAAACCTACAGTTTATAGTAATTCCATGCGAAGGTAAAAATTTACACATGGACATTGATTTTATTGGCAAAGGTCTAATATTTGACTGGGCGAAATTCTCTCTGTTTACAGTATTTCCTGTTTTCAAACAAAGGAAAGTTTTTTTCTCCAAATTCAGTGTTAGATTATTATTTTATTTCTTTGATAAAGCCTAGTACTTTATTCATTGACCCCTGTGACCTCTACAGTTACACCTTAAGATCTCATTGACCTACTGATTGTGGTTTCTGTACTTTGTCTCAGTGGTGTCATAACTGAACCATGTGACCTCCTTTATTGGCCCTGTGACATCTACTATCTAAAGCCTGACCCCCTGTAATGTTTGATTGTTTCAGACTGACAACCAATTAAAGCACTTCCTGCCGATTATCCAGGACAAGCCAGTGTACCCGGTCATCTATGACCAGAATGGTGTTGTCCTGTCAATGCCACCAATTATCAACGGTCAGTATAATATAATGGTCAAGGTGTTACATCCCACTTAATTTGGTTTCTTAAATTTTTAGATAGCTTTAAAGTGAAATATGCAAAACATTTTAACAATTCTTACAACATATTATATGGAAAACCTGAGATATGATGATATGAATGCCCTGCCCCCTTGGTTAACCTAAAAATAGTAACAGTGACCTCGATGTTGTTGATCCTAGGTCCTGAAATATAAATGCATCCAAAGTAGTCTCATACTGTGTATACACTAATTTGAAAATCTGCTAAGAATAACAGTTGGTAACATCATGGAAAAAAATCACTACAGGAGGGGACTGGACCCAAGGTTATACACAATGAGACAAAGATGGGTATAAAACACTATTTGCCTCAACCCCCAGTTCCATTAAATGGCAGGGGCATACAAATAAAAGGTTCTTTATATAGATATAGCATCCTGAAGTAAAATTTATCACCTGACTAGAGTCAAATTGATGAGGATCTGTAGAATATGATGAAATGATTTGTATTCTGTTTTTTCTACTAACTGATTCATTGCTATTGTAGGGGACCACAGTAAGATCACTTGTGACACACGCAATGTGTTCATAGAATGTACCGCCACAGACCTGACCAAGGCCAAGGTGGTCATCGACACTCTGGTCGCCATGTTCTGTGAATATTGTGACAAACCCTTCACGTAAGTCAAGTCTTTGATGATCTGTCACAATGTCCAATCTTTGAAAGCAATAGGTTCTACTATTGATATAGATATCTGCACTATACCTATGAATATGTTGTGACAAAATTGAAGGCTCTACATGACACATTTAAGATGTTACAAGCAGACTAATCTGATGTCTTTGATGAAAATCAAAAGAATCGTACGACAGCATAACAGCAAAACATACTTTGAAGTTGAGTGTACTTTCTCTGTAATCTTTAAAGGACAGCTTAAGGATTGCCTACTGTGAGCCTTCAATTTTGTCATGGCATATTGCAAAGGTGGCAGAGTACAGTAGAAATGGCTTGACCCTAAATATAAAGGGCATGTCTCGGATAAACATGGATAGCGGATTCATCCTGCACAACACACCTACATATATATATATATTTATAAACTACATTTTTAATAGGTGTTTTTTAGAAGAACATTTTTTTTTTCAAAAAGTGATTTCCCCAGATTTGGGACTTCTGAAAACCATGGTTACCACATCAAAAAACACCAAAATATGCAAAAAATCATGATTTTTAACCCAGAATTTGACCCCCGCAAGTAGAATTGTTTTTCTTAAAACCTGTCTGAAATTAAATATCGCCTACTCGGTAACAGAAATACTCACGTTTTAGCATAGGTCATTCCGGTGGATTTTTCACAATATTTACACATGTGCTGAGTACAAAAATAGACTACATGAAAAGCTAGCTTTTGTTGTGTAGACACAGATTCGTAAATGCCCAAAATTGTAGTCTCAAACCAAATTCGACTTTTCTTTTTTTTAAATTATGAAGCCCACATAGTCCACTTCATCATGTATATGCCAATTTTAGTGCTGATTTTTTTTTTAAATTTTGATACATGTTATATTACAGGGGTTATTCATTGTATAAAAATATCACCCATGGCCACCGTACGCTACTGTACTCTGCTACCTTATACATCCCTTTTTTTCCCCAAAAATTCAATCAAAACCTTTTAAATGTCTGGAAAATGACACAATGAACAAAAAGATGTATCCGTTTCCTTTCTCACTTTAAAAGTGACCGAGTAATATGAATTCTCCTGCTAGGTGATTTTTTACCAATTCTGCTCTCAAACTACCAACAAAGGGAGGTAATCTGAAAAATTAAAACTTGAATAACTTTGTAGTTTTCAGGAATAATTTTTTTTTTGGGGTAAAATATGATGCTTTAAGATCATGTGCATGTGAAAAACAAAACAGAACAGTGATACAAGGATGTTTCTGTCTTGTGTGATGACGTCATAGTTACTGTGATGTCATCATAACTATGACGTCATCAATGGGCATATGTGACATCATCAAGGCTCACTGATATCAAAATGAATACCAGGAAACCCATCACAACAACAAACTAGAAACAGACACACTTCCCGTAACCGATGAACAGCACAAAACTGTCAGATATTCTGAAACATCAGACAAATGACACCATAGCAACCGTTGTTTACTTTCCTCGCCTAGAATTGACAGTGACCCCAGACATTGGTCATTTTACATATTTCACTAGAAAAAAAAGTTTTCTTCAGCTGTAATTATGGAAATAAAATTTATTGACATTATTGACTTTGTTAATTTAATCTGTAAGCTGAATCAAGTGGAAAAAAACATATAAAATAGTGTAATTAGAATGAAAACAGATATTTTACCCATTTTCAATAAATACAACTTTATGTGTTAGTTACCATGGATACCGGGTGCTGAACTAAGTGAAACAGACTGAAATCTGGTCTGAATGCATCAGGAGATAGCCTGTTAATTATTTGTTGTTTGGTATCAACTTTACCAATTACACAATTGACACATATGTGATGAAGTGTGAAGTGCCTGTGAAAAGGGCGAGTTAACCCCTCTTTATACATTCACAGGTAATAGGCTAGTGACCTATATATTGACCTTTATATGTAACTTTTTAAACGTTTTGAGTAGTTTTAAGCAATAATGAATGAAAGTGAAGCTGAATAAAGCATAAAAAGGCTTTTTTTCAGAAAAAATCAATGTCTGTGTGTATAAGGTGGCAGAGTACAGTAGAAATGGCTTGACCCTAAAAATAAAGGGCATGTCTCGGATAAACATGGATAGCGGATTCATCCTGCACAACACACCTACATATATATATATATTTATAAACTACATTTTTAATAGGTGTTTTTTAGAAGAACATTTTTTTTTTCAAAAAGTGATTTCCCCAGATTTGGGACTTCTGAAAACCATGGTTACCACATCAAAAAACACCAAAATATGCAAAAAATCATGATTTTTAACCCAGAATTTGACCCCCGCAAGTAGAATTGTTTTTCTTAAAACCTGTCTGAAATTAAATATCGCCTACTCGGTAACAGAAATACTCACGTTTTAGCATAGGTCATTCCGGTGGATTTTTCACAATATTTACACATGTGCTGAGTACAAAAATAGACTACATGAAAAGCTAGCTTTTGTTGTGTAGACACAGATTCGTAAATGCCCAAAATTGTAGTCTCAAACCAAATTCGACTTTTCTTTTTTTTAAATTATGAAGCCCACATAGTCCACTTCATCATGTATATGCCAATTTTAGTGCTGATTTTTTTTTAAAATTTTGATACATGTTATATTACAGGGGTTATTCATTGTATAAAAATATCACCCATGGCCACCGTACGCTACTGTACTCTGCTACCAAAAGTCCATAGAAGTTGTGTACTTAGAGAGGAACCATCAGATTTCAATGATGGTTATGCTCTAAATACTATCATTGACATTATGTTCTGAAATAACTCGTTGTATTTACAGAGTGGAAAAGGCGAAGGTCACAATGCCAGACGGTAGCTCTGCATTCTATCCTGTGAGTATGCCACCTACAAATAAATCCACCATCAGTAGCATAGTTATAATGTGGCGAAAACATCAGTCAAAGATTAAAAAGTAAATAAACATTTGTTGTTGCAAGAAAGGTAGTCGCTGTTCCAAGTTTTATTGTAACAATTTTATTTTACAGTATCAGAGAGATTTTATATGGACCACACAAAATAAAATTGAACTTTTGCGTTGTAATTGTGTACAGATTACTATGAATAAACATTTCAGAAATCTCCAAACATCATTGAAACTTCATAAATGAAAATAAATGACATCCATGTTGGTTTATGTTAAACAATCCGACAATGAAATACAGTAAGCATCGTGATAAGTTTTTTTGGTAGAAATCAAAGTCACTTGCCTCAAGGTATAAGGGGTTCAAGAAGCAGATATGTTTAATAAAGACCGACAACAGGTAAAACAGGTAAAATTTACAAATCATTTGAATAACCTCTGAGCTGCTATGGTAAATCTCTAACTAGACCCTCATGGCATACACTTAAACGGCTACAACATGACACCACATTGAAGTATCTTGAAAAGTGAAATAAATGGAAGATACATTTTTTTTTTAAATCGGTCATTAATGTTTGAGATAATATTTTTCAGTATTTTGCTATGAGAGAGATATATCACTGTGGTCTTTCTTACACAGGAGCTGGGATACAGGATGGAGAATGTGAGCGTAGACATTATCAATCGTAATGTCGGCATTAAGTGAGTGCGACCATCTTATTATCATCATACAAACATCTCATTATAAGTGACCAGAAAATGGATTTCAAATTCCGTTGCATAAATAATAGATTCAACAAACTTTCGGCAATGGTTGACATCACAAAGTATACCTTTACTAAAAACAATATTGAATGTCAAAGAAATTTTATCTCCTTTGTGCAAATAAATTTTATCAAACAGAAATTTGAGCCTTCGTTTGATGTGAATTTGTATTTGTATGCAGGATTAGCTATAAACTCTTAACAAAGGACACATTATGAACTCTGAATTGAAATTACCTTTTTTCATTTCATTCTGAATCTACTTACAAATGTATTTACTAAAATGTTTTGCAGAATCACTCCAGAGGAAACAGCGCGCTTGCTGACACGGATGTGTTTAGCTGCTGAGGTGGCAGATGGTGGGGCCCAGGTGAGGGTTGAGGTCCCTCCCACCCGTCAGGATATCCTTTTACTCGGCAAACACAATAAAGATATATGTAGATATTATACATTTGTTATATAGATATTATATAGTTGTTATATAGATATTATGTAGTTGTTATATAGATATTATGTAGATGTTATATAGATATTATATAGTTGTTACATAGATAGTATTTAGTTGTTTTGTATCTGAGTGGTGTTTGTGAAGTGTTGACCTTGACTGTGTGTACATGTGATCCACGCCTGTGATGTTACGGAGGATGTGGCGATCTCCTTTGGGTACAACAACATCAAAAAGACCATTCCCCTAACCAACACTGTAGCTAACCAGGTAGGTTGTTTACAGGATAACTCATAATCCATCAACTGAAGTGCCAATTTGTGCAATAATTTTTATTGTAAAACTCGTGAAATATTGCAATGATTTATTTAATGCAAAATTTGACATAATTAATGGTTTCAAGTTTTACTGTTTCGAAGGGAGACTCTAATTTTCAAACTTTTAAAATCAGAAGAATTCAGTGAATTTTGAAAGGTAAGCAGGTACAAGGTTGTTGTCAGTTTCAAAAATTATTGTTGTCTGTAGTTACCCATCAACAAGCTTACTGACCAGCTACGACAAGAAATGGCAGCCGGCGGGTTCACGGAAGTCCTTACTTTTGCCCTGGTGAGTGAAAATTGGAGGGTTACTTCTCCATACAGATTGTGTCATGGCATTGTGAAAGATTATGGAGAGTTTTAACAAACTAATGTTGTCCATAATGGACTCATTCATGTCAATGCATGGTAGAGTCTACTAAAGTTACATAGGGGTGAAAGGGTTAAGTTAAGTAATATAAGATACTGTATACCGGACATTTTTGCTGCAGTTTAACTTTCGCAATTTTATCATGGCACAAAATACTAGTACACAACAAACAATATATTGTAAGGGCGAAATTTACACTGGCGAACATGGATTTTATCAGCAAAGGGCGAATATTTGACTGGGCGAACCCCTTCGACGACCTAGATTGTGATAAAGTGTATATACGAACCTCAAATGATTACATATTTATCATAATTATTATTTCCGGCATACAGTAATGAAGCTTGAATAATTCACACCAGAATTTAAATACACTATTTTATTAAAAAAAGTATATTATTCTATTACATAATTACATTATGCTTAAGTTTATGATTGATACACATTGTTGGAAGACAGTCCTTTAGAGGAGGAAGGATGACATTCAGACAGAACAAACCAGTCAGCTTGATGTTACTTTTAAATTTCTGTAAAACAGCATGTTTTGTTGTATTTGTAAGTTACTTAACTCGGTGCACACTTAATTATAACAGTGCTCAAGGAGTGATGTGTCGGACAAGCTGCGGAAAACCATAGAGGAAGCTAATGCTGTACACATCGCCAACCCCAAGACACTTGACTTTCAGGTAACTAAGCAGCCCTGTCCCACTGCACTGTTTTTCTCTATATATACTGAAGCACAGTTGGGCCAAGACACTACTGTTGACAAGGTAGTTCAATCGGTTACAACGATGGTACATAAATCTGTAGTTCAGGGTTCAAATCTCGGTGTAGCTTCACTGATTTTTTTTACACACAGAACACTTTTGTTAATTATATTTTGTTTATTTCATGATTATACTGATGTGGATATCGAAGCAGCAATGCCTGTGTCCACTAATATCCTATTAAATTATCATTTCTCATGAAAGTCCTGTAAGGTATGGTTTTCTTTCTATAGTCAAACCAGTTTCCAACACTAAGTAACAGTTTTTGGCAGCGGATCGGGGAACCTTAAGCAGCCCTGAATAAGTAAACCTAGCACATTTCATCTATGGTCTGGGTTTTCTTTCATGCATTCCCTCAAACTTCAGGTGTAGGGAAAAGAATACTGTCTGCAATATCCAACTGTATGTAGAGTACCAAGAAAGCGAATAGATTTTTTCTTCTTTCCCTTCTCGAGGAGAAAAAATTATTACCTGCTGCCATCATTGCAAAACAATGACCTTTGAAACTATATCTTCTATTTCTGTCTTGTCTACTTACTTTTCTTTCGGTTCCCAGGAACCTGTGGTTACATAGCAGAATAAAGTGAGCGGCTGAAATATCATGCTTGTTACATATCAGTGTAAAAGCACTCTATTTTGCCCCTTGAGTGGCCCCATCATCTGTGGACAATGTCATCGCGTTATTCAGTTGTTATGAATTTGTAAAATTCCAAACAGATCAATCAAGCATTACTAGCACGTAATATTTAACCATTGTCATTAAAGATAACCAAACTGTACTCAGTAGTCGTGATCTACTTATTATGAGTTTTCGGATGGAATCTAGGGTAACAGCAGGTATCTGTTGACCCAAGGTTTCAGCTACATCATCTTAATACTTTTACATTGATTTAATGTTATTGTTACCCTCCCAACAGATAGCCAGATCTTGTCTGCTGCCTGGCGTACTGAGAACAATCAGTAACAACCGACAGATGCCCCTCCCCCTCCGCCTGTTTGAGATATCAGATGTGGTTTATAAGGACAAGACAAAAGGTAACCATTAGTAACACATAGGCCACATTCGTTTATCATGATTCAAACGGTTGAACTGTTGGACCACAGTTGTTTGTTTATGAAATAAGATCGGACCTAGTAATCTGATGCTGCTCTCAGGCAAGGCTTACTTAAACACTTGCAGGTCTGCCAAGATTTATAACTGAAATTAATTTTTGTTACATTTACAAACAGACAAACCAGTTGAACCGGATACACAAAAGGGGCCATAGACTACAGTGTAACCATAGTAACACATAGATAACATTGTAACCATAGTAACACAGACTACATTGTAACCATAGTAATTCTTTATTTTTCTGTTTTGTACGGTGAGTCCTATTTGTTTGGTCTACTTGTAGATGTTGGGGCCAGGAATGATCGACGGCTGTGTCTAGTCAACTACAACAAGTCATCTGGGTTTGAGATTGTGAAAGGAATGCTTGACCGTGTGATGCAGCTGCTGGAGGTTCCAATGACAAACGACAACAATGGTTATCACATTCGAGAGAGTCCAGGTAAGACAACAATGGTTATCACATTGGAGAGAGTCCAGGTAAGACAACAGTGGTTATCACATTCGAGAGAGTCCAGGTAAGACAACAGTGGTTATCACATTCGAGAGAGTCCAGGTAAGACAATAATGGTTATCACATTCGAGAGAGTCCAGGTAAGACAACAATGGTTATCACATTCGAGAGAGTCCAGGTAAGACAACAATGGTTATCACATTGGAGAAAGTCCAGGTAAGACAACAATGGTTATCACATTCGAGGGAGTCCAGGTAAGACAACAATGGTTATCACATTCGAGAGAGTCCAGGGAAGACAACAATGGTTATCACATTGGAGAAAGTCCAGGTAAGACAACAATGCTTATCACATTCGAGGGAGTCCAGGTAAGACAACAATTGTTATCACATTCGAGAGAGTCCAGGTAAGACAACAGTGGTTATCACATTCGAGAGAGTCCAGGTAAGACAACAATGGTTATCACATTTGATAAAGTCCAGGTAAGACAACAATGGTTATCACATTGGAGAAAGTCCAGGTAAGACAACAATGGTTATCACATTTGAGAAAGTCCAGGTAAGACAACAATGGTTATCACATTTGAGAGAGTCCAGGTAAGACAACAATGGTTATCACATTCGAGAGAGTCCAGGTATGAAGTTACCTTGGGTCACTCTAACTCAAACTTCACAAAGTCCCCCATTTCATACATGGCATCCTTGCCCAATGTTAATGTTTGCATTTATTACATTTTTGCCAGTGAAATATCAGATTTTATCAACTTGATAAAAGTGATATCTTTCACACTGTGAAAATATCACTTTTTGGTATTGACCAATTATAACCGTATCAATTCAAAGGCACCAATTTTTTTGTTCAGATTCAAATGAGAATTGCATTGAGTATCCCATTCAAAATGGCGCACAGCCTTGTTAAGCGTGATGTCATTAGAATATGGCGCTAATTATTATGCTTCTGATTCCCAACCTTTTTTAAAGCATTACATTTTTCATGTTTTATGCTTTATTATGCTTTAAAAATGTAATTCATAGAACATTAATGGTGTCTTCAGTAATAACAAATATATTTCACTCGTGTGGCTAATATTTTGATATGTTTAACTTGTGCTGCGCACTCATGAAAAATATCAAAGTATTAGCCACCCTCGTGAAATATATTTGTTATTACTGAAGACACCATTAAATATCCTCTATTTATTTGATTGAAATTCATTGTCACTGTGTGTACATGTACTATAAAAAGCAAAGTTATTTGAGCCCCACATCAGGAGGCTTCTAACTTTCTGCCAATTGGAAATTGACCTTAGGTATTTTAAATCTGTCTCGTGTGTCACAATCAATCATAAATGAGTGATCAGTTAGTAACACAACTAGTGAATCGTGAACTAGTCAACATTGATGTACATTGATTCACTACCTTACTGTTTGTAGTATGACCTTTTGCTTTGTGACCTGTGTCTGACTGAACTTGTAATTACAGATCCTACCTATTTCCCTGGGCGGAGTGCGGAGATCGTTCTACGAGGCGAAAAGATTGGTCAGATTGGTGTCCTGCACCCTGAGGTCATCACCAAATTTGAACTCGGTAACCCCTGTGCTGCCCTGGAAATGACCATAGAACCCTTCCTATGATGTTGTGACTCAGTAATTTTGAAAATGAGGGACCTTGAATAAAACTAGAAAAATAAATGCAGGTCTGAAATCTCTCGGGACATCAAATCCAAGCATTTTATGGATAATGTTTTGGAATTTTACGCTTTGAAGAAAACGCAGCAAACAAATGTCAAGCCTCAGGTTTTGTGATTTTGCTGTGATATTTCTTCAGGTTTTGATTTGCTGTCATTAAGGTGACGGATTTTGACTTATTCCTCTACAGTGCTGAGGGAACACCATTTTGATGCTAAAAACACCAGTACAATTCATAACATTGACAAGGGATTCGTAAGAAAAACAGGGTTTCAGAGTTATCAGGTGTCAGGATTAAGATATACATTGAGTGTTGATATCACTCAAGATCTTATGGGGGTCAGAATTTTACATCTGTGCCAAGTGTCCTTTGATACATATAATAACCCATGATGTCACTCAAGGTTAACAAGGTCAGCATGTACAATAAATATCTTTAGATATAAAGTATTTCAGAGGCATAATAGTGCCACTCTGAAAGGTTGGAAACAGACAATGTTAAAGATAGGGAGTTTAAGAACCAGCTCATTTGATCAACACATCCTGTGTTGTATAGATTAATAGATAGACCAATCGCAGACAATATATGTGTAAGCACTGCTTGAAATAAAAGAGTATCAACACTATGTATAGATAAATGTGTAAAAGAAGTAACAATGATGGGGAAATTAAACAAGATGTTTGAAAATGTTTTACACAAAAGCATAAATGTGTCTGTCTCACTTTTGTTCTAAATACAAGACTTATAGTATAACTCTTCAGGAGAAATGCACCATCTGTTGTTAAAATTTCACATCTTGTCCAGTTGGAAAACTTATTATCATATGCACAATGTATTCATTAAAAATTGTGATGGAGACAAAATATCCTAGAATATCTGGATACATTCAGGTATTAGTTTTGAGGACAATTTGCAATCATTGAGATTATGATTATCAATTTCATTATACAATGTACTCTCATTTAAACAAGTGACATTGCCACTTTTATCTTACAATATCCAGGGATTTTGCATGTACATGTATGGAGTGAGTGTGATCGACAACCATTGTCAGGTTGTTTCTATCTAACACGGTTACATATACCAGTGAACAACTAATCACAGCTTTTCTTTCAAATAATTCTGCATGCACAGAGCTGCAGATGATGTCTTCATAGATCTAGTCAGACCAATGAAAAGTGTAGGTAGGTCATTAGTCATCTAGACAAGCACAGCTTCCTGTTTCTCTGCACAGGCACATTAACTTTGGCCAATGTGAGTTTGGTCCTTTTGTAGTTAGGTAAGTTTATGTTTAAACTCCAGACCATGAAGGTTACGTCATGCAGATATCTGGTGAAATAAGGTATAATATTATATGAAACCGTGCTGTGTGTAGTGTGGTTTGGAAATTAATTTTTGTAGGAAGAATTTCTTTTGCCTTTTTTCTATATGTAATTTTAAAATATTGTTGACAAAATTTTATCATCCATCTGTTGTCAGGTCTCGTTTTCAACCTCTTTCATCTGAAGTTATCTGTTCGACAGTGTGATAACAAGGCCAGGTAATTCAGAGATGAGATTGTAATTTCTCTGGTTTTGTAAATAATGGGCTAGATTACTCATATTTGATATTAAAGTTGCTAACTTGACTGTGCTATTTATTTGTGCTATTAAAAATCATCAATTAAATCTCCAACATGATATACTCATGTAGTTGTGTTGTTCTTTACTGTGTATCAGATTTTCATGACATTGACCATGAAAAACTGATCACTGGCTAAAGGTTCAATTCCAATTGAACTGGACAAAGGAAAATGTGGTGTGCATTGACAGAAACACAAATTCATGTATTAGAAGGTACAATCAACAATAATCCCAAAAATTGAACTCCAGGAAATTCATGATTCAACTTGAATTGTTTTTTTGTGTGTGTTTGAGACATCTAGAATCTACGATGGTATTGAACTAACAAAACAAAAGAGAAGTTTTAAATATCACGGTTTATTTGTGTTGAATGCATAGTATTTTATATAATAAAAATTACACAACCATTTTAGCTGTTGTCATAATCAGATAACATGTAGGATACATTGATACTATGAACATTAAAGGTACAATGAATACCTTGGTACACTACATAGAATGCAAACAGCTTTCCTTTATCACTTCAGAGGCTATTTTCTCTTGTGAACGAAAGTGTTCTTCAAGTAAGGTTGCCAATCATCAACACATCTGTTCACATTACCAAGTAACATTTTCTTGTTGCCAATCCTTGTGGCTATGACCTGTTACATGGACCTTCCGTCCTTATAGAGGATAAGATCTGAGGCTTCAGGTTAGAATTTTTGTATCCTTCATACCTACATACTCGTTTTCTCTCATATTTTGTCTTCAAAGAGGATAATTATTGTTTCTGAATGCATACAAATACTTTTTATATCAGCCTCCCAATCATAATGTTATAACATCTGTTTATGTAATGTGACATGATGTTTGTTCGTAACTTTTATTGTATCACAAAAACACTGACGCCCATAAAGGATATGACTTTCATTCATTCTTGACATGCATATCCACACTTTTCCTCGTGGCAGATTAATAGAATCTCTCACCCCCTTGGGGGGTGAGATAGGGGGATCTCAACCCGAGGGGAAAGATTCTTATGTTGCCAAGCACGAGGCTCTGCCGAGCGTTTGGCAACTTAAGAATCTTTCCCTGTGGTTGAGATTACTCTATCTTACCAACAAAGGGGTGAATGATTCTTTTTCTCTTATCCTATTCTCCCAATGTGTATCATATACACAATGTAATGATAACATTACATGCTAAATTCAGGGTTGACGTGACGTTGATGGAGTGTTGACGTGACGTCATTGTATTGTTGAAGTGACGTCATACCATTATTATGAATAGGGGAATCCCCATCTCAACCCTAGGGTGAGACGAGGAAATCTCACACCGGTAAAAAGTATGGATTCACCTGTCCAGGGTAAGAGAAATCCTTGTCTCATCCGGAGGTGGAGATGAAAGGATTCCCAAATTATAAACAATTATATGACGCCACATCAACAATTCATTGATGCTACATTAACATTGCATATTGACAGGACAAGAGGAAAAGAATCATTCCCCACATGGAGGAGAGATGGGGATCTTGTACCGTAGGGATAGATTCTAAGTTGCTTAGTCTAAACATGCCTTGTGTTTGATCATTTGTGGATCTTCCCCCTGGGGATGAGATCCCCCCTTAATCATCTTACCCCAAAAGGGGTAAAGATTCTGTTAAATCCTACATCCTAATGTGACTGATGTCTTGATCTCTGGCAAAACACAATTCCCACACTTTACAAGAAACCTGGAAAATATCTTTTACAGATTACAATTTGTATTTGGAATAATTGATAACATATACATAAGAATGCATACATTCTACACAACAATGGGAAAGGGGGGGGGGGGGGGGGGGGGGGGGACTTTTGAATTAGAATTAAGGGAGATAACTTAAAACACACTGCTAGATCAGCCTTTTCCGAGCGTGGTCCAATCGACATGCAGAATGTGTAATGTAACATACATCACATGTATAATATCAGTGATCTACAATGTAGTATTTTACCAATTGGTTGAACATTAAAATTAACCAATTTCAGTTTGGTATACTCTGCAAATTATCTAATGATGGGTAAAAATAACCTTTGAAAAGGAAAAAAAAGAATAACTTCTAAAAATTGTCGAAGTTAAATGAAAAGGATTTGTTATAATGCCCATCTGAGAGCTGAATTATAAGCTCTATGAACTGTTTACAAACATGGCAAATAATACTTTCAAAGCGGGACTAAAGATAACGGGTGAACAATTGATCTAAAATTTATGATGACGGCTTGTCTTAGTTTCATGATTGTTACGAAAAAAACATTTTGAATAATTATAATTAACATAACATGCATTTTGACTAAAACATGTGCATAAATTAGTCTAATGACTTTGCTTACAAAATTTTGCTTTTTATTTTTCCTCACATTTCACAGAAAAACTTCAGTAATAGAAAAAGGAAGGGAAAGTTGCTGAGTAACACAAGGAATGAGAGAGGGACAGGGACTAAGTAACACAAGGAAAGAGAGAAAAGAAAGAAAATGTTGAGTAACAATGAATGAAAGAGAAAAAGTAGAGGAAAAATATAGAGAGAAAATTCATAATATGGTGTTGAAGTATTTAGAAATATGACAACAATTTCATGATGGATGTTTTAAAAGGGAAACATTAAAACTCACTCTCAGAAAAAAACATCCACATACACATTTGAACTTTGAACCCTGCTTTCTATATATGATATATTCGAAATTTTAATTCATAAGATCAGCTTAGTTACATACATTCTTACAACGGCATAGTTAACTCCCTTGTAAAGTTGTCTCCCAAAAAACCCACAGGAGTCTGAAACTTTGTCAAAAACAAATAATAAAAAAAAAGTTAACCCCTTATTTTGACAGCATTTTAGACTTCTGTGAAAAAACTAACAACCACAAAGTTACCTGACTGACTTATATCAACACAGTATGTAGGTCCACACTACTGCCTTACATACATATAATATCATAGATAATGGGGTTTTCCCATCGCAATAAATAAAGTTAGCCAATAGTATTGTATATTATAGGTCACACAAACCTCATCAATACAGTGTTTTCCGTCTAGTACAGACTAGTACTCAGTAAAACTCACTTTAGCACCAATGTTTGGTTTGATGAACACACAGAAGGCTTGTGTTGACATGATAATATGAATACTTATTTTAGCGGTAATACATGTAATAATTCAGCCATTTTTATACTATCATTCAATAACCCTAAATAATTACAGCCATAAAATATAAAAACACTATTCCTGCTTGTTATAGGTAACTGTTGTTTCCAAATCATGATGAGTGAGCCTTGAAAATGGTCACCAAAGTTTGATATATCAGATAGCGCTGGTAAATATGATGTTTTTCAGTATCTCCATTAAACACTTGACATCTGTGTTGTGTTCAGTGTTTCCGTGTCCTCAGCTTCCTCAAAACAATGCCATGAACATCATTGTTGGGAGTAGAGGGCTGCAAAGAAAAAGTGATGCTAGTGGTTAGTTATACTTATCTTCATCTTTATAATCAAGTTGTTCTTAAAAGATAAGGATAAAACAATTTTCTGTTTGCTACAGCTGATAAAACAATCTTCTGTTTGCTACAGCTGACAAAACAATTTTCTGTTTGCCACAGCTGATAAAAAAATTTTTTTTTTTTTACAGCTGATAAAAAAATTTTCTTTTTTCTACAGCTGATAAAACAATCTTCTGTTTGCTACAGCTGACAAAACAATTTTCTGTTTGCTGCAGCTGATCAAACAATTTTCTGTTTCCTACAGCTGATAAAACAATGTTCTGTTTGCTACAGCTGACAAAACAATTTTCTGTTTGCCACAGCTGATAAAAAAATTTTTTTTTTTTTACAGCTGATAAAAAAATTTTCTTTTTTCTACAGCTGATAAAACATTTTTCTGTTTGCTACAGCTGATAAAACAATTTTCTGTTTGCTACAGCTGATAAAACCAAACTAAAACAGACTGATAGCGGCACCTGATTTAGTAGACTTAACTAAAATACAACAAACACTTGTATCTATCAAATTAATAATCAACATTTACACATCAGACTGATAAGAAGCTGGGGGAGGGCTAAAGGTAACCATTTTACTACTGTGTCACATAGCTCACCACAAATAGTCCCCCCTCGAGTGGCTCTGATATTTGTATATTTTCACTGTATAGTTGGTGGCGTTTCCGTGAGCGTTTGGTACGCTGCTCCTCCCTCATTCCTCCCGACATCTGTGTGCCCTGATCCTCTACCTCTACATAGTGGCTGTCTGGTGTGGAGTGGACATTGGTTACTGCCTCGGAGTCTCGTGATGACTGGACTGGCGACTCAGAAATCTCATCTAATAATTTCTTAGCTGTAACAGAAAAAACGTGTTTCACTTTAAACTGAGATAGCCTGTTCTGGCTAAGTTACTGTTAAAAGATTTTATTAATCCTGTTGTCCTTGTATCTAGACAATGGGTGATACAGAAGTGTTCCAGTAATCCAGCTGCTTTTGTTGGGAGATATACGCGACTGAATTACACCAGACTGAGATAACCTAATCTTGCTCAGCTACAGGTAATGGATTTTTTTCCCTTGAACCTTTTATTTTGGAAAACTGCTCAATTTTGCTGTAGTCTACAATTATCCTGTCTGTGGCTTAAACAATATGGCCTCTTCACTTCTAAAGCTACACTTGAATGCTTCCAAATAAACAATGAAACAATATTCCACCTTTACAAGGAAGAAAACATATTTCAGTGTAGATTATATTTAATTTACGACATAAGGTATCTGAAAACATCAAAACAATACATATAACAATAAAACAGAATTTAAAAAATGAACGAGTGTTTCACTTGCATTAGGTGCAGATGAATACATGACTGTGTGAAAATTCCTCAAAATGTTGCGTAAAGGTTTCAGACATCAGGCAAGATAGAAAATTAGAACTATATCATGCTGAATATCCCTGTGTAAGGTGCTAGAATAGGGATGGCTGGTAGTGGGACAGCTGGATTAGTGATGGCTTGGTCGTGGGACACTGGATTAGTGATGGCTGGATAGTGGGACAACTGGATTAGTGATGCCTGGATAGTGGGACAACCAAATTAGTTGTGGCTGGATAGAGGAACAACTAGATTAGTGATGGGGCTATATTGGACAACCAGATTAGTGGTTGCTTGATAGAGGAACAACTGGATAAGTAGTGGTTGGATAGAATGACAACAAGAATAGAAGTGGCTGGATAGTAGTACAAAAAATATTGTGATGGCTGGATAGTGGACACTCAGATTTGTGATTGATGGATGGAGGGACAACTAGATCAGTGATGGGTGGATAGAGGACATCAAGTTGGTGGCAGCTGGACAGAGGGACAACCAGATGAGTGGTGGCTGGATGGAAGGACAACTGGATTAGTAATATCTGCATAGTGGACAACCAGATCAATAATGAATGAATAGAGAGACAACTTGAAATGTGATGGCTGGATAGTGGGACAACTGGGTTAGTTATGGTTTGATAGTGGGACAACTGGGTTAGTTATGGTTTGATAGTGGGACAAGCAGATTAGTTGTGCTTTGATAGTGGGACAAGCAGATTAGTGGTGGTTGGATAGTGGGACAAGCAGCTTAGTTGTGCTTTGATAGTGGGATAACCAGATAAGTTGTGCTTTGATAGTGGGACAAGCAGATTAGTTGTGCTTTGATAGTGGGACAACCAGATGAGTGGTGGATGGATGGAAGGACAACTGGATTAGTAATATCTGCATAGTGGACAACCAGATCAATAATGAATGAATAGAGAGACAACTTGAAATGTGATGGCTGGATAGTGGGACAACTGGGTTAGTTATGGTTTGATAGTGGGACAACTGGGTTAGTTATGGTTTGATAGTGGGACAAACAGATTAGTTGTGCTTTGATAGTGGGACAAGCAGATCAGTGGTGGTTGGATAGTGGGACAAGCAGATTATTTGAGGTTTGATAGTGGGACAACCAGATAAGTTGTGGTTGGATAGTGGGACAAGCAATTTAGTGGTGGTTGGAAAGTGGGACAAGCAGATTATTTGAGGTTTGGTAGTGGGACAAGCAGATTAGTTGTGCTTTGATTGTGGGACAAGCAGATTAGTGGTGGTTGGATAGTGAGACAAGCAGATTAATTGTGGTTTGATATTGGGACAAGCAAATAAGTTGTGGTTTGATAGTGGGACAAGCAGATTAGTTGTGGTTGGATAGTGGGACAAGCAGATTAGTTGTGGTTGGATAGTGGGACAAGCAGATTAGTTGTGCTTTGATAGTGGGACAACTGGGTTAGTTGTGGTTTGATTGTGAGACAAGCAGATTAGTTGTGGTTGGATAGTGAGACAAGCAGATTAGTTGTGGTTTGATAGTTGGACAAGCATATTAGTTGTGGTTTGATAGTGGGACAAGCAGATTATTTGAGGTTTGATAGTGGGACAAGCAGATTAGTTGTGCTTTGATAGAGGGACCAGCAGATCAGTTGTGGTTTGAATGTGGGACAACCAGATTAATGGTGGTTTGATAGTGGGACAACCAGATTAGAGGTGGCTTGTTTAAGGGACAACTTACTAGATTAGCGATGGCTGGCTGAGGGACAACCAGATTAGTTTGGCTGGCCAATGGACAACCAGATTAGTGTGGCTGGCTGAGGAACAACCAAATTAGCGATGGCTGGCTGAGGGACAACCAGATTATTGGTAGCTTGTTAAAGGGACAACCTACTGGATTAGTGATGGCTGGCTGAGGGACAACCAGATTAGTGGTGGCTGGCTGAGGGACAACCAGATTAGTGGTGACTGGCTGAAGGACAACCAGATTAGAGGTGGCTGGCTGAGGGACAACCAGATTAGTGGTGGCTGGCAGAGGGACAACCAGATTAGCGATGGCTGGCTGAGGGACAACCAGATTATTGGTGGCTTGTTAAAGGGACAACTTACTGGATTAGTGATGGCTGGCTGAGGGACGACCAGATTAGTGGTGGCTGGCTGAGGGACAACCAGATTAGTGGTGGCTGGCTGAGGGACAACCAGATTAGTGATGGCTGTATTGTATTAATGAGGCTCGACTAACACCATTCTAAACTCTCAAAAAATGTTTTGTTCAATATTACTCAACAGAAAATGAATGAAAAAGAAGTGAAATAAGCACGAGCAATTATCAATCTAGAAGAAAAGCTGTTTACTTAAATGTTCTGTTGGTAGCTGATCATGTTAGAGGGGAGGATGAATGCCGAGTGGACATTGGGTTAGAGAGGAGTGAGAAGGCCATGTGTGTATGTGTACCTGTACGTGTTAGAGATGAGTTTTTGATAGCAGATACAATGGAGCCAATACGTCCAAGACTTGGTTCGTCCGTACCTTTTGTGCCCCTTCTTGTCCGGCGTGACGACGGCCCTGTATTCTCCTTACCCTCCTGTCAACAACAAATAACAAGTTATCAGCCTGCAATTAAATCAATACAGTTTACATAAATACTATCTTTTTACCAGTTAAATATCAGGAATCATAAGTATGACAGAAATGATTTCTTCGCTGCAATAAAGATTAAGATTGATTGTGATCTCCAATCAATTCTTATAATTACTGTATAACAAAATTTCAACAGGTGACTGGCATCTCCTGTTAATCTTGGGGAATGAAATAATCAGAGAATTAAATGGATTCCAGCTGTCTTATCATATATATTTCGCTTGTATCAAAGTTTTTCTACCTTTTTAACTTGTATCAACACTCGTGTAAATATCAAAAGCTCAAGACAAAACGTTTCAGAGAGTGTAGAGTAGAACAGTAAAATTGAATGTTTCCATATGAAACATACTGAATTAATATTGCACCACCTCAATAAATACTCATAAAAAAAGAATACAGCAATGATCAGATAAATAAATATCTTGAGAAGACATTTCTCTGTTCTACTTAGGTAAATGAGTTTAT
Source organism: Mizuhopecten yessoensis (assembly GCF_002113885.1). Taxonomy (NCBI): domain Eukaryota; kingdom Metazoa; phylum Mollusca; class Bivalvia; order Pectinida; family Pectinidae; genus Mizuhopecten; species Mizuhopecten yessoensis. Next base: position 286,467 of record NW_018407426.1, read on the forward strand.
AAAGAAATTTTAGGTAACATTTATGGGATGTCTTATGATATCAACCAGAATTAGCAATTTTTTCCTCTCACTTTCACCTGGAACTCTACCAACACTCATCATTATTAACATTAAATGTAGATGCAGAATCTTCTTGTAAAATGTTTTTGTTTGTTTTGAATTATTTTTCTCCGAACCATTTTCTTTAACCCTTGAATTTATTGTCTTTTCCATTATATATTAACTAAATCTCACCGATTCTGTGTTGCCTTGTTTTTTGCGACTTTTTCTGAGGTTGCGTGCCGCCACTGGAGGTGTGGCATCAATTTGAACATGCTCAGAAATACTGCTGTCCTCCGAGGCAAATGTGGCATCACAGTTGTCTCTTCTCTTGGCTGGCAGCTGGAAGTCAGAGGTGGAGAAAATATCATGATGATAATGTTGTTTAAAAAAATCACAGAATTTGTCCTGTTTTGCTTCTTTAAAGTAAATGACTAAAACAACTGATGGCAGGAGTTGTTTTTTCATAGCCTTTCTATATATGGCAATCTTATTATTGTACTGACAGTAATTCTGGATATGAATTAATGACATCCTATATACTATTTAACTCATTCACCTCGGAAATTTCATAATGAACTATTCCAACCTTTGAACTGGAAGAGTTCAAATGTGTCTTCAGGGGTGAATAAGTTAAGGAAAGGAATTTGTTAGGACTCAATAATTTTTAGGATACTATTGAAACTTTGCAGAAAAATTCCAGTTAAACCTGAAGAAATCAATGTTTTGAACACCAAGTGATAACACATTTGTTGCCAGTCAAAGGATAGGAAGAATCTAGTGCTGAGAATTTATAGAAATACCTTTGCGCAGGATATATCAAAATCAATCTAGCCCAAATGAAGTGTTTAAAATAAACTGTTTAAAATAAACAAGTACCTCAAGTGCTGACTCGCTGGCTGATCTCCTCTTACGACTACGTCTACTGGAGCTCCTGTGGCTCCTGCTTGCCTCTGTGACAGGGGTCTTTGTCAGAGGACACTGCTCTGTAGACATCTACAAACAACAGTTACATTGACATATAGATTCACAGAAATATAAGTCATAATCAGCAGTGGGCTAGCAGGCACTCCCTTTTATCCCATACCTATGCCTGAAGGATAGAGATATCCTATGAAAGACCAGTGTGAAGAACTAATGTGTCTTGTTTTGGGTGAACACAATCAAATGATGTCATGTCATCAACACATATCATAGTATATTTATGACTGGACAACAATAAAATTCCCAAATCAGCCTTTCCTTTCCAAATTACTCTGTTCTGTTGATAAATAACAAAATGTCAAATTATGGGATAAAACAAATTGTTATGTATAGATATACATATACTCTAATTCCAAATAAATCCCCCCTTGAGTTGATCTCATAGATTCGGTGTGAACAAACATTATAATGATTAACATTTGACCCCTTGGTGACCTTTTGACCTTGGGGAAGGATTTAACATCATGACTACCTTACCTTGTGTGTGCCTTGTCTATGTGACCGGTGACGCTGGGTCGTGTCTGTCCCCGGGTGAGGTGACTTTAATCTGTCATCGCTACTGCTGCTGTCACCAGAAGGAGCTTCCTCCTTCACAGTCACTGGTGACAGAGCGACACTGCCTTGGTGAGGTCCCCTGTGACCTGACTTGACAGGTGATAAAGTTCTATCACTGTGGTGATGATTATTGTGACTTGACCTGGCTGATGACAAAGTACTTTCACAGTGACTCTTGTGACTAGACTTTACCGGTGACATGTCTCTATTGTCTCGGTGATGACTAACGTGACTTGACTTTACTGGTGACACCATGCTATCATCAAGGGGATGACCCCTTTGACTTGCCTTGACCTTATCTTTGAGGTCATGAATTTCTTTCTGTTGTTTTTTCATGATACCTTCCAGCCCTGATACGAGGTTGTCCCTCTCTGTCCTCCAGGTCTAAATAAATAACCAGTAGATTAGTACTTGATAACATTGCTTCACAATCTTTGAAAAATATAGTTAAAGAAAGATATGAAATAAAACAAGCATTGTCGGAGCCTCTTCTACATCAATTTTTTTCTGTAAATTGTTGAAGATATGTAATGAATGCTATCCCTCCCAATTCTTGAAAAAAAAATATGTGAAGTTTATATACTTGCAGTCTTCAGAAGACAGGCTGTCTACAAATGATCACATTTACCTTATCAACAATATATAGGTGGTCACACTGACCCAAACATCAGTCTATAGGTGTTCACACTGACCCAAACATCAGTCTATAGGTGTTCACACTGACCCAAACATCAGTCTATAGGTGGTCACACTAACCAATACATCAGCCTATAGGTGTTCACACCGACCCAAATGTCAGTCAATAGGTGGTCACACTGACCCAAACATAGTCTGTAGGTGTTCACACCGACCCAAATGTCAGTCTATAGGGGGTCACACTGACCCATACATTAGTCTATAGGGGGTCACACTGACCAAATGTCAGTCTAGAGGTGGTCACACCGACCCAAATGTCAGTCCATAGGTGGTTACACCGACCCAAACATCAGTCTATAGGTGTTCACACCGACCCAAACATCAGTCTATAGGCGTTCACACCGACCCAAATGTCAGTCTATAGGCGGTCACACTGACCCATACATTAGTCTATAGGTGTTCACACCGACCCAAATGTCAGTCCATAGGGGGTCACACCGACCCAAACATCAGTCTATAGGCGTTCACACCGACCCAAATGTCAGTCTATAGGGGGTCACACTGACCCATACATTAGTCTATAGGTGGTCACACTGACCAAATGTCAGTCTAGAGGTGGTCACACCGACCCAAATGTCAGTCTATAGGGGGTCACACTGACCCATACATTAGTCTATAGGTGGTCACACTGACCAAATGTCAGTCTATAGGTGGTCACACTGACCGAGCGTCAGTCTATAGGTGTTCACTACAACCCAAATGTCAGTCTAAAGGCGGTCACACTGACCCATACATAGTCTATAGGTGGTCACACTGACCCAAACATAGTCTGTAGGTGTTCACACCGACCCAAATGTCAGTCAATAGGTGGTCACACTGACCCAAACATCAGTCTATAGGTGTTCACACCGACCCAAATGTCAGTCTAAAGTGGTCACACCGACCCAAACATAGTCTATAGGTGTTCACACCGACCCAAATGTCAGTCCATAGGGGGTCACACCGACCCAAACATCAGTCTATAGGTGTTCACACTGACCCAAACATCAGTCTATAGGTGGTCACACTGACCCATACATAGTCTATAGGTGGTCACACCGACCCAAACAACATTCTATAGGTGGTCACACTAACCAATACATCAGCCTATAGGTGGTCACACCGACCCAAATGTCAGTCCATAGGTGGTCACACCGACCCAAACATCAGTCTATAGGTGGTCACACTGACCCATACATAGTCTATAGGTGGTCACACTGACCCAAACATAGTCTATAGGTGTTCACACCGACCCAAATGTCAGTCCATAGGTGGTCACACTGACCCAAACATCAGTCTATAGGTGGTCACACTAACCAATACATCAGCCTATAGGTGTTCACACCGACCCAAATGTCAGTCCATAGGTGTTCACACCGACCCAAATGTCAGTCTAAAGTGGTCACACCGACCCAAACATAGTCTATAGGTGTTCACACCGACCCAAATGTCAGTCTATAGGTGTTCACACCGACCCAAATGTCAGTCCATAGGTAGTCACACCGACCCAAACATCAGTCTATAGGTGGTCACACTGACCAATACATCAGTCTATAGGTGTTCACACTAACCAATACATCAGCCTATAGGTGTTCACACCGACCCAAACATCAGTCTATAGGTGGTCACACTGACCCATACATTAGTCTATAGGTGTTCACACCGACCCAAATGTCAGTCCATAGGGAGTCACACCGACCCAAACATCAGTCTATAGGTGGTCACACTGACCAATACATCAGCCTATAGGTGTTCACACCGACCCAAATGTCAGTCCATAGGTGGTCACACCGACCCAAACATCAGTCTATAGGTGTTCACACTAACCAATACATCAGCCTATAGGTGTTCACACCGACCCAAACATCAGTCTATAGGTGGTCACACTAACCAATACATCAGCCTATAGGTGGTCACACTGACCCATATACATTTCTTCATTAATGCAGTAATACATACCTTTAGCTGACTCTCCTTTTCTTCCAATCCCTGTTTAACCTGCGCCAGATCTGCCTCGCTGTGATTGGCTCGTTGTTGTGCTTTGTTAAGATCCTCCTCCAGTCGTCGTAGTGACCGCTGACAATCTCGCAATGCATGCTCCTTCTCCTGAAGATGGAGACATCCAAATCATTTAATCTTAACTAACCAAATCCCTTAAATGTAACTCATCAATTCTCTTTACAAATTTTACGCATCAAAACTATGCAATAAAATCTATTCAGAAACTTCACACACAAAATCTCTTTACAAATCTGTCTAAACAAAGTTCTTCTATCAAAATTTGTCCCTTCAAATTATAATTTCTCCAATATCTTAACAAATTTAACTCATTCAATCTGTACATTCTCTGACCTTGACGGCTGTGTCACCCTGACCTTGACATCAGTACCTACATTCACCTTAACATCTATAACACATGATTAAAGCTTGACCACAATACCTACCCTGAACTTGACCTGTAGCATGGCTGCTTCTTGTTCTGCCTTTTCAGTGGCTTCAGACTTGCCCTCTGTGTTAGAATTAAGTCTTTCTCTCAAACTTTCTGTTTCTGTACGACTTCCTGACAGCACTTTCTCCAGGTCCTTGAGCTCTGTGTTGTTTTCCTTCAGAACAAGACTTAGTTTGTTTTTTTCCTCTTTCAGTTTGTGTATGACTGTCTCCTGTTCCCCAAGTGTCTGGTTCTGTCGGCACACTTTCTCCTCCAGCTCCTTTAGCTGTTGCACATGCTCAGTGACCTGTCGGGCATTCTCTCGAGTCAGTTCCATCATTCTGCGGCCTGAATCACCACTTGTTTCCAGTACCTGGCGGTACTTGTCAGTGTACTTTTCAAGTTCTACAAAGATGTTAGAGTTGTAGTACAAATATATTAAAGTTGAAATCTTTCTGATTTGACACAGAGAACTGTTTACATGTCTGTTTGGTTTTACATGGCCCTGCCTCGTGTACCTTCCTTCAGCCTCTGGGTAGAGTCATGATACTGTACACTAGAAAGTGTTATAACCTTTGACTCTTCACCCTGGGAGACTTATCCCAGTAACTTACCCTGGATCAATGATACCAAGTGACCTACTCTAGTGGTTTGTTCCAAGTGACCTGACCTGGGAGACCATGCAGTGACCTACTCTGAAAGACTGTACCCAGGTTACATACCCTGAGTGACTATACCCAGTGACCTACCCTGAGAGACTATACCCAAGTGACCTACCCAGAGAGTCTACCCAGTGACCTACCCTGAAAGACTGTACCCAGTGACCTACCCTAAGAGACTGTACCTAGTGTCCTTCCTTGAGTCTATCCATTTACCTACACTGAGAAACTGTACTCAGTGACCAATCTTGAGAGATTGTACCCAGTGACCCACCATGAGAGACTGTACCCAGTGACCTACCCTGAGAGACTGTACCCAGTGACCTACCCTGAGAGACTGTACCCAGTGACCTACCCTGAGAGACTGTACCCAGTGACCTACCCTGAGAGACTGTACCCAGTGACCTACCCTGAGAGACTGTACCCAGTGACCTACCCTGAGAGACTGTACCCAGTGACCTACCCTGAGAGACTGTACCCAGTGACCTACCCTGAGAGACTGTACCCAGTGACCTACCCTGAGAGACTGTACCCAGTGACCTACCCTGAGAGACTGTACCCAATGATCTACCCAGTGACCTACCCTGAGAGACTGTACCCAGTGATCTACCCAGTGACCTACCCTGAGAGACTACCCAGTGACTTACCCTGAGTCTACTCAGTGACCTACCCTGAAAGACTGTACCCATTGGCCTACCCTGAGAGACTGTACCCAGTGATCTACCCATTGACCTACCCTGAAAGACTGTATCCAGTGACTTACCCTGAGAGTCTACCCAGTGACCTACCCTGAGTGACTGTACCCAGTGACCTACCCTGAGAGACCGTCACCAGTGACTTACCCTGACCGAGGTTTCTAATCTCCTCTTCCTTCCTGTGGAGGTAGGAATCCTGTTTCTCCATTGTCTCCTCCTGCTCAGTGATGGCATTCTTCAACATCTCTATCAAAGCCTCGTTAGCCTTGGCATCTGTCAGTAGACAATTTTAAATCAACGTTTCCTGCTGGTCTAATGTTTTTGTTTAGTTAGCCTATACACAATAATGGAACTTATTGATTTTAAAACAACAGTAAGAAAATGGAAGGAAGAAAATACACACTCATTAGAACATTTAATGAAAAATTGTATGATTTTGGTAATCTCTGATTCTAAAAAAACTATTTCAGGAAAGTAGCATGACTGACCTCTGAGAGCAGCCTCAAAGTCATTTTGTTCTCTCTCCATGGAAATCTTAAAATCCTTCAGGGCCTGGGACTTAGCAGCAAGTTTCTCGTCGCGACGGATAAGGTCAGATTGGAGCTCCTGTATCTGGCCCCACCTTTGTTTAAGCTCTGCCTCCAGTCGACCCACCTCAGCTACTGTGCTTGGACGACCACTGCGGGACGCAGGATTCTGATAAAACACAAAATTTTCAAACACACAGGGATACCTGCCTTCCTGTTGTAGGAGTTTAAGCAGAATAACAAACAGCAGAAAACTGCAAATGACTTTCACTCGAAATCTTATTTAGTGGCGATGATCTTTGACTGTTCATTCAAACTCCTTCACAATCTGACATATCTCATACAGCAATTAATTTTATAAAGGTGAAATTCTGAAAATTTAAGCTGTAGTATTGACTTGTTTGAACTGAATTTTTACAAATCTTTGATATTGTGTTTCATTGACTTAATTCAGCACTCTGTTGCCTAAAACAAGTAATCATTAACAGATAGCTACAGAACTGACGAGAAGGAAGAAAGTTACTAACAAGATAAAGGGAAGGTAGTTACATAATAAAAGTATTTCTCAAGACTTAAGAATTTACTAATATTTCAAGAACAGAATCTGTGAGCTACCAAAATATTTGATACCAAATATGACCTTCACCTTTAAAGCCTGAATGGTGTCCTCTGCATCCTGTATGGCCTTCACCTTGTGTGAGAGTTGGTCCTCAAGGTCGCTGACTTTGTGACCCAGTTCCTGGAGACTAGTGCTGGCCTGCTGCAGCTGTCGTCTCAGTGTCTGTTCGCGTTCTTGGCTCTGCAACACATACAAATGTTCTGTCGTAAAGTGACATGCAACAATTCACAGTCAGTCATTCAACAGTGGAAACTTTATACAACCTTAACTTCTGCATTGAAATGTCATGATATCAAGTTTGAAGAGATGGAAGGATATTGTCAAGTCAGGTTTCAATATACCAATATATATCCTTGCAGTTACCATTACATAAGTTTTAAGTACATGTATAATGAAGTGTGACTGTGTTGTTTGATCTCTAAAGCCATAACCATCAACTTAGCACTGTTTAAAAATTATTAGAATGAAAAATTGTTGAAATGAGCGGAAATAAATATTAAATAGAACAATGTAAATAAGTATGGGAAATTTAGAACTTCCATTTGACACAGTAAAAATGATCATGACACCTTCCATCTTTCCTAGATTGAAGCAATGTTGAAAATAGTGGAAAATTATTTTAATGGAACAACATAACTAAGCAAAAACTGTTACACATACACAACAGCATACATACCCTGTTAAGCTCCCTGTGTACTGTAGGACTAGTGACAGAGCCACGCTGGAGACCCTCTCGCTGTCGTGGGGAGGAGAATATCCGCTCCTGTTGCCTCACTTGTCCCTCCAGAGCCTCTATTTTATGATGACTCTCGCGAAGTTCCGACTTCAACTTCTCTGACTCGTCAGCCTTGTACTTTCTTGGACTGGTTTGTGTATTGAAGTCAGCAAGTCGCCGTTCCAAGGATGAGATTTTACATTTGGCCTCCAGTAGTGCATTATCAGCATCAATCTTGTCCTTACGTAGCCTCCTAACACTACCGCTCTCACTGCCTGGACTTAGACACGCCTTCATGCGCATCTCGTCAGACAGCTTGTGATATTCCTCACTTTTCACCTTCTCTCTTTCAAGGGCATTCTGCAAGTCTTCCATCTGTCTGGTAAAATCCTGTTTATCCTTGTGAGGACTGCCTGCTAACCGACCTGCCTCCCTATCATGTAATTTCGTCTCGAGCTGATTGACAGTATTTGTCAATTCCTCAATTTTCTTTGTTTTCTGTCCGACCTCAACCACAAGCATGTCTAAATTACACTTATCCCCTGCTAGGTCCTTTATTTTGGCTGCCTGTGCGTCAATGATGTTGGATTTCTCCTCACACGCCTTCACCAGGGCGGTCAATTTCTCCTCCTCCTGCTGAAGCTGGACCTTACTTTGTTCGCCTTGCTGGGTGACTTTGACCTCCACCTCTTTGACCAGTGCCTCCTTCTCGGCATTCTGTGATGTCAGTTCAGTAACTTTGGTTGTGGCTGCTTCAAGTTCGTTTTTCAGACATTGTACAGTCTGGTTACGCGACTCCAGATCATGTTTTAAGGACTCAAATTCAACAAGCTTTGCTTTAACTGTTGCCATTTCCTTTTCTATTTCTGCCTTCTTAGTCTCTTCCTCTTTACATGTGACCTTTGATCTCTCCTCTAGTTCCTGGACATATTTTGACTTTTCCAACAGCTCTTTCTTGGCCCTCTGGTGCAGTGTCTGAGTCATGTGTAGGGCCGACTTGACCTCGGCCAGCTCCATTTTGACTTTGGAGAGCTCCGAGCTCATGCCATCACTAGACATTTTAGTCTCATCTTGGAGATCTGTTAAAACTTTTCTCAGCTCTTCTAACTCATTATCTTTACTATGTAAATTATCCTCCAAAGTCTCTGCTTTCTTCTCTTTATCCAACTTTTCAGTCATCAAATTCTTTATCTTGGATTCCATCAACTCAACTTGCTCTGAAAGTTCATTAATTTGTTTTGTCTGATTGTCTAATTCCTTTTCATCTTTTTCTCTGAAAAGTTCAAGTTCACTCATTTTCTTTTCTTTACAATTTAATTTCTTTTTGAGTTCTTCCATTTTCCCTTCTACAATTTCCAATTCACAAAGTCTCTGCTTTTTGTCCTCTAATTCCTTTTGAAGTTCATCATTTTTCTGTTGCACATTTTCCAATTCACTTAGTCTCTCTCTTAGACTTACTAACTCATTCTCAAGTTGTCCCTTTTTCTCCTCCACCGTTTCAAATGCAGAAAGTCTTTCTGTTTTGCTCTCTAACTCGCTTTCAAGTTGTTTGTTTTTCTCATTCACATTTTCTAATTCATTAAGTCTCTTTCTAAGGCCAGCTAACTCATCCTCAAGTTGTTCCTTTCTCTCCTCCAGTCTTTCCAATTCAGAAAGTCTTTGTGTTTTGCTCTCTATCTCATTTTCCAGTCGTTCGTTTTTCTCATGCACATTTTCCAATTCCTTAAACCTCTGTTTAATACCATCTAACTCCTTCTCAAGTTGTTCTTTTTTCTCATTCACATTTTCTAATTCACCAAATCTCTGTCTTAGGTTAGCTAACTCATTCTCAATTTGTTCATTTTTCTCTCCCACTGCTTCCAATTCAGCAAGTCTCTGTGTTTTGACCTCCAATTCGTCCTGAAGTTGTGTCAGTCTCTGAGTGGCTACCTTTTTACTTTCCCCGGCGGATGCTTTCTCCACTTCTATTCTCAGAGTTTTCATTTTGAAGTCTTTCTCATCAAACTCTTTCTGGTTCTGTTCGTACAGGTCGTTGAGATCTTTGATAGCATGGTCCCGGTCAGCTATCTTTTTCTCCAGTGTTTCTCTCATTGTAGTCATCTCGGACCGTACACTGCTAAGTTCTGCCTGGAGACTGTCAATCTGGTTGGACTTGACAACAACTCCAGTGTCTGCCGATGACTGGATGGTTGACAACTTCGTCATGAGTCTCTCTACTTCAGCCTCCTTGGCCTCCATAAACTGACCAAGCTGTTCACACAGATTTTCCAGCCTCTCGATGACTTTCTTACTGCCTTTGCTGCTTTTCTTTGAAATCTGTTTCAATTCATCCTTGACATATTGTAGTTCCTCTGATATGTGTGATTTTTCATCCAGATCTTTGGCTTGTTCCAATTCCTCTCTCCTTCCTTCACCTTCGTTTGTCTGTCTCTCTATCTCGTCTTGTTTCCCTTCTGTAACATACCAATCATCATTTTTTAACTTTAACATTAGTCAGTGTGTTTATCTCTACAGTTTTCATAGAAATGTTTTTGGAACTTAATGATTATGTACGAAATACAAGACTTTTGCTTTAAACCATTTGATTATTAAAGGTTACAACCCTGCAAGACAGATATTGGATGTCCTGGATATGATTTATCTACAATCAAAGAATCCATACTGATATCCTTGGAAGATCAAAATATCTTTTCAAAGAAAAGATCAAGTACCTAACTGATTAAACATTTTTAACATTTAGTAAGAGGTTAAAATTCTTATCTGGGGCAATTCTTTTTAACCCAGGCCTCATTAGAGTAAAAAATATTGTGAATATTCTTCTGATTGCTTTTCATGACATTTTCAGTAACAAAGAAAACAGAGTACAGCTAAATGAGGTTAATTTGTACTTTGTAATTTTTCTGCTAGTTTTTAATAGCTTGAGATGTTCTTTTAATGCAGAATGTCACAAGACACATAACAGAATTTACTGGTTCTCATCATGCAAGGTGTACCACAAATAGCGTTACCTGCCAGTTGATCCTTTCCCTTACTGAGCTTGGTCAGTTGTGTATTGCGATCATCAATACATTTCTCCAACTCCTCTACTTTAGTTTGTAGCTGATCAGCCTTTTCCTCAGCAACTCTCTGACCCTCCATCATTTGTGACCGATCCATCTGGCCCTCATCTAGTTGGAATTCAAGGTCCTTCACATGGGAAGTCAGCTGTCTGATTTTCTCCTGTTTCTCCTGCACAGCAAATAAACATGTACATATAACACTATCTAAACACTTATAAACATTTTATAAACACATGGTGACTCTGTCATTACCTTGATAAGATGTGGTATGTTTACCTGTTACGTGGAGACACTCAGTCCTCTTTACCCATGTTGATAAGTTAGGTATGGTATATTGTTACCAGGAGATGTTCAGTCGTCAAGACCTACCTTAATGGATTCCTTTGCTATGGCAAACTCCCCCTGTAGTTCCCTGTGCTCTTTAAGGGTTGTTGTGAACTCAGTTTTGGTGGCCTCAGACTCACGATGGATTTCCCTCATTCTACGCTGAAGACTTGACAGTGGGCTACTTGGAGACAGGGCACTCTGCTTCATATCCTCCCCCACCTGCAAAATCAAATTATTTGGATCTTGTCAAATATTGCAGAGACCAAATTAAATTTTAATAGATATTTTTATGAGAGATCAAGACAAATGCACTTAGATCTGTTCAAGAAATAACTATATGGAAGTGGTGGGAGGCACTTTTTCAGAGACCCCACCACCCACAAAACATTAAAAGTGGTTTGATATCATGTGGAAACAAAGGCAAGTTGAATTTTCCCCATTGATATGTTGTAATGTGACCTAGACCCCTGGTTTTACCTTGACCTTGGCAGTCAGCTCTGTAACTATATGGTCCTTGGCCTGAAGGTCAGCAGTTGTCTGGTTTACCATGTCACGCAAACCAGTGTTAACTATCTCTAACTCCTCCACTTTTTCTGTAAGACTGTCCAACTTTTCCTCCTTGACTTCCAGTGTTTTTCGGAGTGTTGCCACCTCCTTCTCCAGACTAACCACCTGAGATGGGTAATCCACTGATTTCAGTGTCCGAAGTTCCTCCTCAAGCCCTGCTATCAATCCCTCGGCTTTCAAGTTTTGTTCCACCTTTAAAGTATTTTTAAACATTTATTTATTAATCTGTCAGATTAGACAACCTGCTTGACCTATAGATCCTCCTAAATGGCGATACCAAGCTATATGTACCTTCGCAAGGTAGAGCAGGACGGCTAGGTCTGGATTATACATACTGTAGTACAGACTTCGTTAATTTCATTGGGCAAATATTTTGTGCCGTTCAGAACAATTTGACGGGGATTACATTTCATGCACTATTACCAGGTCAAAAAATATTATGCTCACAGGGGTACATTGTTTTTTTGATGATTGGATTTAATTTAGAAGTGATTCATCAAATAACGTAAAATACAATATTGAATTGTTGTTATATTTCCATTATTCAGCTGTACACGTAGAAGGTTTAACAGGTCTTTTCTGTTATCTCTGGTATTAATATTCGCTGGGTTTTTAATATCACACTATTTTTGGTGACCTTGAGCATAGCAAAATCCAAGCCCCCATTACATTGCTACTCACTCCTTCAGTATCATTAACTCGTTTCGATGTGACCAACAATGTCTGACATCATATTGGTACCCTTAGCATGTAACAATGTCTAACATCATATTGGTACCCTTAGCATGTAACAATGTCTGACATCATATTGGTACCCTTAGCATGTATTTAAGCTGGTAAGATATTCTAATTCCACAAAATGTTTGTATTTACCTACTATTTTGTTTTAACCTGTAAATGTTTATAGATTTATTTTCCCAAGGATATATTTCTGCTGTGGTCACCATAGAAATCACCTTTATATCACATTATGATGCTATAGTTATTACCTTACAAGCCAGGTTTTGTTCCCGGTCCTCGAAGCTGTTCTCCAGCTGTGCGACCTTGACCTTGAGTTGTTGGAGTTCCTCGTTCTCTTCTGTGAGTTGAGATAGCTGGTTCCTGGTCTCTGTGTGGGCGTCCCTCTCCCGGGTCAACTGTTGGTCGAGGTCCTCACTCACTTCCCTGTATAAACAGATGTTCTTATGTAACACAAACAAGTGTCACCACTAGGAATGACCCTCCCCAGGAACATAACATAAATTCCTACAGTCCCCTTCTGATACAGCATAACATGCATGAGTGGTTCTAACCAGGGCCTGTATTCATGAAACCGTTCTCATGCTCAAGCATGGATTCTGTGCTCACACCTACTTTCTTGTAACTCGCTTAGATCATGTCAAACGATCAAAAAGTCAAAAGTAAACATCCAAAACAGCATTTGGCTATTACTCTCTTCAAAATGTTTCCAAATCATTGACAAAATAAGATTTATTTATTGAGTTATAACCAGAACAAGAAATTAGGCTTCAGCACAAAATCCATGCTTGAGCATGAGAACGGCTTTATGAATACGGGATATTTATGAAACATTGGTCCTCTCCCAAGATAAAGAAAATTTAAGTACGTGTTTTAGTATGAAGTGTTTCTCCTGGAGAAATTGTTCTTAAACGACTCTAAAACTGTTGTTTTTTTAAATTAATAAACATGTGTTCAATAATGGGTTTATAATTCATACATACTGAATAAAAGATAAAAAAAAAGTTTTTTATATTTTATAAGATATAATTGCTATAATACTTCCATCACTGCTACAGTAGCTGACATCACTTCCAGTCTATGTGACATATTTCAATAATCCCACTTGTACTGACATCATGTTTTATTGACAATTCCGTGAAGATCAGACAGAAACTGTGTCTGACAAGAAAAATTTGAAGTCCCTTTTAATATGTTATGAGAGAAACCAGATCTTCAGCAATTGAGGCAGGATTTTATTAATATCTTATCTTTGTCTGCTCACCTTGCTGTCTCGAGTGCCTGCTGTAGCTCCAGAGTGGCAGATGAGTTTTTGTCTAGTTCTGCCTGTAGTTCCTTCAACTGGACACACAGGTTTTGGTAGAACTTATCTTCCTCTGATCCTTTTTTCCTGGGAGAGGAATCACCGTGTGATGAACTTGAGTTGGCTTTCAGCTGTGAAATCTGTAAAATACAAACATGAATGCTCATTCCAGAAAAAAACAAAATTGACATGCTTAAAACTTTTCTGTTTATCAGGATTCAGATGTATCAAGCTTTATTTGCTTATACATGTAGGCAAAATTTGAATTGATTGTATTTACCTGGACCCATATTCATAAAACCGTTCTCATACTCAAGCATGGATTCTGTGCTCACACCTACTTTCTTGTAACTCGCTTAGATCATGTCAAACGATCAAAAAGTCAAATGTAAACATTGAAAACGGTTTTTGACTTTAAGTCTCTTCAAAATGTTTCCATATCATTGCCGAAATAGACTGATTTATCAAGTTATAACCAGAACAAGAAATTAGACTTGACCACAAAATCCATGCTTGAGCATGAGAACAGTTTCATGAATATCATGGCCCTACTCCTGTATATGGTAGACAATACCTTCAATAAGACTATATTCACCTGTTGTTTGAGTTTGGATATCAGGGCCCTACTCCTCTATATGGTACAGACAATATCTTCAATTCCTCTATATACCTGTTGTTTGAGGGGGGATATCAGGGCCCTACACCTGTATATGGTAGACAATACCTTCGATAAGACTATATTTACCTGTTGCTTGAGTGTGGATATCAGGACCCTACCCCTGTATATTGTACAGACAATATCTACAATAAGACTATATTTTCCTGTTGTTTGAGTGTAGATATCAGGGCCCTACCCCTGTATATGGTACACAATATCTTCAATAAGACTATATTCACCTGTTGTTTGAGTGGGGATATCAGGGCCCTACCCCTGTATATGGTACAGACAATATCTTCAATTACTCTATATACCTGTTGTTTGAGTGTGGATATCAGGGCCCTACTCCTGTATATGGTAGACAATATCTTCAAATTGACTATATTTACCTGTTGTTTGAGTGTGGATATCAAGGCCCTACTCCTGTGTATGGTACAGATTATATCTTCAATAAGACTATATTTACCTGTTGTTTGAGTGTGGATATCAGGGCCCTACTCCTGTATATGGTAGACAATATCTTCAATAAGACTATATTTACCTGTTGCTTGAGTGTGGAGATCTCAGCCTTGTAGCCATTGATCAGCGCCTGCTCTTGCTTACTGCTGTCCTCCTCAGCTCGCTGACATCTGGACTTCCACACACGTACCTCCTCTTCTTTCTGTTTAACTGTCTGCTCCAGAAATCTGACACAGCCTTGGACAGTGGTCAGCTCTTCTGTAATGTCAGGGCTAACATGTCTATGGTCTTTTTGGTAATTACAATGAATGAATTTGAAAACTCAAGTGTCTTCTTAAATCTTGACACCATTCTACGAAACTGTGTTCTATTCTGATGTCCAGTGGTGCTTTAAGTGGATACCAAGTTGGTTCAGTTCAAGAAATTACACGATGGGCAAATTGCCATTGTTTTCTCTCAAAATTTCTCACACACTATATTGCGATAGTATGAGCAGAGGCAATTTTAATATCATTGTCTTGATATTTATTGTCGGAGAATTTTTACGTTTTAGATGCAAGGTGAAAAATGTACACCAATTTTATGAATAACAAAAAAATTGTCTGAAATACTTTTTCTTTTAAACATTTCAGAAATGTTATAAAAAATATCAAAATGTAAAGAAATGGAAATACTTTTTTGAGATTAATTTGTACACTTATATCTTAAGTTGGTATTGATGTTGTTGTAAGTTAATATGGACTTCTTAGGTTAATATTGATGTCTGTGGTCAATATTGGCATCTTAGGTTAATATTGATGTCTTATGCTGATAATCATGTCATAAGGTTGATATTGATGTTTCAGGTTGATAATGATGACTTAAATTGATGATTATACTTTTAATAGGTTGTTCTGGGTATCTTCATACTGATACAGCAGAATTTCTAGGCACTTTTCAAAGCCATTCAGAACAACAAGTAAAATAGGAGCCGCTATTTCACAAGTTTACCTTTCTTTGATAAATGAGGTTACCTACGAATAATGTTGGTATCAGAGGTTGTCATTTTAAAGACAAGACTGTTTATCTAAAACAAGTGTTATGAAATTCTAATAGCCCCAGTTTTATTAATTAAAACAGACATTCTTAACACAAAAATGTGTAAAATAATTTGCTAGGTCAATGACAAGACCTGAGAAAGTTGGTCGAATTATTGCACTTGCCCAAGTCTGAAAATTGGTTGCTCCAGGTCTCGACAATTGAATTTTTGAAAATGTGTCTTGATATCTGTGCATGGGTTTGTAGGCGTGTTATTGATATATTTTTACTTACTGGTGATGAAGCTGTTATTTACACTTGAATTTCCCTTTGCTTTTGGTCATTAGGCAGAGATATCCTGTATCAAGGCTACTGTCAGTGCGATACTTAAGTTTAAGTTCACGTTTTCGCTACTCACCAAAATCAGCCAATGGAAAAAATGCCCAGACTTTGGGGACAATACGTTGTACTTGCAGCTTAAAATTTGTTTTTAGTTTAATCATCACTTTATCGGTTTGGTAGTGAAAGATGATAAGTCGGACAAAGAATCATCAATATACATCACCAAAGTCTGGGCATTTACGGTGATAGGTGTAGACTGGCAGACCCCTCCCCATGACTGGGAACTCACACTGCACTCACCTGTAATGAGACACAAACACACACCTGTCAATATAGCACAACTTCTGAGAACCACAGAATATTTCTTGATGTACAAAATGTATTTGAAACAATATATATCTTCAAACAGTATTTTTGGAAAGTCTTATTTCAATCACAAAAGTTCTGAAAAGTTATGACAAAAACATCCATTTCCAGGTTACAGTGTAAAGTAAAGGCAATTACAACAGATTTCTACAGAAATGATGTAATAAATAATATTTCAGATTACAAATTTGCAACTACTGTCAAACAGTTGGAGGTTAGTCTATCACAACTTCCCATGGTTAAATAGGTATATGAGATACAGGCGAGTGTGAGGGGACAGGACACGGAGAACATTCTGCCAGAATCACCAGAGATAAGTTCACACAACACAAAACATCAATCAGTTAACATGTTTTTATTATGAAACATATTGTCTTACATAGAAAAAACATCCAGATTTTGAGGTGTGAATACTTTGTTTTTGTTAATTCATAGATAATTTTTGTAATTTGTCAGCAAACACATTATTGAGATATACTTAATTGTAGATCACCATAAAGATGAATCATTTGGCAATACTTCCACATTAACAGTATACAGTAAGGGCTAATTCAAAAAAAATAAAAAACATGAAGGTGCTGAGGCACTTTTTTTTGTCATCCAAAATATTTTTTCCCTGGGGCCCCACTATACCAGCATGCTGAGACTGATATTTAAAGATAAACTTGAAAGGAATAGAGGAGCTTTCTATATATCTCATGTAGGTGTCTGTATACAGGTAAAATATCTCTAGACTGGTTATATAAGTCTCTAGACAGGTTATATAAATCTCTAGACAGGTTATATAAATCTCTAGACAGGTTATATAAGTCTTTAGACAGATTATATAAATCTCTAAACAGGTTATATAGATCTCTCTAGACAGATTATATAAATCTCTAGACAGGTTATATAAGTCTCTCTAGACAGGTTATATAAGTCTCTCTAGACAGATTATATAAATCTCTAGACAGGTTATATAAGTCTCTCTAGACAGGTTATATAAGTCTCTCTAGACAGGTTATATACGTCTCTCTAGACAGGTTATATAAGTCTCTCTAGACAGTTTATACAAGTCTCTCTAGACAGGTTATATAAGTCCCTTTAGACAGGTTATACAAGTCTCTCCTGACAGACGATAAGTATTTAAATAGTTTATGAAGCTAGGTATTAAACGCAGGTTGAATAAAGGCAAGTTACAGGTCTGTGAATGGGTGCACTAAGAAACATACAAATATAAAAATGAAATCATCATGATTACACTTACTGTGTAAGTTTCATATCACAATTACATACACATGTACATAGATTAATTCAACCTTCTCAAAAGGATGAATTGAATACTTTTTTCAAAATACCAATAAAAAAATTGAAAGGTAACAGGTTATGAATTTATAAAAAGAAAAGAAAAAGTTATGGGCTGGTAATTAGCCTTGTTATTAAAGTCATCACTGCTCCAACTGTTCTACTGTCCAGCCAGTGTTTCGGGGGATATGTTTCCCTTTTTCTATTCAAATGTGTCAAGTTATCTGGTTTCACAATCCAGCTACTTTTTTAGCTGGGAATATTGTTGAAAGCATTAACCAAACCATACTGTACACCATTCTCCTGGCTCTGTACCTTACACATGTAGTTCCCTCTTACATACATAACACAAAGTGTAGCTCTACTCCCATTCCCACCCTTACACTGTACACACATGTAGTTCCCTCTTACATACAAAACACAAAGTGTAGCTCTACACACATACACACCCTTACACTGTACACACATGTAGTTCCCTCTTGCATACATAACACAAAGTGTAGCTCTACACACATACGCACACTTACACTGTACACACATGTAGTTCCCTCTTACCATACATAACACAAAGTGTAACTCTACACACATACACACACCCTTACACTGTACACACATGTAGATCCCTCTTACATACATAACACAAAGTGTAACTCTACATACATAACACAAAGTGTAACTCTACACACATACACACCCTTACACTGTACACACATGTAGTTCCCTCTTACATACATAACACAAAGTGTAGCTCTACACACATACGCACACTTACACTGTACACACATGTAGTTCCCTCTTGCATACATAACACAAAGTGTAGCTCTACACACATACACACCCTTACACTGTACACACATGTAGTTCCCTCTTACCATACATAACACAAAGTGTAACTCTACACACATACCCACACCCTTACACTGTACACACATGTAGTTCCCTCTTGCATACATAACACAAAGTGTAGCTCTACACACATACGCACACTTACACTGTACACACATGTAGTTCCCTCTTGCATACATAACACAAAGTGTAGCTCTACACACATACACACCCTTACACTGTACACACATGTAGTTCCCTCTTACCATACATAACACAAAGTGTAACTCTACACACATGCACACACTTACACTGTACACACATGTAGTTCCCTCTTGCATACATAACACAAAGTGTAGCTCTACACACATACGCACACTTACACTGTACACACATGTAGTTCCCTCTTGCATACATAACACAAAGTGTAGCTCTACACACATACACACCCTTACACTGTACACACATGTAGTTCCCTCTTGCATACATAACACAAAGTGTAGCTCTACACACATACGCACACTTACACTGTACACACATGTAGTTCCCTCTTACATACATAACAGAAAGTGTAGCTCTACACACATACACACACTTACACTGTACACACATGTAGTTCCCTCTTACCATACATAACACAAAGTGTAACTCTACACACATACCCACACCCTTACACTGTACACACATGTAGTTCCCTCTTGCATACATAACACAAAGTGTAGCTCTACACACATACGCACACTTACACTGTACACACATGTAGTTCCCTCTTGCATACATAACACAAAGTGTAGCTCTACACACATACGCACACTTACACTGTACACACATGTAGTTCCCTCTTGCATACATAACACAAAGTGTAGCTCTACACACATACGCACACTTACACTGTACACACATGTAGTTCCCTCTTACATACATAACACAAAGTGTAACTCTACACACATACACACCCTTACACTGTACACACATGCATAAATCACATAACTAACACTTTTTTGAAAACTATCACAAAATGTATCTGAATCACTGCCTTAGCAATAGCATTAAATAAAACATTGTACATGGCGAGCCCTTTTATCTACAGCTGATAGTATGACATTTAATACTTATGTCACAAGACGTTATAGCTATGTTGCTGGGTAAATGTCTACAGTTCACTTATCAGGAATTAGTGCATTGGCATGTTCCTTTGTTATAACAGATCATATTTAGTAAATTTCAGCAATCAGTGTAATTATTCAGCGATGATGTCATTAGCACTTCACTTTGAGTTTTATGATTGACGCATCAAACTACTCATCTCATATCCTAATGATACTACCTTCCGTAGAATACATGGATCTGTGAAGCCAAGACTATTTCAATTTTTATCAACAACTTGGTGTAACTGAATCAGCTTCTACATAGATGTGCCTGTTGTGATGGTGATTAGATAAGACATACTGGAAAAGGGGATATTTTTGCGTGTGGAAATGTTCACGTTGTTATTCTCTAAACTGATGACAGGGTTGAAATATTCTTGCAGGCAACGGTTTTGAAATCTATCTAATCAATAGAACAGTGTATATAATTCATAAATAGATATTCGCATATTGACATTTCCACACTAATTTGCTTGTAAAATGCACAAACTTCCATAATTACACTTTAGCACAGCCATCTGACATTCTGATGATATATTCATTCATCACCAAGTCATACACACAAAATTATATCATCATTACAGGATAACTGGATGTGGTGCATTTATCAAAATGATAAAGCCTTTTATAGGAATATAATTTGCTATCTTCATTCCATTTGAAACAAAGCAACAGTAGCAGAAATAGCCTAAGTTTATTAAATGACAGATTTGGGAGCAAAACTATTACTGCCTGTAATCATAACCTCGACCTTAGAGCATCTTCACAACATGTCACAATATCATTTGTGTATTCAGCAGATGTGACTAGAAAAAAAACATCGGACATTTCCCTGTCACACTAATATGTCTACTTATAATATAATGTATGTATGAAGTTTTAGTAAAATGTTCTTAAAATTGGTAGGTGGCCCAGTCTAGATATGACATAAAAGTGCTTCCTTAAAAGTAACTCAATAATTACAAAAAATTCTGACTCAGATTAGCATGATGGCTCTAACCTTGGAACATTCATATACAAACTTCGAATAAGCAAATTTTTGTGCTATATTTTTGTGTGGAACAGAACCAATTTCAATATATATTCAGCATAAAAAAATTCAATGGACATTTTCAAAAACTCCACAGCTACATGGAAAGTGTCTTTCAAAAGGAAATGTTGCCATAAGCTGTTGACACGAAATAAAAATTGGCAAAAAATATAATGTTGATACAAACTGTCGTTGATATTAAACACATTTCGTCATCCAGGCTTTACTTTTGTATAAATTTGGTGTTAAATATTAACTGAACTAACATGGTGTCCACTTCAAACGCTACAGAAGACATCATAATGATGTATCATGAAATGGTCCTAATTTTGTTATAGACACTTGTGTTTTAGAAACCATCCACTTTTAGGGCCAATTCTATGTTTTAAATGACAACATGTCCTTAGCGCAGCTTATCTGAAATTCTAACATAAAGGAATTCAAGGTCCACATCCAATTTTAATGAATCACAGAACTTATGTCACAGATATAAAATTTGGACCCCCCCCCAAGGGTTCTGAATCACACATCACATTGGCTATAAATCCTGCCCAATCAGAACAAGGGTTCTGAATCACACATCCCATTGGCTATAAATCCTGCCCAATCAGAACAAGGGTTCTGAATCACACATCCCATTGGCTATAAATCCTGCCCAATCAGAACCGTTTACTCCTCAGGTTGTACTTTTTCCCTGATATCCGCCGTCGAGTTTCTCTGCTACCACTGAGACGGTGCTTTTTTAAGCTCACTCTCCGCCGTTTGCTCAGACTGGTGTCTTTGTCATCTTCAAGTTTGCGCTTAATATTTTTATGTCCCATGGAATTTTCTTTGTCCGACACTTGGTTTCTATTTAGACACTCACGACCTCTTGTTGGGTCTATGGCAGGAGAGTTACGCAGCCGCAGAAGGCTGGTGCGCGTGTGATGGGCCAGGATTTTACTTTTAAGAGGGGTGACAATCAGCTGCAATACTCGTTTGCCTTGCTGGAGTTTTGATATCAGCTCTGTGCTGGGTCCCAAAACTACATTCTTATTCTGGCCAGTGCTGGCCCGGTTCTCCAGGGAGGGGAACAGAGGGGGTATATATTTTACTCTTGTACTTTGGGATCTGATTTTTGTGTTTGGCAATTTGATCTGTGTACCTTGTAATTTGACTTTTGTCTCATTTTGGGTGGTGGCATCTCCCTCTTGCTGTGTCAGACGTTTGTCTGCTGTGTTTAGAGCGAGTTGACTCTCTCTCAGTGCTTCCTCCAACTCAGCGATTGTCCTTCCCTGTAATCAGAGACACATACAATCTCACCTATCATCTTTTTAGGCCAGCTTTCACAATGTTACAGCATAGGCTACCACCGTTTCTATTCAATGTTACAAGCTAGCTTGTTATTTGAAATTTCTTTAGAAAAATATGTTGGTAGATTAACTCAACTTAATATCTATTAACACCAATAAAAAAATCCATTTTTTTTTTTAAAACTGTTTATTCTTGAAAACCTTTTGGCTGTTCAGGGAAATGAAATTTAAAAAAGTAATCTCTGTTGTCATTTACCACATTAAATCAGTATTAGGGAAACAGTTGTAATGGGTCATCTGAATAAATAAATTAAAAGTTCACCTGTTCCTTGACCTTGACCTCATGACCTGAAATAAGGTCATGTAAACGTGAAAGTTCAGCCTCCTTTTCAGAAAATGTCTCCCCTGCTTCCTCTAGCATTTCATTCAGCTTTTCAATCTCCTCATCCTGTACAGAGACATCACTCATCGTTATACAATGCAAAGAAGATATTCAATGGCTGTCCAGTGAAAAATCATACATATCTCGCAATTTTTTGCTGAATTATTTTATGAATGCAAACACAAGTGAATTGTATGTGGTATTCAACAGGGTATCATTGAGTTTTCTATTTATTACACTTACATTTTAATTTACTCATTCAACGTCCATAGAATCCTTTTTAAACTGCCATAAAAGTAATACTTACCTTCTTCAAATTACACATATCACTCGTATACATCTTTCAAAACAAACTAGGATAATTTTATAGTGATGTTATGGTCAGGATGAACATATTTAGCTTCCTCATTTCACATCTGATTCTGAAACCTCAACTTCCAACATGCAGAATTATTTTTACGATAATTAATTGGTAAATTTTGTGACTTTATTTTCCTTAAATCTAATTGTCTTTTTTTTTTAACAACATGAATATTTTCAACATTTCAGGTTTGAGGGTGACACTCTATTTCAAGCATCTTTTAGGATGTCCTGTCAAATATATTGCATCTTAAAGCCTGTCTGACCTTATTTGTACAATTATTTTACCAACCTTTTCTGAGACAGACTCACGCAGCTCCTTAAGCTGTTGTGACATTGCCTCAACCAGTGACGTCTGATCCTCCTTAGATCCCCCCTCAGACTCCTACAAACGAGGCACATTTGTGTTAATACAAACTTGTGTTAACTGAAAAATCTTTATGCTAAAAAGCAAATTACTTTATACAGTTAACTGGAATCAATCCCCAAAGTGAATGAAATACAACACTTCAAAATCATATTGTAGGTGCAAAACAGAAATCAAATAAGAATTGCCATAAACACTTTTATATCAAAATAGTACTGCCCTGTGTTGTCTAATAGTAAAGTCAAGCCAAGTTCAGCAAATTTGTTGATTTTTCTATTACCCTATAGCACCTGTGTGAAAACTTTTCCTGTAGAAGGAATGTGCTATACATTTATTACTGGACAAAAACAACCAGAAATATATCTAAAATTACAATAGTCTATAAATACATTTGTATAAAAGCACACTGATTTTAATCTTCCAAATGGATAGTGTGGTTTTCAGCATTTTCAAAATATCAGATAAACTCTTAATTGTGGAATATTATATTTACCACACAAAATCCTTCTATAAAAATTGATAGACAATTTAACTGCATATAAAACAATTGTACTCTATAATTATTCTTCATTGGTGCCATGGTGTGGGATGATATAAATAACCCCTATATTAAATTTCATATTTGTATTTGAATAAAATTATGATAAATCTTTAATTTCTTGTTGAATTCTTTAGAACTATTTTAAGGGCAATACAATGTATTGGAAGTGAGTAAGAACACATTTCAATCCCTTAACATGGCTATACATATAATCAAATTATATCAAATTATATCAAACAGTTATCAAATTTTTGTCAAAAAATTTCCAGTGGCTATGAATTAAGAGTCGCAACTTAATAAATCTCACCTGCTGTTCCAACTCCTTAACCTGCTCCTGAAGTCTAGCGATTTCTTTTTCTTTCTCCTAAATAGACATATAAATGAGAGTATTTTTGTTGTTGTTACAATAATCCGAGTGCGGGCTTGAGGAATTAAACAGTTTTTCCTGTTTAGACTTCCCTGCATCAATTGTTTAGCCTTTGGGAGCATCCATGTCTGATAACAACATCATAGTATGGATACTTTTACCAACAGATTGTTGCAAAAATGACTGTCCAAAACAGGCCAAGCATTTTACATTTTGGCTTTTTTTAATGCATTAATGTTGAACCTCTATGGAATCTCCATGCAAAATAGTACCATCCTAATTCAAATACTGAAGGATATTTTTTTTTTACATGTAACAACATTTTTAACTGTCAACAAATGCTTAGATGACTACATATTAAAGCCCTTTTATACTTCATACTTAGCTATTAAATGATAAACTGGTTACATAGACAAGTGTCATGATAGAACAACGTGGGCAGATGAGCTTCAAAAATTATCTAATATTATATCATTTAGTTGCACCTTATAACTTATAACTAATTTCAGCTCCTGCCCTCTAAGCACTTATTTACACCTTGACCTTTAGTGTATCTGACCCCGACCTACCTCAACTTTGACCTTCTCTCGATGGAGGAGGATACTTGACACCCACTCGTCATCCTCATCCTCCATGCGCTGACTTTGCTTGCCTTTCCTGACAGACTTCTTCTGATCTTTATAAGCATCTGTGAAGACTTTGATCCTCTTCTCCATTGTCTCCTCCGCTAGCTCTTCTGTCCAGCGGATCCGCTCCCTGGACAGAATAATCAGTCACAGGTGTAAGCTTTAATGCTCAACTATTTCAAACATAGCCTTGCAATTAATAACCCAAGATATTTGTATTACCCATGACCAAGCCTCAATATCATAGATACATCAAAGTTTGACTTTCAATAGTTACACTCTGTTGTACTTACTGCAATATACATCAGTATGGAAAAAAACAAAACATTCTTGTCTTAACAATATTCTGTAAATGAAGAAACAATTTTGTAATACAGTCCCTCTTACTTCTTTACATTTCTTATTTTATATTTAATGAAATAGTTAGGCTCATGTAAACAAGCAATTTCGTTGTTTTCATAACAAACGTTTAAATCACATTGGCCATTTTTTTGGTTTCATTTAGAAGAGATTCAAATGTGATCAGATCATTAAAATAGTGCAATCTATTTCTTTAAATTGTCCATGATGATACACCGACAGAGCACAAACAATTAAGAGAAACTCAAATGTGATGGAATCATTAATATAGTGTGGTTTATTCATTATTTGTCTATGATGATACACCGACAGAGCACAAACAATTAAGAGAAACTCAAATGTGATGGAATCATTAATATAGTGTGGTTTAATTCATTATTTGTCTATGATGATACACCGACAGAGCATGAACAATTAAGAGAAACTCAAATGTGATGGAATCATTAATCTAGTGTCGTTTATTCATTCTTTGTCTATGATGATAAACTGACAGAGCACGAACAATTAAGAGAAACTCAAATGAGATGGAATCATTAATATAGTGTGGTTTTATTCATTCTTTTTCTATGATGATACACCATCAGAGCACGAACAATTAAGAGAAACTCAAATGTGATGGAATCATTTATATAGTGTGGTTTTATTCATTCTTTGTCTATGATGATACACCATCAGAGCACGAACAATTAAGAGAAACTCAAATGTGATGGAATCATTAATATAGTGTGGTTTATTCATTCTTTGTCTATGATGATACACCGACAGAGCACGAACAATTAAGAGAAACTCAAATGTGATGGAATCATTAATATAGTGTGGTTTTATTCATTCTTTGTCTATGATGATACACCGACAGAGCGTGAACAATTAAGTTGTGATCAACACAATCACCAGCATGTACACATACCTGCACTCATTTTCAATGGCAACAAACTGTTTCATCATTTCCTGGCACACCTCCTCACGGATACGGCCTTCTTGGTGTAGCTTTTCCTTTCGTAGTCCACGAATCTCCTTCTCCATCTCCTCAATCACCTGCACCAGCTCCTGAAAACAATCACAATGTGAGTGGAAAACAAAACATCCAATGGTTTAACCCTTTCACCCCTATGTAACTTGAGTCGACTCACCATACATTGATATAGATTAGTCCATTATGGTCTACAGTGGTGAAAGGGTTAACAGGTTATGGTCTTGGAAAGCACTACAGTGATTTAACTTTGCTTATCTTCTGTTTGTGGTAAACAGACTAATAATAAGGCACCATGTCTGTGGAAGTAAAGTCCGTAATAGACTTTGCAGAATAGATAATGTATTCCTGTTTCTGTTCCAACTGAGGAAACAAAAATAATATAACCACTATGTAATGTCCAGTTGGCAAGGGATAGCCACAAAAAATATATGTTCTCAAGGTACTTACTGCTACTTCATCTGTGTCCTCCAAGTTATCATCGTTGTCCTCAGGCAGGGGCAGTATCTCTGCTGTGTGGAGCTGGCCTATAATGTAAAGGTGGCTATCACAATTTTTTTCTATAGCTTAGAAACCTTAAGTTAGTTCTTATATCACAAATTCTCAACAGTTAATTGTACTGGTTGAGTACATGAAATAGTAAAATGTCTTTTGATTTTTCTTCACATGAGGACAAAAATCAATTTACAAATGTATGTGTTTGAAATCTATAGCAATGCTGTGGATGGTGGTGTTCACATACCAGGTGTTGCCCAGGCAATGGAGGGAGCTCTGAATGACTCAATGGGAGGAGGTACAGCTAAAGTCAGTAACCTCGGCCGTGGTGGAGGGTCAGGCTTCTGTGCAACAACCACCTGTCAAATGTCAAGATTCTCGACAGGTCAGTGGTACATTATATAATAACAGAATTACTGTATGCGAGATCAATTTTCAGCCAGTTTTTTTTTATCTTTTATCCTATAAACTGACATATTAAAATCCCACAGAAAGCACCAATAGCAGTATCCATTTTAACACATTTATTGTACAAACATGTCTATTAAAGTAGTAAAAACAAATTTAACTTCTTTAAATTCAGTTAAAAGAAAAAGGTTGAAGTTCCATGAATGTAGTTCAAAATACACAGGTTATCTTGATAATATTGAGCCCTGTTTACATTTCATTTGGAATGAAAAATTGTTGTATTCAACATTCTTCTTGAACCAAAATATCTCTTTTACAATGACGTCATGTATTTATAGTTGGAGATTATCTTATGTAACGAAAGCATTGTGAGGTATTTCATACATTTTTTATGCAGAGAAAAATAAATTTAATTTAATACAAAGACATTTTTTGCATAAACCTAGAAAAAGTATGACATGGGAAGAAAAGTTCAGATAGATTGATAATAACCCAAAGAAGAACGTCACTTACCTGTTTAGCTATGGCGGAGAACTTGAACACATGAAGTGTTTCATCAAACATGCTTGCACACTGGTTCACATTCACAATCATGGCTGCCTTTCCCCGACCAGAAAAAAAGTTCTGAAACAGTCGTGTCAGCTTGCTATCCCTGAACGGGATAATCTTTGGCTTCTCTCTGTTAACACAAGGACATTTATTTTCAAACAGTTCCAAAACTCATGTTGTACTTTTTATATTAAAGTGTCTCTCCAATTGCTCCTTTTCTAATTTACTCTCAAACATAACACTTAATATGACAGATACTAATTTTACTAAGGGATGTTCTGAAACAAAATTATTTTAAAACCCCATTTAGACTAGTTCTGGCATTAGTTACCCATCACTGGAAGTCAAATGTTCTGACTTCGAAGCCAACCAGGACTGGTTACATCTTTTACTTTGTTACATGATCTGACAATATGTTTGCCTATAACAGAAACAGTTGCCTACTTACTTGTGGTGCTGGTTGTAGCGTAACATTTCGATACACCGTCCCAGGGTCATCAGGGATGTGTTAATATTACCAGCCTCTTTTAAACGCTCCCCATTACCTTGTGTTTTAGAATATCGCTCTGAGCCAGCCAAATCACAGAGGGATAACCTGAAAGTAGCCAGTTACAGATTTATATATCACAGAAACCATATTGTATATTGAAATTTGAATGTATAATAGAGTCCAGATACCCTGGTACATACAATCACAACAACAAATCAAGCAACGAAAAACTAAAACAATTTTGGAAAAGATTTTAATTTTTAGGACATTTTAAGATGGACTGAACATACTGAAAGAATTTTTATCGGATAATTAAACCTTTTATATTAAAATAAGTTTTCAGTTATCACCTTTCCTGTGGACGACAGAAGTCCCAAAATACTGAATAATAATAGTATGCTGATCAAGACAATATCACAGTTGGTACAGTTTGTTTGAAATTCTTTTCTTGTGCCGGTAAATTTTACAGCATGAGATATAATACAAAAGTTTCCCGTTCTATTTGGTATGAGAAATATATTATACATACATGCTGACTCTTGCAATATGTGGGTCGTCCACATCCATCACACGTACAATCTTGATGTTGAAGATACAGTGACTGTAACACAAAACATGCAAATAATTAAATTATACATACACTTTACAAAATCGTGTCACTGAAGTATGGGTGAGTTTATATTTGAGACTTGAGCGCAGTGCTTTCAGCTAATGATGAGGCAGTGAAAAGTAAATCACATGATTAATTGTAAATTTATAACAAAAGATGACTATTTCTCAGTACTTTATTTTAATTTTTATAACAACTGCAACAAAAACGACATCACAGATGACCTGTTTATTGATTTTGAAAATGAAATGTAGTCCCAACTACAGATTTTCAACACAAAAAGGTAGCCTAATGCAGGAAATGTTCCGAATACACACAGTATGCTGGCAAATCCATTTCCTTCAGGCCTAAATACTTTTTTAATCAAAATTTCTTTCTAGACAGAAACTCCGATTTTAGCAGTGATATTGATACTGACCTTCGTGACGACTGATGGTTGAGTTTGGTACACGCTGTACTCAGGTTTTGTTTACCAATGGTCAATAATTTGTATGCCTCGTCAGCAGATGTCACATGGATCTCCTTTAACCCTATGATAAAAAGTTATCTTTTAGGACACAGAATAAGCTAACTACGTATAATTTAGCCCTCACATATCATGATCAGCACACGTAAGTCTCTTAATATAACTACGTTAGACAAATTAGGACATTAGAACTCTTGATATAGTAACTTCAGATTTTCATAAATATTTTCTATTTACATATTAAAAGATTAAGTGAACAGAAACATTGCACAGAAAATAGACTTGGATGATTTTTTTTAGACCCAAGACTTCTAGTGTTTGTTAATGCTTTGCCTCACCCTTGATGTAAGGACTGCCTTTCTTGTCGTCACTTAGTTTTAGGATGGGTCTTCGTACATTCTTCTTTTTTGGGATGGGCACCAGGAGGTCGAATATCTGTTCATTGTAGATTTCTGCGAATGAGACCCAGATGGAGAACCTGATGCTACCTTGGTCCTCCACACTGACCGCGGTCTCCTCCCGCACTCTGTCCTCAATCTCGCTCAGCAGGTCATCAGGCTCCAATGAGGCTACCAAACAAGCACCAGCAGGGACTCAATTTCATATCATGAACAATTTAAATGTATTTTCTGTCACAATTTTGACTGGCCAATTAAAACGATATTTATTGAAATCATTGCATTTTTTCCGGGGAAAAAATTTAATAAATGATCATAAACTTATCATGGAAAAGTGTTATGTCACAAAAATGGAACTTTAAAATTTTTAATATATCAACCGATTGAGCACCAAACAACTTTGAACACAAATACAGCTCCTATAAAGCTGAAACAACCTGTGTGATCTTTAAAGAAGATGAAGTTTAACAGTTTTACAAATAAATGTATCATATCATATCTGTCCTTACCTTTCTGTCTGTCCGAGTTTGCATAAGACACATTAGAACTCTCCGAACATGTTGTTGTATTTGTCATATATGAAATATCCGTAGCATCTTCTCCCAATAAGCTCATCACATCCGGCTCCTATCATAGCATCAGAGATATAAAACTAGAATTATGTCAGTGTGACATTACAGCCGCTCACCACTTTAAAATTTAATTGCTTCAGTAACACGTTGAGCATCAATATCTACTATAATACCTCAGATATGTGTTCTGTATTCTGCTAATTGAAAATCAGGTCATCTGATGATGTTGCGTTTAGGATTTTCAAAATCAATCACCTCTTTAATGATGCCTTAAAAACATTTCTCCCTCTCCTCTTTTTTCACTCTCTTTAAGTGTGACGCATTGTTGTAATTTTCATTAATTAGCATCCTCCAATGATGTGACATGAGCGTTTACGTGCAGAATGGCAATCGGTGAATGGATAATAAAGAATAGGTGCATTTTTTGCTTGTGAAATGAAGGATAATTAACAGTAGTGGGAAAACATGCATGGAGAAAAGAGACATTGTACTCCTTTTATTTTTATTTATTTTTTATTCATATTAGTGAAAATTATTAATATTTGTAGCGACTATATTTACCGTCATTGAATATACAAAATCTCACAAATGTTCTTGGAATATATTTGAATTATATTTCCCAATGCGACTTTACCAACGTAAGAGTTATTTCCCTTACACCCAATTGGATACTATTTTGACACGGCGCGAATTCTTGTCAAACAGCAGCGGCAGTTGTGTCATGTTCTTAAATTGTTACACTTTCATAAATAAATACACCAGAAATAGCATGCTGTGTTACAAAAATGTTTGATAANTTGACACAGCGCGAATTCTTGTCAAACAGCAGCGGCAGTTGTGTCATGTTCTTAAATTGTTACACTTTCATAAATAAATACACCAGAAATAGCATGCTGTGTTACAAAAATGTTTAATAAGCATACACAGTTCACATATCGTCTCGTCTCAGAGCCATTAGTCTACCGTTATCAACCTAAGCACGATATGGCATATATATGTTCCCGTTTCAAACATCGAAATAGAGGTTATACTTCATCACTCATACGGTTTATAAGTTTATATATTTACTTCTTTCTTCTATAGACAGCGTTAATGCTTGACAGTCTTCACATGTGCTTTCTCGAATCATTTGTGTTTCACACGCGTAACACTCCCCAGACCGCAATCCGAGTTGCTAAAACGCTCAAACCTAGTGCACGAATTTCACCACCACAACACTCGTAGAATGCACCGGAGATAAACATTTTGTTTTCAGCAATTATTTTAAGTATGGATTATTATTTGGAGAAGAGTATCAGAAGACTTTATGTAACCCACAGGTGAGTGTCAGATATTCTACTTTCTATTTACGATAACGAAACTATATAGCGGAAGCATGCAATACTGAATAATGCGCACGCACCCCGAACGGAAGTGGGTCCGTCATTTCGTTCTCTGGACCTAATTAGTAAGCCGCTCGGCTCTCGCTAAGAGCGGCTTAAAAATAAACTGTCATTGGGAAACCGCAACATAGGTACCAAGACTTCTATATACATGTATATATAGATAATATTTTCCTTGTGACATCAGAATGGCAAAACAATGATGTGACGTCACAAATTTGGATAACTCTGATGCCGCAATGCGGAAAAGACGATGTGATGAAATTAAAAACTCCCCCCCCCCCCCAATATATTTACTATACACGTTAGTAAGGATTTTTTCTGCAC
Source organism: Mizuhopecten yessoensis (assembly GCF_002113885.1). Classification (NCBI taxonomy): domain Eukaryota; kingdom Metazoa; phylum Mollusca; class Bivalvia; order Pectinida; family Pectinidae; genus Mizuhopecten; species Mizuhopecten yessoensis. The sequence goes on from NW_018407426.1 coordinate 318,448, forward strand.
AAATATGGGGTATGCTTAATCTCGCTGACCAATTCTTTTTGTCAAAAAAGCTCGGGGGGAAAATTTGATATTTTCAAAATGGTGGCCAATCAAAACGCATTTTCATGGTTTCTGAGCTAATTCTTGTATTTGGAATGAGAGAAAAATACTCTTTCATGCCCAAGGGTGTAGGATAGAGAAATTCCACCCTCGGGATTTTCAAATTTGGCAAAACCCTCGGCTTACCAAATTTAAAACCCCCTTGGGTGGAATTTCCCTATCTTACACCCCCGAGCATGAAAGTCTTATAATATTAATGAATTTAATCTGTATTTCATCAAATAAAAAACTCAGATGTTCTTACTGCTCCTTTGTGCTGTCTTGTTATTGTTATCTATTTCTCAATAACAAACCTTTGGACATCCTTAATTGATATTAAAATTGTTTCTTAGACCTTTCTTTCCGAAAATATTTTTCGATAAGAATCGGGAATAATTTTTTTTAAATGTTCAAAGTGGTGAGGAATACATGATTCTAGGTATCTTAAACATATGAAGAAAAAGTTTTATTTCATTGCTTTTTAACAAAAAAAAGTGTTTGTGTTAGTGTGTGCATTTATCTTATTGATAATTTATAATTAGATGAAAGGGGGAGAGTAAAATTAAGGAAATCAAGGTGCAGAACATGTTTTGAAACTTTTTTGTTTTGTTTTACAATTAAAGGAGCAACGAGGAACATTTCCAAGTAAATAGTGATGGCAATCAGAGAAATGAGTAGTTTATTCTTTAAGTCTTATTGTTAAACTCCAGTATGAAGATTAGTTAGTCCTGCTCTAACATTCCAATATTGAATGTATTTATAGGAATCTTGTTACTTTATTTCCTGGTAGTAAAACCACTCACATCATCAGTTATCATTTTGAGGGTCTTCTCCTTGAACTTTTTCTCAGCCTCCACATCGACACTGGAGAGTTTCATCACATCTGTAAACATGTTGGGCTTGAGTTTCATGCCTTCCATCTGTTTGCCGTTGATGCTGTTAAACAGGACGTCGAGTGCTCTGGGAAGGACACCTGCATCACTTGGCTTACCTGTAACACGACATGTCAGACATACAAATTTCAATGTTTATGTGGGTTTGTTATATTTACTGCTGCACCATATGAAAATACTTACATTCCCTACCCATCTTATTCTGTTCAGTAGTATTTAATATATTTCTACCATGATTAAAATTTCACTACATTCTGTGCATGAAACAGGATTTACCTCTGACTATTGTATTTTATACATGGTTTGTTTAACCCTTTCACCCCTATGTAACTTTAGTAGACTCTACCATGCATTGATATGAATGAGTCCATTAAGGTCTACAGTGTTGAAAGGGTTAAGGAGTATGTACCCATCATTTTATATTGAATTAAACTAAGATGAAACATCCCCCCCCCCCCCCCCCCCCCCAAAGCATTACGTTACTTATACATGAAGATGAGGCATTTCAGTACATACTAACCTTGAATAGTGTAAGTTTTTCCAGAGCTGGTGACCCCGTATGTGAAGACTAGACAATTTTGACCACTGATAAAGTCTTTGACAAGGCCAAGCATGGTTTGATCAAACAAATCCTTCTGACTAGTCACCTCAGAAAAGATTTTGGAGAAAGTGAACTTGTGGGTGGTTTTACCAAGGCCATGGGCACAGTTTTTATAAGTGTGAGAATCTTTAGGGGCACGAGTCACAACATGGTTGTCATCCTCTAACTGCACACAGCTCTACAACAGATTGTATACATATGATATTACACAGCAGCAGCAATATTTTTGTGAAATCAATAGAAATCTTCAGAAAACTTTTGAGTTTTTAAAAGCACTAGGTCAAATACTTGCCAACTTTTTGACAATTCCATGGGGGAGATTCTGCATGCTCAAAAATAAAACATAAATAAAATGTGTGTATATAATACCTCCTAGAGACAAAATAACCCTTTAAAACTACAAATTTGTTCTTTCATATGAGATCATTAGATCTTTGAATATAGGTAAAGTTTAGAAAACTCTCTGGCTTAAACTACCAAATTAGGTTAAAGGGTAAAAAATTGGGAATCTCCCTCCTAAATAGGGAGAGTTGGCAAGTATGCTTGTTTCTGTTTCTGACATACTAAAACAATGCCAATGGCTCAAATTTGCTATTAGATTCAAATCCAGCTGGGCTCTTTGACTTGGGGTTTATAAATATTTTAAAGTATATATAACAGTGTTAGACGTTACAGTTGATTGTATTGATGATTATCATTCACTGTTTATAGATCTATGCAATATAAACTGTGAAAGTTACAAGTTTAATTTAACTTATGCTTCAAAAGCTATGTTTACCTTGTTTTCCTGTCTATTTTGTTCATCTTCTGAGAGGGGTCGAATTCGTAAATAAACTTTCATATGCTCCTCTCCAACATTCAGATTTGTGTCATTACAGCTAGTTTTGGAGAAATCTGTTAACAAATTTCTGCGAGGATCCTTGAAGAATACATCCTCATCTTCTTCTGTTTCATCCGAGTCCATCTGATCAGCGGCGATCGAGTCGTATTGTTTACGAGCAGCCATGTTGGTGGTTCTTGATCATTTCAATTTGCCCGCTTAGTGTTTGAAAGCGACCAATCAGCAAGCCCGTAACAGGTCAAGCACTAAGTAAGGGAGATAAATCTGTGTTAGTGCCACCTGATTTCACGACCGACCAACAACGATAATGTTTTAAGACGGGATGAGGACTTAATTTCCAATTTTCCTTTATATATTCGTTTCATCAACTATCAGAATTAAAATGGATGCTCATTAGTCCGAAACATAACTGACAAGTATATATCCACTTTATTTATATGGGGCAAAGAAGTAATTCCAACAGTGTGGAAAAGTTTAGGTTGTCAAATTTTCCGAGCGATCCGCTCCTTTTTCAAGACACAGTGAAACAGAACACTTTATTTATATATATATATATATATATATATATATATAACATTTTTTATTTCATTTTTTTTCTAAAAAAAAAATGAACTCAATGAATGTTAAAAATCAAATCTCACATTAATTGCTTATTTGCACTTAGCAGAAATGGCAAAACTTACTAAAACTGACTATATAATTATTCATGGGAAATTTCTTGACATTTCTGCTAAGTGCAATGGGGGCACTTACTGTGAGATTTGATTTTTAAACGCGGCAAATACATTACTATCTGAATCGAGAAAGCTAAATTATTAGACCTAGATTTCGGGGAGACGTGGACATTCCGGAAAAAACGTAGTTTTGTCTAAGGTAAGGTTTGCGCTCTCCATGGATTTTTATCATTATAATAATGTAGTAATGTGTCATATTTATTTGTTCATTGGGGGAACCTCTATCATTTCATGGCATTTTAAAGAAAATCGCCCGTCCCGTTTTTTTGAAGGAACAGCTCAAAATTGTGATTTTTGGTTGTTTTATCAAAATGTATTTATTTAACTATTTTTAATGAAAAATTTATGTAAGTATCAAAACTATGTATTTTTTTAAAGAAAATTGTACAAATGATTATGATCTAAACATGCACTTTTAAAATTTGCTTGAAAAGTTAAGAAAAAATCACGAAAACACAAGATTTTAACATTTCATGGCCAAAATAGAGACGTTGCCATGACAACAAAATGATGAAAATGTTCTGTTTCTAGGTCCAACGATTTCAAGAAAAATTGAGAACTCATAGATTTAAATATTTCCATTAAATTAAAATAAAAAAAATCATATGTCCCCGATCTCGTTTCCATGGAAACGGAAGCTATATTAAACCCCTTACATGTATAATGAAGTCGGCAAACATCGGCTAACATCGGGAAACTTCGTAATGTGGGAATTCCCCCTAATCATGACGCAATTTCGGTATGAGTTATCGCCCGTAGGGGAAACCCCGATTGTAAACAAATGGCGATCGCGACTGTTCGTTATTTGCGCGGCCGTTTTAAGAAAATCTCGTCAAAATTACTGTCAGGGGATTTCAAGTGTTTGTAATCATTATTACAGCGGTGGACATGTGTGTTAAAGGGGAATGAATTCGTGAAAGTAGAGATTGTCCTCTTATTAACCACGTGAAGCTAGGTAAGTTAGACATGCAGAACGTTCTGGGTGGAAAGATGGGTGTTTGGTCGTTTCGTCCTAAATCCCTTTCGCCCTGGATCGTTCCGCACTAAGTTGTTTCACCTTAAAAATGTTTTTAGGGTGAAGTGTTTTGTCCTGTTTAGTTGTGTATGGTTAATTTAATATAATTTGAAGACAACTTACTGTGACACTTCAACTATCATAAATGGACAAACCTGTCATTGTTGAAGGCTGTATGGTGACATATATACTCCATATGCTATCTTTCCCATTTCAATAAACTTGACTTTTTGAGGTCTGTTTTTGTGTGTGTATATTACATCAGGGACGTATATACTGTCCCTGATTACATTGAGTGATTTGCACTGTCTTTATGCCAGTACCATATACATCTGTTACAACATAGATTCCTGGATACTGAAAAACTTGCAGCTTTGAGCAATTTTGTCATTTATGGCAGCATAAAAAGAGATTTGATAGAATAGCTTTTATGAGCAAGTTATATATGCTTGGAGATCTGATATCTAGGGACTAATTCCATCTACAAACCATGCATACAACATGCACTCATAACAAAGAAGAAAAAATACAAATTGTAGTAAACAAAATCTGTGTTTATTGGAATACAAGTTAAATTTGCATGTGCATATTTGAAATAGCAATTGAAACATAAATGCTAGCTCTTCCATAAATTAGCCATTTGTATTAATGTGGTGAAAAGTTCCCTACAGCAATCTAAATATAAGAATAAAGGGAAATGGGGAAATTGAACATGAGACACAAACTCTTTATAAAACAAAAACAAACACAAAAAAAACACCCCATAGTCACAACTGTGGCCTTCAATAATGGGAGTTTGACATCAGATCCTAGTCATTCTTCTTTCTCGATAAAATTAACAAGCGATGTAAATTTCTTGTTCGCTAAACGTACATGTAGATCATTTAACAGTAATTTTAACCCCGAGTTTCTGACATGTGCTAATTGTAAATGAAATGGAGCGACACCATTTCTGGCTAACTTTGCCACTGCTACTGCTGTTATACATTTTTGTTGCAACATTTCATTATATTTCATCTTCACTATGTGGAAACTAATGTGGAACAGATCTTCATCTTTGACCTCCTTCTTTAACTTTTCAGTAAAAAGTACATTCAGTACCCTGACATCTTCTTTTGCATCATGGGCTTGATAGGTGCAGTTGGTGAGCTTACTGACTAGATTTTCTTGCTTATAATTTCCAACATCTGACTTTTTGAAGACTCTTTTAGAAATTTTCAGAGTGTCTACAAAACCATAAGCATGAGATAAAAACTCTGTAAAAAGATTAAACTCTGCCAATCTGTTGCAAAGAATTGGAATATCAAAGCTACATGCATTGTGTCCTACAAGAACTGGCTGGGGAAATTTCTTGAGGTATTCAATAAAGTCTAAAAGTGCTTCTTGTAATGTTTTGGACCTTACTTGTATACCTCTATGGAACATAGTATTAGTCCCCCTATTGTACTGTATCCCATTCACAATGGAAGCCTGGTCAGAAATATTGCAACGGGGTTGAGCATAAACATTGAAATCCTTTCCTGCTGCAATCTGTAAAATATCGCTGTTTCTCCCTCTACCAGTTGTTTCGGTGTCAAAGACAATAAATGTGAAGGGATTTTCTGGCAGTTTTAATCTTTTTGGGATCTCTGCTGTTTGGGTTAATTCTTCCTCTTGATTTAATTCAGCAGCTTTAGAATAGGTAACACCTTCATGAATTTCCATGGTTGCTTCTTTACGACTTTTTGATATTTTTTTAACAAGACGTTTCCTCTTCCCTTGTAAACTATTCTGCTTAGCTTTTTGAAGCTTTCTCTTGGCAGCAGTTTTTAATGCCATTTTAAAGGTGAATTCACCAGGAGATAATCCTACAGCTTTGTTAAAAAAGAGACAATAAATTGCAACTGGCTTTATTAATCAAAGATAAGGATATGAAATATAGAGCAATTGATGATAAAGTGACCACAGAGTCAGATCCTTTTTCTCCATACTAAACATAGCTGACCTTCTGCTTATAGTATTTGAGATTCGGACTTGATCAAAAAACTTAACCTTGTTCACTGATCCATGAAATGAGGTCAAGGTCATATGAACCCTGTTTGACGGACATGTACATTTGTATATGTTCGCTTTGCCAGGATCTTATATACCAAATATTAAAATTAAATTAATAACATCAGGCATCTTTACACAAATAGTTTATGTCGTTCATCGCCGCCACCGTCATATTAGCATCATTTAGTGTCTAATGAAAGTCATGTAGGCAAGACAAAAAAAAATAACCAAAGTTGGAAATATTTGCTACCTATATGTAGCCAGGCTTAATCTACCTGCTCATTTCTCATTTATGGTTCTATATTTTAACACAAACCTTTTCTAGATACTCATGACCCTCATTCTTCTGCAGTACAGATGCTGAAATTCTCCCTGTCAGAGATTTGCTTGATCCAAATGACCTATGAAGATCAAAGTTGAAGGTCTCTTATATAAATGCAGTTGAACTGGTAATTGCAAGGAAAAATTAACACTACACTAAACATAGCATGTTGACATTGAACAATAAGGCAAGTGTTAAGAGAGAACTAACGGATGGTTGTTTTGTTTAAATTATAATCAAGTGGCAGATTAAATGCATATTCAGGGTTATAAAATATTAAAAGTAACTTTGATAATGAATATGCAATTTGCCATTTACAAGATTGACAGACTGAGACAGATTTTTAACACACTAGTTCACAAAGTAACATTTTGCAGGAAAAAACATGTCGCCTATCTGGACAAAGTATTCTGACTCACACTTGGACATTATATGCCCTGATTCCTAAATGATGCATGCTTTAATAGTGGAGAAACATTAAATACCATTTTCAAGTCTATGATTTTACCTGCTGTCCTGGGATTGAACTGAGCAAAATTATATTGCTTCATTTTGTGCATACTTTTTTCTTTATTTTCACTTAAATCCATTGAACAATGATCATGAAGGAATAGCATTTTTATTTCAAGATTCATGGACAGACTGATCTTATATAAATGAGTCTCTATGACATACAATGTTTGCACCTGGTATATAAACATGTCAGTTAAATTTAATTGCCTGCAAAATTTAAACTGTATTTTCATGAATATTAGCTTATCCTATGTCAAAGGAACTCATAAAAATATCTATTCATTATGAATGTGAACAGATATCTTACTTGTTTTTTGGAGCCTTTGTTGAGACTATGAAATTGAAATTCTCATTTGCCTGGGTTGATCCTAAGTTGGTCAAGGAGACAGCTCTACCCTTTTGGCTATTTACAATGACAGATAAATCTGTCCGAAGACTTGGACATGTGAGAGGCTTACCCTCTGGTAGACTGCGGTACCTATAAAATTGAANCTAATCAACCTCATTATTCGACTCCTGTCTGTGTTTATTAGCTACGAGTATAGACTTTTTTAAAAACAGTATTAGGAGCATTAAAATGCTAAGGCACCAACCATTCATCTTTTGTGGAGGGCATGTTTTTTTTCTCCGAACAAACAATTTAAAAAAAAAATAATCAGAGTCAAACTATTTTTTTTGCAATAACTGAATAGCATACAGGAACAAGATTTTTTTTTCTAAAATATAATGTCATTTTTTTTTTCTAAAATATAATGGAAACAAGCTATATTTTTTTCACTTCCCTTCTAAAACTATTTTTTTTATTTAATTCAGAATCAAACTATTTTTTTAGAACCCCCCCCCCAAACAAAAGATGAATGGTCAGTGCCCTTATTAATTAATTATTACATTTCTTATAGTAATCTACCTGAACTGAGAAGGATTCTTTCGATAACTGCACCAGGTAACATCTTCCTTGGCACAAAGGGAGTGGTCACCATATAAATGTGGAACGATAATATCGAGTGATTTTTTTAGTCTCTCCGGGTCTTTTGTCTGGCATTCTTTTATGGCATACATGAAGCACCTTCCAATATAAGATATGACATTTGGCTGTTTCAACACTTTGTATTTCTGCCTTAGCTTGTACAGTTTAGATGTTATGCCTTTTTTGGTGTGGTTGCTGTCATCTTTTTTCTCAATGGAAGGAAAAACAGCTTTCAGACGAGAAGTTGTGGTCGAATCATTATCACCATGGATGACATCTATTGGACATCCGGTTTCCTCTAACTCTCTGGCCATTGATATTGCCATGTCAGGCTCCATTGCTTTACTCGACCCGTCCCAGTTTTTTGAACATTCATGTACAGGTATAGTGTGGTTTTGGCTCTGATGAAGGGCACATATCTGGCAAGATTTACTCCTAAGTGAGAACTGCAGAACCTTTCCTGTTTCTTTCCCAATCAATGATCCATGGCCTGAAATTATACATGTTATTTTTAGTTGCTATTTGCTTTGAACTAGCTTTCGGAAACTATCGTGGGGGTCAAAGTCACAGATACCTAATATTGGTATGTGACACACCTCTATCCCATGATGTATTCACCTACTATGTTTGGCCACACAAAGGTATCTGTAAAAAACAAAAGTTATCCACTGGACATGAATCAGAAAAGGTTTTACTATTATAGGGGTCAAAAAACAAAGTCAACGACAGGTCACATTGACCTGATTTATGACACATCCTAATGGATCCCCATCCCATGATGCATCAGTATACTAAGTTTGGTCAACCTTTCAATTTATGACACAGCCCAATCCTATAATGCATATATACCAAGATTGGTCAACCTAAGTTCTACAGTTCAAAAGTTATGGACTTGACAAGAAGCAGGACGGACGGATGAACAGACAGATGGACAAGGTGGTTCCTATATACCCTCCTAACTATTAAATAAATGCTCACCTGTATTACTATTATAATTCCAACCTGTACCCCTTTTCTGCCACCCACCGTCAAAGCTGACTTCCACCTTTAAAAAAATACATACATATCTTCAATACATGTACACTAAACAATTTGTGTTATGTTCAACAATTAAAAATTAAGCAGTGTATGCATGATCAAGTGAAACTTATCAGTGGAAAAACTACAAAAAATACTCATATTTGATGTTTATAATGAAAAAAAATATATTCCAGGTTATGACACAAAATCCCTAATACTGTAGTATATAAAAATACCTGGTGAAGAAGTCTATCAAATACAAGCACTGACATTTTCCCCCTGACTAATTCAGTCATTCAAAATCACACCATTTGTTAGGCTATTGGCCAGAAGAAACACAAACATGTATATTTTTTCAAATAACCCAAAACTGTTTTTACATGAGCAGATTTAGGTGCAGGGTAGAGACGTGACACAGGAATGAAAACAAGGAGGGGCCCAGTGGTACATGGCATCAAAAGTTTGCCCCGAGCTACTAATTTTTTGCACAGTTTTTGGTTGCTCATATAATACTTGGGCTACCGAAAATATGAACTGATGTACTTTATTGAAATTCTTAATTTTCATCCCTGTCATGTTCCCCCTTTAAATAAAGAAAATATAATTACTTTGCATTAAAATATAAAAATGACTTCATGAATGTATATATAGTCATTGGAAATTTGAGTTGCTTAATTTCCTAAAGTATATGTATACATTTTTACCTTTCCATTTCCCTTTTCAATTTCTTCCTTTTGAGCATCAAGACATGATTTTTTTGCAATGGTCTCCAGGGTTGTGTCAATCTTGTGTTCCCTTCTCTTGAGAGTGGACGGTACAACTGGTGGTAAATTTAGAGTTGCCAGCAGGTTGTTTACTTGCACTGGGCCCATTCCTGTGTGTATCATGGCTAAAAAATTGCAAACATATTAATAAGAACAATTTCTTCATGGAACAGTCACATTTTTAAGTACATTAAATGTATCAACAGAAATATCAATCAATTATTAAAATTATAATTGTCAAATTCATTTTTAAGTTCAAGAATTTGACGAGAAGTTAATGAATGTACATGAACATTGTCCTAATAATTCTTATTCAATGAGCTAAAAAATCACTCAAGCTTGTCATACAATTACTAGTTGAATAAGAAATCAAATTAGGGGTGTTTTTGGAAAAAGTATATTCTGGCCTGCTAAGAAATGAAGAAAAAAACTTGGCCTCAGACAGGAGAAAAATTGATAAATTTTTGAGCCAAAAAATAAACTGCCGTAATAGCAAAAAGTCTGTTATATGAAACTAGTTTTTATTGGAACTTGAAAGCAATATTTTTCTGGCATCAAGTACAATGTCTACATTTTAATGTAATTTGCTGAAGTTTTTTCAATTTAAATTCATTAAAAAGAATGGGGTATTTAGAATGTACCAACCATTCTTTTTGTATATATGTGGGTGCAGGATGTTTTTATTCTTGGGACTTTGAAGACAACCATTTAACTGGCTTACATTTTCCCCCCCTCCAACTACTGTAAATCTACAATCAATAATTTTTCTTACAAAGTCGAAACAGAATATATTTTATTTGCAAAACTGAATTAAAAAAAATCCACATAACACCAACCCCTAAGTTACATAATTGGTTCCAAATACTGTTTTCAGATTTTTTTTTGTATGGTATTGAAATCTAAACATAAAAACATTGGGATTACCTAGTGCTAGTTTGGAATTGATGTCAAATGTTCCGTTGTTTCTTTTTCCAGTTTTGACATCATTCAGTGAACTGCACACACTGTTCTGGCATCGTATGAATAGTATGCTACCTAGTCCATATCTTCTCTCGCTCTCAATGTCGCTCAGGTGTAGTCGAGAATCACACGAGATGCAATACATCTGTTGGGCTAAGGAGTGTAGCTCGACTATTCGTCTCCCCGTCTTCCAGCTGTCATCTCGTGCTGGGTCAACTGTACAACTTGCCCCAAGTTCGAGATCCGAGAGCACCGATCCAGTGTTTACATCATAGTTGTGGTCTTCTTTTGTTGGCTCATCAACGGGGTGACTTACCAATGAATTGCTTTTCGACTCTTTGGCTTTCAATTGTTTAAGAAAAGATTGTTTAGACTGAAATTTTCCTTTTTTAGATCTTAACATTTTGCAGACGATCGACGATCAGTATCAGAATGTTTATGTTAGCAACAACACCGTAATCAAGCGCTCAAATGAATCGGAGATTTCAACTAGAGTTATCTCCCTGTGACCGCAAACCTTACCTAATTTCATGATTACCTTAATTTAAATTTTGGATAGGATTTACTTTATCCATTCATTGTATGGTGACCATTTTGGATGACCTCCGGATCCATGCAAAACCATTTTCATAAATCTTGGCTTCCAAGCCACACAGATTCCCCATCTTGGTGCTTTAACAAACCAATATCAGATTAAGTGAGACATGTATGTCTCCTGTCGGCCCTGATCCGTCATCTTTTCGTCGCCTGTTTGTGTGTTACTGATAGCAACACACAGAAAGTTTTATTCGGGTCAAATTTAACAAGGTCCTCAGCTCTTTTTTTCCAAAAGTCAGATATCTTGAATTCGAACATTGATGTTTTAAGCACAGCTACATATGTCAGTACTAATTCAGAGAGAATTTCTTAGAAAGAACCTCCTTAAATGACCTTAGCTGTTGATAGGACGTTAAACAAAATAAAACTAAACCATTCTTAGAAAGTAAGACATTTCTTTGTTGAACTTTTCCCGTCAACCAATAAATACTAATGTATGAACATATTTTCAGGTTATAATATAGAAACGAATCTTTCAGTATGACAAAATTTGTTTCAATAGCACTATAATTAGCTGAAGAAAATTCTCACAGTAAAAGTTAAAAATGCATGAAAAAAATTGCGGAAACCGTGAATACTTTTGACACGATGATGTTTTTTCTTTAATCAAAAGAGAGTTTGCCAAATTCATTTGATAGCTGGTAAAAAGCTAGAAATTGTCTGTAGGACATATGAATGCCCCCGCCGCCATGATCTTTCAGTATGTGAAATTTTGGTTTCAATAGCACTATAATTAGCCCCAGATAATTCCACCAGAAAATGTTAAAAACGATGAAAGTTATATCAAATTTAATTTGGCACGATGATGAAGGTCTTGATCAGTAACCATTCTCTTCCCTCAATACCATCTAGTTACAGTTGACACATCAGATAACTGACTCCAATATTGATTCTGAGACAACCAGGAAGAAGTCCGTTTGGTGAAACCAGCTTGTAATTTTCGTTACTCTTCGTGGTCATAGGATTAACAGTGTTTCGAGAACAATTTCCTTGGCACTATTTATCAAATGACACAGGTTGTAGAGATGTGCGGTTTTTCAGATATATTGTGGAGATGATTTTTTTGGAGAGTAAAATACAAATGCACCACCATATCAACTATGCCCAAACCAGTCGTGTCAACTGCCTTATAACTGTTTTCATCACCATTTACTTTTTGGAGTGTAGGAAAAGGTAGCTTAGGATCAAAATTTTGCTCGGTGTTCTCCAACAGTGTTAGAGGTTTACACGGCGAGGTACTTTTAACAGGCGCCGTCGCAGTCGGCAAAATCATATCCGATAGAAAAAAAGGCCGACCAGCGGCCTCTTATGTTATAGGAGTAACCAGTCTCCTAAAGTATCATGCCTATCCTTCAGCTATATAGGATTGTTGTACTTTTATCTTTCCACTATAAAACTTAAAGTGCACCCAAAGCTGACCATCCTTTGTAATCTAACCAGCGTATAGAAACACTTTGTATCTTGATCAGCCTGAAAAAAATATTCTAACCTTTAATTGACGGTATTTTGCATCCTCGATACTCCAGGAGTTACGCTCACGTACGCTCTCTACATTCATGGAATATGTCATAACATTGAAGGCACTCGGCTAGCTATTTGATTGGTTCTAGGTAAAGAAAATACCTGACCAATCGCTAGGCTGATACCTGTCCTTTTAAAGATTACATGAGGAGCGGCACACGACTTCAAAGCCTTTCAATTTTACTGATACGCTATCGCGCGATTCTTTTGGTGTATATCAAAGGACCAAACTAGTCTTCTTGTATCATCCGCAAGGTAGTGCACACTGAGCCTTTGATTTTGCCATGACATATATGCAGACAGCGTGACCCCTGTTGTATCGACGACGGGTATTTTGATACCAGCAGCCTTTGTATCTGACGTAGACCTTACTTCAGCATTCCTCTAGATGTATGACTGTGTCCTCCAATAGGCCACTCTCTCCATTATCTATACTCGTGTTTCTTTCACTTCACTTCCACATGGAGATATTCGCCTCTTACTATTTACTCAGTGCGAAAATGATTGATGTTAAAGTTACCTACAGTCGCCAGTTCCTACTTATTTCGCCTCATTGAGAGTATTGCCAACCAGGCTATGCTGTAAGCTTCCAGTGTGGACAGGGTGTTGTATGGAACGCCAAATTAACATACAATTCAATTGAAAATAGGTGCAATTCAATTGAAGGTATGATTAATTTGTCATAATTTAACCTATCTTTAATTGAATTGTAATATTTAATTGAATTATACCTTTCTTCAATTGAATTGCACCTATCTTCAATTGAATTGTACCTATTTCAATTACATGTATTTGAAGAAAGGTGCAATTATTTGAATATATGTTAATTCGGCGTTCCATAGTGTTGAGGGTGTTCCGCATGTAAATTCTGTCGAGAGGTAGTTTCCATCTCCGCATGTCGTTGGAACTTGGGCGATGAGAAACATGTTGACGATAGAAGGTATTGCTATTCCGTCGCTTTTTTATGTGTAAAAGACGAATCAGACGTTTTCGCGAAATATAAGAATGATGGCCCATATACGCCAATATTGACTAGGGCTGAGCTTTATTCTGCTGCCAGTGATGAAGGGTTTCAGAAAAGATCTTTTGGCTTATATGCGATGTTACTGGAAATGTTGCGAAGGTGACTCCATCAGGGGATGCTCGACCATATATACTGCCCGTCTAAGGTTGCTGCATGTCGCTGCGGGAGAAGAAGAACTTCAAGCTCCGCTGCGTAGGATCACCATGGTTATCCGCGAATTATCATAACCAGCTTCAACAAGCATGTAAGCCCGCATAGGCCCAGCCAAATACAATTCTAACATTCTCAAATTTGTTGTAAATATTTGCTCAAGATAAAACAAATATCAGGGGTGGCCGGACTTATCCCGGGGCCGAACCATGATGAGTAATATACGAGAAGGGAGGAAAGCTCCCGATGCATAAAAAAACCACATTTCTAGTTGATGTGAAAAAATATTCTTAATATCGTTGAAAAGATGGATACTTTTTTCTTTTAAAAACCTATATTCACCGTGCGTCAAATATATTTTCGTTCCGCAGACATGAACCCCGTTTCCTCCAAAAACACACGCCATTTCCGAGTTTCAAAGTTTTTCTCCGTAGTCATAGCGGAGTCACTTTTTGTATTCCTGAGGTTGATGGCAGCCACGTGCCGAAACCCGTGGTGTGAGTGTGGAAGGGCATATTATACACAATACATCTCCAGCACACACACATGCAGGCATACACACATAGGGAGATATTAGCCAGGTGGCATAGGACTAGTAGGTAGCGCCTGATAAGGCAGCTCCTGCGAATTCCTCAAAATTGTATTGATTAATATATATATATGCTAATTGTATTGACTGTATAAAATTGTATATCTATGTACTGTAAAGCGCTTTAGAGTGGCTAATGTTAGCTAGATAGGGTGCTATATCAAATCTTGTATATTGATTTATTTATTTTATTATTTATTTATTATCATCATTGGGGGTGGCATTTTTACCGAAAATACATATCTTTAGCCTTTATTTGATGTATTTCTTGGGTATCAACAGCGTGTGTCTCTATTTATAGAACTTATTAAAGTAAATCAGATTCACTTGGAATTTGAAGCTAGTCGAGTACCTTAAATGGAACACTTCATCACATAAGTCAGTTTATGAAAATAACTGACAGCATTTGAAATACTTTCTTCATTTCCAAAAGGTTTTGAAATTTCTGACAAATTTTAGACTAATTTATCCCCTAAAATATTTATTTGAACATATAGTTTCCATGTTTAGAAATATGATAGGATATGTTGTCGCGTTTTAGTTAGGCCGTTTCCCGTTTTTTGTTTTAATAAATGTTTGCTCAAAATGCATAAAACTTTATAAGAAATACATACCGGGACATGCCCTTTTATTGCAAATAAATAATGCTGCATCATGTATATCAAAAGTGTTCCATTTAAGGTACTGTTCCATTTTGGGTTCCCTCACCATAGGCCTTCTGCCGCTACGTGCCAGTTCCGCTGTCAGTTCGTTTTGCAGCGCACTCCGCACTTTGATCCCTCTGCAACTCAGTATGACGCTTGCTGTAACATCCAAACGTTTTCATGACGAAGATTAGAAAGCAGACGATCTCTGGACGAGAAGGGTTTCAGTTTGGTCGAAAGGAACATGAACGTCTGTTTTGGGTTGAATATTAGGCCTATTTAAGGCCTTTTAATATGCATACAGAAGCACTATTGCATGCATACATTACATAGCTTTTTACGCGTTTAAAGCAGGTAAAGTACAGTAGAATTACACCAATTAAGACGTATCGTCATATGAGTAAGGTCTCGGCCAGAACAATAAGAAAAATCGAATTTCTGTGACAGTCATAACAGTGCATTCCATCTTGATTTCAAGTACTGTATATTTTGAATCTGACTGACATTAAGTGTATTAAAACTTATCATCTTCAGAAAGAAGTCAGCCACAACAATGGATCACTATCTGCACCATTCGGATGGTGATGATTTAGACAAACTCATAAACAAATTTGGTAAGTAATCATTTCACTTTATCGCCCCCTGAGGACCAACTTCTTTTTCATTGGTACAGTTTGTTATATTTCAAATAATTTTGTGGAAAAAATAAGCTAAAGGAAGGCTTTATTCTTGTGTTCCCAGAATTGAGGACATGCGAAGGGTGTTTTTAGCAATTAGAATCTGTGGAAACTTCAAATGTGAATTTAGAAATATGCTTTTACCAACTGAGCAGGTCACTTGTAGTCGCCAGTTGCAGAGACTGGCATCAAAATTTGGAAGGAGATCCCCTGTTCTCATGCCTGTGCTCAACTCTTTTTTCATATATGGTGTTATGTATTACTCGTGACAAGGGATACTCAAATTCCAATGCCAGTGGAAAAATCCTCTATCATCCTTGCGGGTGCAGACTTTGACGAAATTAAAAAATTGTGAAGTGATCAGGTAGCTCATTTGATTGTTCAGCATCTCAGTTAGTGCAAAATTGATACAGAAGAGCTTTTACAGGACCGAATTTCTCCTCTTTGACAGTAACAAAAGTTGTTCAAATTTTGACAAAATGAATAAAGGTTTTATAGGACATGTCCTTCACTTTCATAGGTTATCATAATGTAGCCTTCGAAGGATCTTCAGAGGTTTTGCTTTTATCCATGTATTAAAAAATAACAGCTCTGGGTAATTAATTGTAATTTGTTGATGTTTTTCATTTTACCAGAACTTGAAAACCAGAATTGTGTTCGACTTATACAGAAAGAAAGCCAACACATAGAAGGTAAGGTCTTTGTAAAAGGAACAATTTTAAACACAACTATTAAATGTAATGCTGAAGTGAATTTTCCTTTTCTTTGTTCTAAAGTTGAAATTTCATTTCAATAAAGATCTGCAGAAAATCATTAAACTTTTAGCGTGTACATACAATTTTGACTTTTATCAAGCATAATTTTACAATCTTGGGTGAATTTAATTTCACTTGGAGCTTCAGGATTGTGTTATTTCACTAGCCTACTGCCCGAGGCTAGTGTATTTTGTGACAGGACTAGTTGTCTGTTTTATAAGTTGCTAGCCAAGATGTACAGCAATTGGAGCTACCAGTAGAAGATTTTCTGTAAAATTTCACTTTGGCTCAATTAGTAATTTGGGCACAGGACTAGTAAAGTAAAGTCCAGTCTGGTTGTATCTGCCAGTGGAGGCACTTTGAGAAAGTTACCTCAGATATAGCATTGTGATTTATGGCTAGAAATCCAGGTCAGACCTTAGAGCTGTAGTTGTTATTATGGATAACTGAATTATGGGTCACCAAAAACGTTTGTCAGTTTTCCTTTCAAATAGACATGTAAAGTTCTATAGATACAGGAGTCTTTTTACAGCACTAGAGAAGGATATAAGGGAAGGGAAGTCCATAATCATAGATCTACAGGAAAAGACATCCCAGCTTGATGAGGATATCAAACAAGGTCACCGACAGTATACATGTAACCGTGACAACTGTGAGAGGTAACAAACTAAAATGAGCATTACACCCTTGGTTGATGTTTGATGTTAATTGTATGGTTTATATTTTTTATATATATTTCAGGGTTTTACATAAAGCAGAATCCTGCTTCAACTACCCCCATTTTCCATTACAGGACCCTAACATCTGATATGAATACCTGTGTCCCATGACCCCCTGAAATGACAACTTAAAAAAATCCAGTCTCCAAATTTTAATGATGTACATGACTTTAAGCAATTAATACTGAAAATTGTCATTTAAGAGGACCCCAAATATTCAGCTAGGACCCCTAATTTTCAACCCAAGGACTATCAAAGTCAAAGTAAGATGAAAAACCATGTATTTTTTTTATTTTTAATACTACGGTAGCTGTTTATTGCCTATATGATGTTTTCAGTGAGTGTGTATGTCCATTATTCACTGAACTTGCTGTGAAGCTAGATAAGATCAGGTCAGGAACTTTAAAATTACAAACGAGAAGAATGGTTTGTTTCACCTTAGACATTGTATAACATGTCACTGTTTCTAGTTTGAAGAAGACCCTGGTTGTGTTGAAAGAACATGATGAAGCTCTGGATAGACAGCTTACAGCTCTGGAAGAATCATCTCAACAGGACAGGTAAGTAAAACTTAAAAAAAAACCACAAAACATAGCCTTCCATGTAAACCAATATCATCATTATATGCAACTAAATCCAATCTATTTCTATGTAAATTGAACACTGGTATAACCCGGAAAATCAAAATAATTTAATTCAATGTAGTACTTTCTAAATTGATAATTTCACGAAACCTTTGGTTCTTGAAAAACTTTTTAAAATCATAAATTTTACAGCTTTCATTCAAAAACAATAAGTGATCACATTTATAACAGAAGCATATATAGATACATATATAAATCTATGTCACTATACAGCAAGAAAAAAATCATGTGCTTAATATGTCTTGCGTAAGAAGCTAAGATACTAATGTATTGCTATATGACAGTAGTGAAAGTATCACCCTGTGCATTTGGTTGACCTAAGGTTTGGAAATTTAAAACAAAGTTTTGTTCCTGAAGGAATGGACGCTTGGAGATCCTGAAGCATTACACAGATGTATGGGAAAACTACCAAGGCAAATACAAGATGTTTCCTCTGGCAAAGTCTCTAGAGGAAAAGCAAAAAGACGTTTCTTCCTTAGAAAAACGGCTCCAAGATATGGAATCCCAAATAAATCACTTGCATACACAAATGAATGAAATCAATGGTGAGAATTTTAAGTACATACATTAAAAGTAGAATGCTTTACTAAATGTTTCATTTTATAAGCTTCAGTATTCATATTTAAAATGAAAGTATGTCTGTAAAGTAACTATATCATTTTCTTTTGGATCAAGAACATACAACATGGCTATTGGTGCATTGATATTATTTTATTTAATCATTAGTGTTTTTATATGCAAATCTGTTCACAGAATCGACTGGTGATGAACTCAAAGACCTGAACAAGTTTATTGTATCTGTGTATCCTTTTATAACACTATTTTAACCCCAGTCATGGACACAATGAAACATTTGAAAGCATCTGAGCCTCAATAGGTGCACAGGGCTTTTTCTCACTTTTTTGGGGGGGGGGGGGGGGGGGGAAGATTGGGAAAAGTCCTGGCACAGGTCTGATTTCAAACATCGAAGACAATTTCAATATGAGTTTGAACTAATAATAGTGTCTCCTGATAATTGTACACTCGCTGGTGTCTCCAAGTATTCCTTAGTGAAATTATCACTTGACTTTGCTTTAATATCAAATGTTACATTTTGTTTATAAAATAAAACACAAATGAAGAATTGATGAATATATACTTTTAGGTAGTCATTACCAGGTAAAGGAAAAGATATATGAAGACCAAATTTTACCATATAAATGGAATTTTAAATATCTAGTGGAAAGTCACTGAACATTTCATTTCTATGATTTATGATACTATACATTTTTTGATGATGAAATGCTGTATGGTTATCCACAGTGCTGTAGAGTGATAGTCCATAGTTACAATAGATTATTTTACTTAGCACACCATATGCTTTGGTCATGCAGTCCTTAACTTCTGCCAGAGCAGCAGTAAAATTGTCAACTGAATCAATGTCATGTCAGATCAAACAGATGATGGAGGCTAGGGGGCAGATAAAGGATCAGATAAGACATGTAATATAATTATACATCAACCATGTAACAGTATGTCAGATTTGATCATGGATACTACAGCATGCTCTAATTGAATTGATAATTTTTGAAAGAGGGATGAGTATAACACATCTGGTTGAGGTCCATCCTTGCTACAGTGCAGGATCCCGATTTCAAATCCCAGTCTTGCACAAAGTGCAATGTATGTTGTTGTTTTTTGTCTGATAAAGGTGACGGTGTACATACCGTACAAGTCATCGAAATGTCACATAGAAATTCCTCTTGGTTGTGTAAAAAGAACTTTTCATAATGTACACTGTATGTATTCACAATGGTATGAACCAAATAAATATTATCCTCTATACAATATGCAATGCAGCCAGCAATGAACAAGAGATACGACTTACAACAGTTTGATAGTGTGTACTGTTTGTACAAATCATTGCATGGTTTTTGAAATCTGTTTTTAGCAACACACCACATACAGATTTGTGAGGTTGACCCTGACCCTTATGGGGATTTTAGTCCCAAAAATCAAGAATTTCTGTTTATAGGAAAAAGAAGGAAGGCAAGAAAGAGAAGCACAAATGCTAGCGGCGGTGAATGCTAGAGAGGAAATCATCCGTTCTGAAGCAAGCTTAATAAAGTCATCTCCCCAAGATCATATTCAACCTCGTATGAACCAAGATCATGTTGAGCCCAAAGCAAATCAAGGCCATATTCAGCCCCATGGTAGCCCAGAACCTGTTCAAGCCCATGGAAGGCCAGAGCAGGCTCAGCCCCACTTGAGTCCAGAACTTGTTCAGCCTTGTGCAAGTCCTGAGTATGTTCAGCCCTGTTTGAGTACAGAGCAAGCTCAACCTCATCCGAACCCAGAGAATGTACAGCCTTGTATGGATATACAGGAGAGTGATGGAGATGGAAGCTCTGTGTTAATAAAGTATATGTATAATGTTTCCTCTCTCTGTTGGGAAAGAAGCAAACGCATTTTGCACATTCTAAACAGAAATGGCCCACGATATATTGATTTGTTTAGTCAGACAACTGAGACAAAATGGCTTTACAGAAATAATTAGACCTATAAATGTAACTAAACAGTAGTTGTAATTGACCTAACAGGGATAGTCTTTTAAAAAACTCTACAATTTTTACAACAAAATTTGTACAACAATAATGAAACAAGTTTGAATGGGAAAGGCAACCAGTAGAACCAGGAAAACCCCCACATGGTTACTCAGGTAGCCCCAAACCTTTTCACATCGGATCAAGATGGAAATAGTAAGATCAGGTATTCAGTCCATAGAAATGATTAGGCAAAATTATAGTCTCTGAATTTTACACTTTTACTCTTTTTACATCTTATCTATATGAAATGAGTAACAATGTAGTATTTAATGGAAATATGGTTAATGTATTCGGTTGTTTTCAGTATGTTTAGTGAAAAACAAGATGATGTGGACACTGAGCGAGACATGGAGACAAATGTGAAGTCGTCTTTACAGTCTACAATCTGTCACCCATTAATGGCCCTCCCTCAAAACTTGTCATCCTTACAGTCTTGTCCCCAGACACTGCCACATCAAAGTCAGCAAAGACAAGCTTATCAGGGGCAACGACAACCACAACAGGTGCAAAGACAGCCACAACAGGAAGCAGGAAACTGTTTTAATACCTTGACTTCGACGGAAGTTGGGGTTTATAGTATTCTCCTCATCTGTCCTTCCATACATGCATACATCCATCCGTTATGAATGTAGTTTCCGGAGCATACCTCGGCCACTGTCGATTCAGTTTCTATAAAAAAATCCTTGGAAGAAAATTAATAGATTGTTTTGTATTATTCAAATATCTAAACAGACATGTAAAGTATAAATATTTACTGTAATTGTTGAGTTCTGCAAAAATTGGAAATGAGCTTGAGAGTTTCCTTTGAAACTTTTTGCTTTAAAAATGGTTGAATTATAGGTTCTAAAGCTGGCATGGTTTGCCCAGTGTATAAAATAGTGTGCCCACTTTTTACTTGTTGTTGCTGAAAATTATTAAGGTTAAAGCTTATGAATTTCTTATTGGATATAGAGAGACAGAAATTAACGATGGAGTGTTTAAGAACAATATGTTCTTTACATGCAGTATAGCTTAAAGGAATAAATTCAGAACAACCTGATCATAAATAATGTAAATTTCATGTTTAAGTGTGTACTGCTACCACAGGGTCAATATCAGCCCCAACCTGTTCAACAACTACAACAACAACAACAACAACAACAGGTGCAACGACAGCAACTACAGGTACACCAACAACAGCGGCAGTCACAACAAGTACAACATCAACAGGTCCAAGAACAACTACAACAGGAACAACAACAGCATGTGCAACGACAGCCACTTCAGGTACACCAACAACAGCGGCAGTCACAACAAGTACAACAACATCAACAGGTCCAAGAACAACTACAACAGGTGCAACGACAGCCACTTCAGGTACATCAACAACAGCGGCAGTCACAACAAGTACAACAACATCAACAGGTCCAAGAACAACTACAACAGGAACAACAGCAGCAGGTGCAAGGGCAATCATATCCGGTACATTTACACTCACTAATTTATACATTTCTGTTTTAAATGAAAAATAAATAATTAAGTTATTTCAGAGATAGTTTGGACTTAACAAATTTACAATGTTTTCACCATCATCAGCAATCGTGAAAATATGGATAAATAATATTTATGTATTCATTATACAAAATACTTTTAGACTGTTTGCTTATTTGAGTTGTACTGTATTTTAAATTTTTATATTAAATTATAAGTTGTTCAAATAGATATAAAACCTGATAGAGAATATACATTTTATGTATTTTCATCTTGATTTGTTTTTGACAGATGGCTCAACCAACTGCTTCAGGTCTCAACCACGTATCAGCACCAAACTTTGATCAAATGTCAGTGCCAAGAGCTGCAAGCATCAACCAAATGCCAGCACTCAAGACTTCAAACTACAATCAAATCTTTGAACCAAGAGTTACAAGCATCAGCCAGATGCCAGCCCCTAAGACCCCAAATCTCAGCAGAATATCAATGCCAGCAGCTCCAATCATCAACCAAATGTCAGCCCCTAGAACTCCAAATTTCAATCAAGTATCTGCACCAAGAGCTCCAAGCATCAACCAAATGTCAGCCCCTAGGACTCCGAATTTCAATCAAGTATCTGCACCAAGAGCTCCAAGCATCAACCAAATGTCAGCCCCTAGAACTCCAAATTTCAATCAAGTATCTGCACCTAGAGCTCCAATCATCAACCAAATGTCAGCCCCTAGAACTCCGAATTTCAATCAAGTATCTGCACCTAGAGCTCCAAGCATCAACCAAATGTCAGCCTCTAGAAGTTTAAACCAAAAACCTTCATCAAGAGTTTCAAGCATTAGCCAAATGTCAGCTCCAAGGACTCCAATCTTGGATAAGATATCTGCACAAAGAGCTCCAAGTATCAGTCAAATGTCAGCACCTAAGACTCAAAACTTTGGTCAAATGCTGATATCGCAAAGATTGCCTACTCAGAACCAGATAACATTACCACAAAAGGAACTAAATAATGTCTCAACTTCATCCTCTTCCTTGTCAGGTAAGACATATCTTATAACGCTCTATATGCAGGTGTACCTTTCTTTGTCAATGATCTGCTCGTTATGGTAAAGTGTATCTTCTTCCACTCAATCTCAAAGTACACTATACATTCCTTAGGTCTAATAAATAATGCTTCTTTCACTCCATCTTGAGGAAAAATATTCCTTCAACCAAGTTTTCTCTTTTTTTCCCCCCCTCGGGTCATCGGTTTTGACACTGTAGTTAATGATATCAACTTTAATGATATCACCGTTATCTATTATATTGTAAAAAAACTATTGTGCGACTTGTGTTTACCTGCTTCTTACAGGTCAAGCTGCTGTCTGCTCTACACAGCCAACGAAAGCAACAAGACAAACAGACACTGTACAACATTGTCCAAAAACACCACCTTCATCAGGGATGGGTCAGTTACAATTATAATAGTTATAATACATTGGGAACTAAATGCATAATTCAAAAATAATATATGGTGTAATAATAATAAAAAAAATAGTAAGATATTGTTGTGCTATGATGCTCCACACCTTTCATAAATTTATACAAATATTAATGTCTGATTTGATTCTTTGTAGGTCATGATGCAATGGATCGAAGTCCATTTGATTTTGAGAAACATCAGCAAAACCTCAAGCTTCTCTCCAAGTCTCCTGGACCTATATCTTACTCTACAAGGACAATGTTCTCTGAAAACCAGGTACATGTTCAATACCACAAGACATGGAATATTTGTACTTTGATAGATTCATGATGTTTAAATGTTAAGTTGAAAATTCATAAAAATCTGTTAATCCTCAACGAAAATGGTGCTTATTTTAGACAGATTTCAATATATTATACAACTTGCAAATGTCATTTAATTTCTTCATCATGTTTACAGGATGATCCTCAAGGTAGTGTTGGAAGTTTCCTGAACCCGTTTATAGGAGAGGTAAGGAGAAAATCAAATTGTCACTTAAACTGGCTTTATCACAGAGTGCTTTTGTCATTACCAGTAACTTTATTCATACAATTGTGTTTCTGACACACATACTGGGGATACTACACACATATATATATTCAGAGAAGAAAAAAAACGTTAACAACCCCCACTCTGTGGACTACCTCTATATCGTTGAAAACCGAGCAATATTTTTGTAGTCTAAACATTTGGGAGTGGAATACCTACCAAGTGACATCCTGGTCATTAAAATCTTTCAAGCGGGAAGCCCAAGACCTCTTCATGCCAGACTGTGAGGACATTGCTTGTTCATTGTGTATCTACCAGAACTTTACCAAGAATGGTTGAAAGTAGACCAATGAAAAGCTTGGTGCTCTTACACAGGGCTCATCCTTTATAACATCATGGCACTGATGCTGTTTTCAACAAGGTAAAATCCCAGTGCATACCAGTCGCATCAGCAAAAAAGTTTTTGCGGCAAACATTGTTCAGGTGTTGGTTTGGCCACCATGTTTAGGATGTTCTTTGGGGGACACGTTAGGAAAAGTCAAAATCAGCCACCTAACTCTTTTGCAGGAGCTGGCCCAAGTATTGGCCGATGAAAGGGACATGTTCTTTTACAACTTATCTGTTGGTATACAAGTTCAATGTGATGACACAGCAATGCTTTTTTTGGTTCAAAACATAGTCATATGAGAAACATTTGACTAAGGAAACTTGATGTACCCTGCATGAACGTCTGATAAAATAAATACAGAATTCAAATTTGAGTTGAATACAATTTCAACAAAAATGATAAAATCACAGTTTATAGTGTTTACCTTTCTTTTCTGTAGCAATTTTTTTTAAGGTTTTGGATAAGTCATCTAAATTATTGGACATTTGTAAGAAAAAATACTTTATCTCGGAGTGGTTTCGAAAATTTTACAAGCCATTCCATTGTTAACTACTGATTAGTTGATAAATGTGAACTTCAATCAGTTAATTTGTTCATATGTTCACATATGTTCCCTATACTGATGTTTCCTCTCCCAAACTTAAAATTTAGTTGACCAAAATGAGAACAAGATAATGGCAAACTGATTTTTAAAAGGACAGTTGATTACTTGGGATTGAAAGTGTTCAACTCAGGAGAGGAAATTACTCGGGTACCCAAATTGCTGATGGTGATTTAAACCTGTGACTTCACACTGAGCTAATTGGGAGTTGCCTGGCGAAGTTCAGCTACACCTCTTTCTCCTTTTGCCAAGATTTTGCTTCAGAAGATAGCACAATTCACCACCAAGATTTGGGTATCCCTTTGCCATCCAAACATTACTTGGTTTGTCACAGGCACCATAATTGTGACAAGGGAGGAAGAATACAATTGAGCCAGACCAGCATGAAAACCCAGGACCTCCACACTCTATACAAAGTTATTAACTGAATCGCTAGTGCCAGAATACACCTGGTACTGTTCCACGATTAATTTCACTAATGGTTAACTAGTTGTTTACTCTGCAAAAGAAGTATATATCTTCATTAAGCAGAGGATAATTAACTTGTTGTGATCTTAACTTTGAATGTTATTACCACAGGTACAGATGATAATTTGTTTCTTTAATTTCAGGCTTCCAACTTGTTTGGGGAGAGAAATACCGGTGGTTTTGAGACTGGACAAGCCATGAGTTTGTTTGGGGAGAGAAATACTGGTGGTTTTGAGACTGGACAAGCCATGAGTTTGTTTGGAAATGACAAGCCAAATAATCTGTTTGGTAACGAAGGCACAACTTCTACAGGTAATATAAACACAACACTATCATGTTCATACTGCAAACACATCTTGTAAACCAAAGCCAAACATTATCACAACAAAATCATGATGATGCCAATACAACATTTAAAGAAACATCATCACAACACGTTCATAACACAGACACAACATACAAACCAAACACAGACACAACATACAAACCAAACACAGACACAACATACAAACCAAACACAGACACAACACACAAACCAAACACAGACACACAACACACAAACCAAGCACAGACACAACATACAAACCAAACACAGACACAACATACAAACCAAACACCAGACACACAACACAGACATAACATACAAACCAAACACAGACACAACATACAAACCAAACACAGACACAACATACAAACCAAAACCATTACAACGGTCTGAATTGAAAAGGTTTCCCTTTATAAACAAATAGTTCAGTATTAGTCAATTCATAATCCCATTACTGAACTGCTAATGCAGAGACATTTATTTAACTACTTGTGACTTGACAGGCCCAGGGAATCAGTCAGGTAGTGGAGGGGAGAGCCTCATGTCACTGTTTGGGGGCGGTGACCAGACTTCTTCAAATCTGGGGAGCCAGGAGCAGGAGACAAGCTTTTCCTTTAACTTTGGCACCGACAAGGGTGGGGATAGCCTTATGTCTCTGTTTGGGGGAGGATCAGACAACGCCAATCAAGGCAACAACACAAAAGAAACAAGCTTCTCCATGAATTTTGGTGGAGGATCCAACACCACAGACAGCCCGCGAGGTTTCAGTCTTTTTTAAAAGAAATTGACAGTCTTAGCAAATATATTGTGAATACAAGTTTTTATGAAGTGATATAATTTGTGTTGTGTTTGGCCTTTGTTTTGCAACTTAAGATTGATGGATAGTATTTGGAATTCATATTGATTCAAATGAAAAAGACAGAACTTAATTTATAACAATGTTGTCATAAATTTGTATGTGTGATATGTGCTCGTTAATTCTACCATTTGTTACACCATTTATAATTTACAAGTTATAGTAATTTTGACTTGATGAAGTAAATAAAAATCATTTCAAGTTCTCTGGGGATTAAGTGTTTTACTATTGGAGCCTAATCAATGCAGCTACCGCTAATCTGGTTGTTTAAAGAGGTTACAGAGACATCTGACTGGCCACATCTGTAAATGGTAACTATATACTCTGTCAAAACCAGACATCCTAGGACCAGTATGCAAAAGAGTTCCAAAGTGTAAAGTAGTAACTTGTTATACGTCATCATTTATAGAGCAAAATGTTTCGAACAGTTTGAAAAAAGAAATCCTGAATAGAAAAGTTCCAGTATAATCCGGCTACTTTAGCTAGGAACAAAGATGGTTGGATTAACAATTCTCAACTGTACTTTTACTCATTCACACAAACAGACTTGCTATTGCAAACAGCACTCTTTGTCGCTCAAAGTGAATGTCCTACAGCACTATAGCCTTGGCCAATGGATTTGGTCACAGGGTCCAACTTAGATACAATTTTATCTGAAACGGCAACATGACATAATAAAGGGGTTGCTATATTGTATAAATGCAAAATGCGCCCCCAAAGGCCAGGGTCAAATCAGGGAAAGAAAGTACGTTTTTAAAGCACTCCTCCTTTTTTCCAGGTTTTATGGAAGAAGCAAATGATAACAGCAAATTGTGCAAATGAATATATGCCCATTTATGATGGCACATATTGTGGTATGGAATTGTCTGTCTGGCTTGCCGAGCTTCAATAATATCGTGTCCAGACAGTGATGTCTGGGTTACATTGTATTTCGCCAAACTTTCTACACAGTTCTCCTCAGGTATTTTGAAAGGGCCGAGTGCTGCATAGTGAACACAGTTCTTGTGCCTCATTATATCTTTAAAGTTATGGCCCTTTGGTTTTTTATGATTGTTATCAAAGTTGCTCTGAAGCATAACTTTCTATTTCACTTACATTCACTTAGGTACTTGCAAATCTTTGAAAGGTCGAGTTTCTCATAATGACCCTCTTGATAAACAGAGTTATGGTCCTTCCTTCTTTTTACATATTTTTGTTCATGATGATTTGGATAATTGAAGAAATTCCCGACAGAAATTTTGTATTAATTACTTAATACTATATATTGCTTGTGAAGTAGAAACACAGTATGGTTTCCTATTTAACACATCCAAGAAATAATTCTGCTTTCCTGAGTCTGCATTTGTGTAAGTGTCCTGTTAATAGTGAACACCTTGGTCAAGCCCTTAGCCACTGGGCTTAAGCTT
The DNA here is from genome assembly GCF_002113885.1 of Mizuhopecten yessoensis. Classification (NCBI taxonomy): domain Eukaryota; kingdom Metazoa; phylum Mollusca; class Bivalvia; order Pectinida; family Pectinidae; genus Mizuhopecten; species Mizuhopecten yessoensis. Next base: position 346,590 of record NW_018407426.1, read on the forward strand.
TCATGCAGATGGCCAGGGTTCAATTCAAGACATTGTCTCCTGTGTGGGAACCATGCCATGTTTGTGTCCCCCCCCCCCCCCCTCCAATAGATGCGATACATTCAATTTCAGCAAGTAAGAATCCAAACGACAAAGTAAATTTTATTCCAAGCAGATTTATTTTTTTGTAATGACATTTTTTTTGTGTGAGCAGAACACTAAATTCAATTTCAGACAGTTAGAATGACTAGAGACTTATAATGCAAGCATTGTACAATAAGCTTAAAATTTTAACTTGGCTACTAATGTTAAAAAAGGGTTTAATTTCATGTTAATTAACATAATACATGTATATCATTAACAAATAAAACAAATTATACATGAACATAGTATGTGTAGTGATATTCAGGTAAAGACGGGATACATGAAGTCTATATGGCAGCTTTCATCAGTAAACTACTCTTTTAATTTCTTTATTTTGCACCAAAATGTCGACAAAAGATGAAATAGATTTATTTCTTTAAGGATATCTATTTTATAATATTTTTTATTCAATTTTTCACCAATGGGTATCTCCATACCAGCTGTGTACTTGAAAACATACGATATAGATATGAGGTGATGAATCCTCCTTATCACTAAAAATGTCCTATTATTATAACTAACATGTTCCTGGTATAGTTCAGCTTAACCCATTACATTTGACGCTATTATTTTGTCATTTAAATCATATCCCCCCCCCCCCCACATTATTGGATTTTGCTATTTGATTTTTCTCCTCCAAAAAATGCTAGTATGACAAGTTTAGGCAGAAATTTACATGATTATATTGAGGTTAAGGAAATTGCTAAAATGCTATTCCGTCTTTGCGTATTGCAGAGTTATCTTCTCTTGGGAGCAGGTATTGATTGTTACGTCACTTGTTTGTGAGAGTAACGTCATCAATTTTTGAGAAAACGAAGTAATTTTCTCACACAAACCAATGACGTAACAATCAATACCTGCTCCCAAGAGAAGATAACTCTGCAATACGCAAAGACGGAATAGTGATTTATACGTACGTTAACAACATACTCGTACCTGCTAAGCCTAATGTGTGTGCATGGCCCAGTGGATTCCAGTAACAAAGACGGCAGCCAATTCTGTGGTCGTAAATTGTCAAAGTTCAATTATTTATTATGTAGATCAGAATTTTGCACTTCCCACTCATTCATAGACCACGAAATTGCAAAATATATTTCCAGTGAAAATAACTACCTATACGCTAATTAAAATGCCCTATCCATTCTTTTTCCATTTGAATTTGAAAGCAATTATTTGTAAAATCTTTCACTTATCATAATGGGAAATGTTTTGGTCCTTACGCTTACTTTGAGTCCATAAATTTGTATAACACACCTATATTTTTGTTCCCCAGAACACATGGTCTACAGGTAGCATTGGTCCTTGATCCTCTGATCCCCATCCTTAACAAGCCCAAAAGTAGATGAAGATGGGCAGATAAACAGGCAGAATGGTCAAATGATATAAATATTCGGGAAACGGGTACTAACACACTGACAACGCTCTAACTGACATGTATAGGATCTAGTTATAGCTGTGATAAGTACCTAAAAAGCTCTCTGGGTTCTTAACAAATTCACAAAATATCAATGATTTCAGAATATTCCAAATTCTAAAAAAAAAAAATATGAAGGGATACTAGGACAAGATAGGGGGATTCCCCTGAAGGGATAAGGTCAGATATAGCACATGTAATTCTATTATTTTCCTTTGTAACCACTCTGCAATTATATGGCCATTTTAAAAAGTCTGCATAATGCTGTGAAAAACATGTCTTTTAACTTGTTTTTATTGTAGGCTTCTTCAAAGATGTATAATCGTCAGAGTTTTAAGGGATCTTTTTAATTTATGTTTGTTTCACTTCTGGCTAACTTTAAAATTATTTAAGTATTTTTCTCTCTAAAACATAATTATGGCTACCCGTACCTTTATTTCCTTTTTCTTTTTATCTTAAAAATAGGCCAAAATAAATCACTAAACAAAAATCAATGCATTGTTTGCTGTTGAAGTAGTCTTTAGGGTGTTTTAAATAAAGCGTCATCTGATCAAAATAAACTTTAATCACAACTGCACAGTGACTTCTGAAGCAAAATGATTAAAATGACAAATGATAGCGAAAGAATTTGTGTCTATAAATCATGAAAAAATGAATGTCAAATGCAACATATTCTCAATAAAATGCATACATACATCTGTATTTTAATTTTCAAAGTCAATTTTTATTTGCAAATTTCTTTAGATATCTGGCAAATAATATCACAATGAAGGAGTACTATATAAGAGTTGATTCTTAGTAGATTATTTAAATATGTTTCAACTGACATACATGAAAATCATCAAAATTCAGATTTTTTTAGTAATAGGTGTAAAATTCATGAAAAATCATTAATCACAATACTGAATTGAATTTAACATAGGCAAATACAAGTAATCAGGCAAATTTAAAAAGTCTCCTACATCCTCCATAAATAACTCAAACATTGAACAAATACAGTATGTACAACGCATCATTATGTATATCTACACATTGCAAAGGACAAAATCCACGCGAGGTATACAGGAAATAATATGGTATATCTCTAATGCCATCTTCAGCAATATGTTACAATATATACAGATATGTCAGAAATAATATAAGTTAGAATAGAATTGCACTCCATTTAATAGAGGAATATCACGGGGAAAGAGAGTGGCTAGCCTTCATCACTGTGGAGGCCTACATACTACATACATGTACGTACAACATTCACACACGCTCAACAACTACCACTAATAATCGCATAAAGATTTAAACATACCGTAAACAGATTTTACAGTTGGTTAATCTGTGTATTTTACATACAGAACTTACCCTTGGAAAGAGCAAATTACAAGTTATGAACTAGCAAATGTTTTTGCTAATCCCTGTTTACTGCAGGATGTCTCGGCATGTTAAAGTATGTAGTTATTATTTCATCATTTATCACTGAACTGATGTCCCATTATTGACAGACAATCATAATGTAGTATGTGTGCTATGTACTGATATGTTTTATGGTTTTAGAAATATTCAGTGAATAATGACGTTAATGATCAAATTCTAATTTTGACCTTGACCTGTATCATTGTATAGAAATATGGCACGGAGGCTTTGATATGGTACCTTCAATTAGCTAGATATATATACTGTACTTGTTTGTGGAGAGAGGCATGAATACAATACACTTAGTGAAAGAATTGTAGCTATATGTACCAGGTACATGATAATGATCCTCCTCATTTATGAATATCGTGAAACATCGTTTCAATTAATTCTTCTTGCTTCTGAGCTTATTAATGAATACATGTATTGACAAAAAAAATGTTTGATAGAACATTTAAATTATGACCTTGTTAATATTATAAAATTTGTATAATCAAAACTTGATTATAAAATACTCATTTCTAATCAATCAGTATTTATGAAAGGTAGTTTATATATCTATATCCATAAACCATAAATAATAGTAACTAATAAACACATACACTCAATAATAATAAAAAGAGAAATTGAGAGATTGCCAATTTGTCCTCAAACAATAATTAATCAAACTATTACACATTTTGTTCATATTGTTTATGCGTGAGCTTAAATAAACAAAAAATATCTAATTACTCAACATGGTGACATATAAATGTTCAACAGATTATGGCCAGAGCTGACAGGAGTATTTGACCAGAGGTTGAGTAAAATACAGACACTAAAGTATCAACAATTATTAAGGGATATTCCAGAATTGTAAGAGGAAATTATCATCTAGAAAACTTCATTAAGCACTAAGTCCATCTCAACTCGTCAAATCTTTTACTGTTTGGTAAATGACAGATGTAAGCAGCCTAGATGGTGTGTTGTGTTTCTGATTATGGTCTTGTAACAAAATTCCAATAATTTTAGTATTAAATGATTCTACCTATTAGTATTGAAAAAAAAAGCTTTTTCTGTAAAGAGAATATTATTCCTCATATATTTTTATATTAGTTATACCCATTACCGCAAGTCTGACCTTTTTTGAAGAGCATGTCAGTGTAATGTGAATTATTGACCCATTAATCAGGTTTGAGTGAGGCCCAAAACTAGTTTGCTTAAGGAACTTGCACTATACCTGGTATATGTTAATCAGGTTGTATTTCTTTCAATAGGTACCCTATTTTATCAAAAATGTAACAAGGACCAGAGGCAGTAATCTCATTGGTACTGTTCATTACAAGGTTTTTTCTCTTTTGACAATAAAGAAAAATTCTGTTATTCATCAATTAAACATGTAATTTAACTTATGTCATATGCTACCCATTACACTACACAGTTTACTACACTTCAATAGTCAACAAATAAAACAATTCTATAATAAAGTAGGTACATAATTATCAATAACCACATTTACAAGTTAGTACAAGATGCTAATCCTGTGTATATTACAAGCAAATTAAAGAAACATCCTCGTAACCTTTCCTATGGACATTGTAAATGACTCGCCCTATATGCATTGTAACATACCTACAACATACTATTACCAACTCGCAAGTTGTTAAGGCATAGTGCGACATTGATCCTAATGAAATGGTTCGTTTGCTGACATTTAATTATTTTCTTCAAAACATTTATGACAACATTGAACAAATCAGAACAGATATTTTACATAAAATTGTTTACACATGAAACAGAAGAGAAATGTGCTACAGGGCTTAGATTTGGACACCTGTCTCGCGGTGGATGCTCTATGAAATTTAACAGAGCTATCTTGTCACTTGTGATCGACCCAGTCCAGTCTCATGAACTGAAACTCACAATTACAAGTATATGGCCATGTCAAGTAGTCTAAACAAATGGTAACATTTATACATCATTTAGCTAAGTCACTGGATTTTGCATTAGTGTAAACTAGGTCTTATGATGGGAAAAACGTCAAACATTACTCTTCTTGACCATGCAAATATCTTTATCTATGCAATATCTATCTTTGTTAAAAATGAAACAGAAATCAACTTACAAATGATATCAATGAAACTACAATGACAGAAACATTGAACAAAGATTCTAAGCTCATCCCCCTGCCCCACCCCCCGGAGAATTCTTGGGCTAGATTATGTAGGTACATGTAGTACCATAGATGATAAATCCATAACAATCCAATCCACTTGAAGACTATTCTCTCTTACAACATACACAATCTGGATCTCTATATACACAAGTACAAACATTACAGTACAATGGTTGGTGTTTACAAACACAGTGACGTATATACATTTGGCATTGTTATGTAAAATCAATGAGTACTATCAACAGAGCACATTAACCAATACAGTGTTACTAGGTAACAATTTGTTTATAGTTAAGCAATTACGTTAACAACTGTACTCATTCACCCCTGAAATTTCTCAATGAACTATTCCAACCTTTGAATTGGAAGAGTTCAAATGTGTCTTTAGGGGTGAATGAGTTAATAAACATTTCATTTCAATATGAAGTGGAACCTAGTTAATCTGCACTTTGACTATCCACTTGCTCACCCAGACATATAAATATATTTAGAAAATAAAACAGATTTTAATTACAGAAATAAGTAGCCCATGGCTATTAATCCACCCCTGAATAAAGTTGGCTCAGTAGAACTTCAGAAAGGTTAGTTGGATATTTATTTTCAAAATCACTTGGGCTGGAAACCCCTTATCACATGGATGATTCTTTAAAAAATTGGTCAACATTTGCCTGGTACTTAAGAAGGAGCAATATGTTTTGTTTTCTCCTATATAACTATACGTTCAAGAGACTCAATGTGAGAAACTTAATTCAATGCCCTTAGACCTTCAAAACCGAAATAGATATAAGCTCTTCTCATTCTTGATGTTAAGTTTTGAAACTTGTTGTGAAGTTCTCTTTCTGAGCCTCACACTCGGCCCCCACAAGGGTTTTGGGCATGAAATAAGGGAACACTGATCCTTTTATCCAATGATGCTTGATACCAAATTTGGTTGAAATCTAGTGATTTCAGAGAAGAAGTTGAAAATATGAAACATTCAAACATAATAAACTAAGACAGATGGCAATAGGTCACTTTTGAGTTATATGCTAAGGTGAGACTACCATCATCCATGAGCAAATAGATATTCCTCCTTCTTTATGTAAGCCAAAGCATACCATGGACAAAAAACATTCACTTCCTCTTTTCTATGTAAACCAAGGGCTGGAACAACCACTTTGTCCGTTTTTAAATGTAACAATTTCGGTTATAAATCTTTGCGAACCTGCCAAGAAAAGGCAGCCCAAAGCATTGTGATTACCAAGGTTCCATTTCACAGTACAGTACACAGATCTCTCTAGTCTGTCTCAATCTGCCAAAATAAAGTCAATAGCTGCTAATGCTATAACAATAAACTAAGAGGAGATAACTATGTCATTTCCTCCCCATTTCTATCTGTCCCATAATTACACTGGGCCTGCCCAAGGGAGAAACCGTCTCTTGTCATGGGGGGTGCTAGGTCTGGTTACTGCTGCTACCTGTAGTGTTTGACCGTTTCAATTTCTCTGGATTGTTTGACGCCATGTTGCTGAAATCTCGGAACACATCTTGGAAGGTGTCGTCTCCTAAACAACAGATAAATAATTTTGTCTTAAAATACTATGGCACAGAATTAATCTTAACTTTAATGATATTTTTTGTTTGATTCAAAATCAATATAAAATCATTTTCATTACAAGAGGCCAATTTCACTCCAATGATAGATATTGGTTGTTGCAGAACATGCCAAGTATAATTGCTAGTTTAAGACCATGGTGGTCATCTCTAATTTTTACAGATGCAAAAAATTACCCTTGGTTGACAATAAACACAATTATATTAATTTTGGTATCAAAAAAATTGCAACTACACAATGTTTGACAAAGAACCCTGAATTTGTTTTTCCAGATGAAGGTCATTGAAATTGCAAACATAAACATTTACTGATTGTGCTATATGAACCTGTCTACAATAACACCTACCTGGATTGTTAAAGTAACATACAACTTGATTTTTATAGTAACACCTACCTGGATTGTTAAAATAACACATACCTTGAATATTATAGTAACATTTACATTATAGTAACATCTACCTGGATTGTTAAAGTAACACATACCTTGATTATTATAAGTAACACCTACCTGGATTGTTTAAGTAACACATACCTTGATTATTTATAAGTAACACCTACCTAGATTGTTAAAGTAACACATACCTTGATTATTATAAGTAACACCTACCTGGATTGTTTAAGTAACACATACCTTGATTACTTATAAGTAACACCTACCTAGATTGTTAAAGTAACACATACCTTGATTATTATAAGTGACACCTACCTGGATTGTTAAAGTAACACATACCTTGATTATTATAAGTGACACCTACCTGGATTGTTAAAGTAACACATACCTTGAATATTATAAGTAACACCTACCTGGATTGTTAAAGTAACACATACCTTGATTATTATAAGTGACACTTACCTGGATTGTTAAAGTAACACATACCTTGATTATTATAAGTATCATCTACCTGGATTATTAAAGTAACACATACCTTGAATATTATAGTAACATTTACATTATAGTAACACCTACCTGGATTGTTAAAGTAACAAATACCTTGATTATCATGTAACACCTACCGGGATTGTTAAAGTAACAAATACCTTGATTATCATAGTAACATTTACATTATAGTAACACCTACCTGGATTGTTACATTTACATTATAGTAACACCTACCTGGATTGTTAAAGTAACACATACCTTGATTATCATAGTAACATTGACATTATAGTAACACCTACCTGGATTGTTACATTTACATTATAGTAACACCTACCTGGATTGTTAAAGTAACGCATACCTTGATTATTATAGTAACATTTACATTTTAGTAACACCTACCTGGATTGTTAAAACCTCCTCCCGATTCCTTCATCTCCTCATTCAACTTTGCTAATCTCAATCTGTAAAGTAAATTTTCAACATTGTATCTTCACATTTTTAGAAAATTCGTTTGGAGCCATCACTGAAATCACAGCACTCAATTTAGGCTCAGGTATAGATACAAACAGACAAATAGTGTCGCTTGGTGATCAATTTGGGCCCATAAGATCTGAAATCTCATATATTATGTCCAGTGGGATGAGATAAAGTTTCATTCTATATATCATTCAAAGAGTTTGCAGACTGCATTTTTTAATTGTCACATGTATCACATTTAGCCACTCCTCAAGACTTTCCATGACTTGAACTTAGTATGGTAGATAATGTTATATTGGTGGTTGTATACTTACAAGGTGACTATATCAGCGTTGGCCGTACTCACGGCTATGTCTAAGGGATCCTACAACAACAATTAATGCACAAAGTGAATATAGTCCACACCTACAGATAACACCTAAGTCCTGGGACAATTTACCCCTCTATAAGTAATATTCTTAACCCTTTCACCCCTATGTAACTTTAGTTAATTCTTCCATGCATTGATCTGGATGAGTCCATTCTGGTCTCCAGTGGTGAAAGGGTTAAAATTGAAATCAATTAACTTCGAGGCAACTACAAGTGGTTTTTCAAACATGCACATAAAGTTGAACTCATTGGTTGACCTTTACGTTACCTAGGATATGAAATGACAGCCTCTAAGACTACATTCTATATTACTAATTTTCAAAGAATGACCTTTGAACTTTATTACCTGTCCCTTTTTGTCCTTGGAGTGGAGGTCAGCCCCCCTCTTCAGAAACTGGCACACTTGTCTGTAAAGACAGAAAATAACACATCAGAACAGGCTTCAGGGCCTGTATTCATGAAACCATTCTCATGCTCAAGCATGGATTTTGTGCTCAAACTAACTTTCTTGTAACTCACTTAAATCGTGTCATAGGATCAAAAGTCAAATGTAAACATTGAAAACAGTTTTTGACTTTAAGTTTCTTCAAAAAAAATCCAAATCGACAAATTTAGATTTTATTATTAATTTATAAGCAGATTAAGAAATTAGGCTTGAGTACAAAATCCATGTTTGAGCATGAGAACGCTTTCATAAATACGGGCCCAGATCTCTACACTTTCCTTTACTTAGAATGGAGCTATGTCAGTGCAAACACTTTGAGTTAACACTAAATGGAAGTCAAAATTTTGATTTGCAGACTATTGATTGTCTTCTGTACAAAGGTTGTGTATAGATAGTAAAACAGTTCACATGACATCATTTCACATTGATGATCCAGCTGTGTCTGATTTTATAGCACATTTATTTCAATTTCAATTCCTTTTTTCCCAGCATACCAATATTACCATTAAAATATTGACTAATTTTGTTTGATGTTCTGACATGAAATCTCTTTTGTAATCAGTCTCAATAACAAGAGAAGTTTCCTTTAATACATGTATTTTTAAGTGAGTTTTCAGGACAACTATTTCAATATTATATCATCACCTTCATCAGACAATGATGAGTTTTAAAGAAAGCGTAGCTGAATCGAGTCATATTGGTACATATATAACAACTATTGTACATACACTTACAGCGTAGCCGAATTGACATCAATTTTGTGGACAACTCGTACACATTTTACACCTTTGTGTGCATACGCTTCACTGGTCATTTGTCTGATGAAGGTGACAGTGTGCATACCGTCGTAGTCATTGAAACGTCACATAGAAACTCTTATTGTTTGTGTAAAAAGAACTTTTCATAATCCATACTTTCGAAATATTCCAATATTAGTAAAATCAGTGTTTATAGTATTGTAGAACCAATTCTTTTTTACTGTATATGTAAATCAAATTCTAATTCCATGTGTATGTGTCAATCACATTTTATTTTACTGCATTGAGAATGAAATTTTATTCTCTTAAACATGTGAACAAAACTCACTTTATGTATAAAATAACAACCCATTCGGAGTGATATGTCTCGCCTGTGCCCTGCTTTGACCATCAATGCACATATCAGAGAAACTAAACTTAAACGCAAAAAAATAATGTTGATGGAGATTCTGACAAAGTCAATGGACCATGAAAGGTATGCCAAATCCAGCATTTGATGCATGGGTTGAGATGTACAACCTAAGATGCACCTATGGTCCAAGTTTGGTTGGTGTAGCACTTATACTCTCAGTGAAACTAACTTAAACGTAAATACTTAATGTTGACGTCGACGCCGAAAAAGCAACACCTTAGTCTCACTTCCTCTTCGTGGTGGCGAGACAAAAATTATGCAGCTAAATTGTCTCTCATCAAAATGATTTAGTTTCAATGATATAAACTATTTTGGTATTGTTGACTGCCTCCAAGAATCTTACACACCCTAGCCAATAATACAGGGTATGGAAGTCGGAAAGGCTTCCCTTCCCACCCATCAGAGAATATGTACCCTGTGTTGCCATTCATGGTGGCATGGTGTAGCGGTGTACGGCCGTTTTTATCCTCCCGTGTCAGCTTGGCACCATTCAGCAGTAGAAATTCACAGGCAGACAGAGATCCCTGTAAAACAGTTAAAAACAAAATACAGCTACCCTGTTGGTGTCCTGTGATCATGATTATGTTATGTTCCATACAAGAAGTGCGATGAGAACAGTTCTGGCATGAAAATAAGATGTAAATTTTGAGGAAAAGCGACATTTTAATCACCTAAATTTTACAACAACCTGTTCCTACATGAATTGGGAAAATGTAGCATTAATTCAATTGAAGTTGGGGAAATGTTCCACAGTTTTTCTTCATTTTGGGAAAATAAAGCACTTATTCGCAAAGGGAAGTAGCTTGTGTTAGGCTGTAAAAATAGGCAAAAAAAAACCATAAAAAATACTGAAGTTGAAAACCACATATTTGTTTTATTTCTTTTTACTTTTGAAATTTGAGATGATAACTTCTTTTTATTCCAATCTGGTATATTTATCACCTGTCTATACTATCATAAGTCTAAAGCAAATTGCTGTATTTTTTTGTAGTTGGAAAACACAAACACAATCAGTCCTGCTGATAAATGACTAAGATTGACCAGCTGTTTTCAGCTGAAAATTAGTAAAATGTAATATTTTACTCACAGTTTCCACGACTTTCATAAGGGGCGTTTTTCCTTCCTCTTCCTCGTGTACCCAGTTAGGGTCGGCTCCGTTGGCAAGGGCCTCCAACATCACAGCCAGGTTACGGGCCTGGGCCGCCTTATACAGTAGCATATTGGGGTCCAGCTTACTCATGTCTTCCCACGACGTTGTCGACTTTGTATCCTCACCGTCATCCTCGACCTCCGAGTCCTCAGAGCTCTCCAGGTCCAGACCTAAGGCAAACACACAGATTCTTAAGAAAATGGACAAGGCATACCTGCTAAATGAAGCAATATTATATTTTCTCAAAGGATGAACAAACTCTATGCAAATATTTTAAGACCTTAATAAAATATCCATGTTAATTTAAATGTTTCCTTGTAAGACGTAAAAAATATCTCCAAAAGAGATATCTACAAAACTCTATCTAATACATTAAAGAGATGTTTAAATAGTAAAAATTTCATGATTCTGTACCATGCAAATATTACAAATAGATTGTTACCCAGTAGTTATCTTATGTTACTTTCACTATTACTACTTTTTATTATCATTCCACAAAAAAATATTCTTTCATTCATGGGGATTAATATCAGATCTTATCATATCACAGATACAACACTATGAAAGATTCATTTTGCAAATTGTTATTTTGTGAAATTGTGAAAGTCTGCAAAATATTGAATAACGGAAATTCTTTTTAGTATCTTTTCAACATTTCATGCTTTGGGTCACAAAGGATCCAAGCATCTCAAATTTAAGAAAGATGGTCAGGCCAGTTTGATAATGCTTTGCTCACTGCTATGCATCTACATCTATTGGAGCAGCCCTTAAAGAATGGGATTATAATAATCCGAACTTACTTGTAGTGAGATCAGGGACCTCTATTTCTGAATCCCCAAATACGATGACGTCGGTGGCACTAGCCCCCAGTCCACTATCACAGTCCTTGGATGTGTTTGACACAGACAAAACCGCTACAACAATCGAAACATATTTTTTTAATGATATGTGAGAAAATAATCTTAAAACAACTGTCATATGACACATTTTTAAGGGGGGAAAAAACACTTTTCAGAGTAATTTTTTAAATAATTTATGTTTGACTTATTACCTTATCTATGGGCAATTTTCTGTATTAACTGGGCATATTCAGTAGGTATACGTAATAATACTGACTTTGGAACAACATATGTCAACTGAAACATCCTTCACAACAGGCTCATAAAATAAGGTTTAAAATGGATAAAATGCTCAGGTTTGTTCCTAGAACAAATTTATGAGGTTTAAATTTCATGCAATATCATTAAAAGTACAAATTAAACCGCAGTTATAGTTGAAACAACTTTGCAAGGTTAATATATTTGACAAATTTTCTTCAGGCTGTTTATAGCAAAAACAAAATCTCCTCTAAACGTAAATACTATTTAATTGTAGACACAGTCAGTTCTATAAGATCTCACAGATTACTCAATGAAATTTGTTAAAATCTTCCCATGTCATATTTACAGGGTTCATATTGACATCACATCAATTTTCTCATGGTATGACACTATACTTTATAATAGTTTGTGAATGTGTATATAATAAATTACTTCTTGAAGGTTAGTTCCATTTACACTCAATTTTGCAGTATAATATCCAAGTTTTTATACACAATGCAGCAGGTTTTTCAATCAGGATGATGTATTTACCAACCAAATCAACTGATTACAGTCAGTAGAATGATCTTTTAATTTTGAAAAGGAAAAATAAATAATTTAGTTTCATCAATAGTTATCATTTGTTCTTAAATGAGGTTGAGACTACATGGACTAAATGGAAGTCTAGTTCTACAAGCCAACAACCTCGGGTTGTAAGGGACGTCTAGTTCTACAAGCCAACAACCTCGGGTTGTAGTGCATACTAAGCTGTAGAGTTTGTATCGCGAGTATTGTTAGGTTCAGCACTACGCCTACAGAACCGATGGGTGTGGTTCAATGACAAATGTTCACTATAGAATGTGTACCAGACGTTATATATCTTATTTGAAACACCAAGCTGATGATATTAACCTGGGTCACCTGCAAAGCAAAAATATCATCCAACTTTCAGTTTAAACTCATTCACCCCTGAAGACACATTTGAACTCCTCTTCCAAGTCAAAGGTTGGAATAGTTCATTATAAAATTCCAGGGGTGGATGTCTTAACTAAAAATGTGTGGATTGGTAACTCTAGTAAACAGAGCAATAATTCAATAAACAGTTAAATCTGTTATTTAACAAAAAAAATAATCCTCATTCAAAGAACTTAAAATAAATAAAACATAAAATAGGTCCGAAGGCAAAAATTTCTTTTTAGAACTTTGTTAATCATGCTTGTATTGTAATCTGTCTATAGTAAACTCTGTTTAATATGAAAATTGATACATTGTATATCACAAACCTTCAGTTGATAATTTCTGTAGGGAATATACCATTCTGTGTAAGGTACAGTATATTTTTATATAACATGATCCTTCTTCATCTGAAAAGCTTTGTGCTCTTGAGTAAATTTTTGGGATCTGATACTGGTTTCCATAACCCTTTCACCACTGTAGACCATAATGGACTCATCCATATCAATACATGGTAGAGTCTTTTAAGTTACATAGGGGTGAAAGGGATAAGCCGATCACTGTATCAGGCTAATATTGAGCAGTATACACCAACTGATGAAATAAGTCGGCCAGCCTACAGTGAACATGGCGGACAAACATCCAGGTTAACCCTTTCACCCCTATGTCACTTTAATAAACTCTACCATGCATTGATATGGATAAGTCCATTATGGTCTACAGTGGTGTAAGGGTTAAAAGTAAAAGCTAAGAAGTTTTGAGATTTTTTTATACCTTTAAAAAGTATTCAACCACAGAAGTACAAATTATATTTATGTTAATGAATGAATTAATTGAACTATGAAATCTCCATAAAGTGCAGAATACAAAACCAAATAGTTCCCATGTTTTGAAAATAACATGAAACATTTGTTAGTATGAATGTGATGTGCATTTTTAGTTGAAGTGAAATATCAACACATTGGATATAATATGCAGATCGTTTCATGTGTATTTTCTTATCCATCTTCAAAACAAGAAATATAATCACACACACACATGAAAATCACCTGTATATTTTTACCATATGCACCATAGGTATTTATGTCATCCCTTGTTATATAAAGGCAAGATTTCACATTTTATCAAATCTAACAGAGCTATACTTCAATCTCAACATAAAATGATTTGTAACGGATACATTGATTGGTTGTGAAAGAACCAATCCATGAGATTGTAACATCTGGATAAGCCATCTAGGTATTATCTATTCCATCTTTTCGTATTGTTGAGTTATCTTCTCTTGTGAGCAGGTATTGATTGTTACGTCATATGTTTGTGAGAGCAATGTCATCAATTTTTGAGAAAACGACGTAATTTTCTCACACAAACCAATGACATAACAATCAATACCTGCTCACAGGAGAAGATAACTCTGCAATACGCAAAGACGGAATAGATCAATGAATAGTTTCAGGAAATTAAAATTGACCGCATCTGTAGTGTGGCAGCCATGTATAGTATGACCATCATTTACAAAGTGACCACCTGTATTAAGTGACCAATATACATGCTACATGGTGGAGTAAGACAGCTCAGCATCCATGTGTCAAATGGACATCTTGCACGGGAGGTACTACCATACAGGATAGGAAACTAGATTATACATGTGATGGGAGACCACTCATCAGCAGATAAGGGAGATCACTCAGAGAAAGTGGAAATCACTTAGCAACTGAGCAGAGAAAGGGGAGATCACTCAGCAACTGAGTGAAGATAAGATGATTCAACAAAATAAGTGTAGATAGGGGAGATAACTCCGCAAGTGGGTGAAGACAGATATACATCAACATAAATACTCCTAGAAATCATGGATAAAAAGGAGATGAAGAGAGATGAAGTAAAATGAAACACATTCTTACAAAATATTTCAGATTATAGACTCATTTACATTACATGCGCAAATTCAGGTCAAATATAACTGGTTGTTTTTAGAGAAATCATAAAATTTTGCCAATATTTAATATATTTTTCAATATAAGCAGTTCATTCATTGCAATATTAACTATGTATTTTTATACTTTCTTATTTCATTAAATTTTCACACCTTGCAAAGCACCTTCCTGCTTTTTGATTCAATCAAAAGATTAAGTTAAAACATACTTATTAATTTTTATCAAAAAGGAAAAATGACAAATCCAACATTTTTAATAAACTGTTTAAGACTTCCTTTTAATCTAATTGGTTCAGCCTGTTTATTGTATACTGCTGAAACATTCTTTTTGATAGAATATATATAGTTTCACATTCCTTATAACTATAGTTTTACAGGGAGGCAGCCCCTCACACAAATAAAGGTGACCCTGGGACAGTCCAAGGGAGGCAACTCAGGAAATAAGCCGTGCATTGTCTTGGATTGTGACTTTGTATAAATGCAATATATTTCAAGGAAGTCTTGAATTGTATATTTTCCTTTTTCTTATCCATATAATGATACATTGTCGATAAAATCAAGAACAAATACAATTTCTATTTCTAGAAAGATCCTGCAATAATTTCTGAAATTCACGTTTGCTTTGAAAATTTTACATTTTTGAAATATACAAAACCTTGACTCTGTGTAGTAAGTGTATATGTACTGTAATGAATTGGAACTCACGTGGTTTAGAGTTTATTTTCCGGGCTAAAATCAAATTTAAGCAACAGAAAATGATGTGGAATAATGACAAATTTAAGCAACAGAAAATGATGTGGAATAATGACAATCAGACAATGATGTATATCACTCATGTTTCTGACCATACCATTCATACCTTAATTACATTCCACTGTCCCCTTCATTTATATCATAATTAATGCATTCATCCCTGAAGACACATTTGAACTCTTCCAATTCAAAGGTTGGAATAGTTCATTATAAAATTTCAGGGGTGAATGAATTATAATATGGGCTTCTCAATCTGTTATTTCTGAGTATACAGACCAAACAGTGAATGCACATCTTCTAACTTTGTGATACTGGTGACATATTTTGACCTGATCATGACTTTCGTTAAAACAAAATGATAATAAAACACACACAACTAATAAATTCATCATTCAAATAAATTGCGAAAATATTAAACTACAAATGAATGTTTCTCATAAAAAAACAGTGTATGTGTTTCCTACTCATTGGAAATGAAGCTTAACTTATTCAGAATTTTGCATTTATAATAAAAAAAGAATGACAATTACTTTGAAGGTGCGATCAATGCTACTCAACACAAATCAGAAATCCATAGTTTTAGAAACAAAATTGACATATTTATCTCAATGAAATCATTTTAGAGGTTTACAAGAAAATGGGAAAAAAAACAAATGTGATTTTCACTAATAAGGAACACTCATTTGATAAAAAATAGGCATAAAAAGCCACAACTTCGTGTATCAACAAAACTTAAAGAGTATCAATGTAACTGTTAACAGGTGCTTTTGTCTGTTAGAAGAGAACCAGGCTGCCTCCATCACTTTGGCCCAAGTTTTATCAGGTAATTTATGACAATTAAAAAATGTTTGGCATGGAATATTTTCAAGAATGTTCAATATTCAAATAATCACCCTAAGAAAATACACTCAGCATTTATGAGTTTAAGGTCTTTAAATAAGAAATTCTTATTTTCAGCTAAAGCAGTTTGGACACCTAGTCACCTACTGTGACATGGCTCAACCCTCCAGACAGCCTGAGTCACCTTGGTTCAAAATCAACAGACAAAGGCTCACCTTCCCTTGCATAGGAACCAGTGGCTATGTGAATTAAATCAGAACTGAGACAATCTATAGAGAAATTATAATTTCTACAAATTTACAAGTAAAACATCAATGTGATAATTTTTCATTTTTTTTTCCATTTTTTTCTAAACATTTTATTCCCCCCAGCCAACTAAAAACAATTTCTGCACAAACGAATTGACTTTTGATCAGAGCGTTAACTGTATTTCTATGCAGCAAGGTTTTGTGTGGAATTAGTAGTAGTATTATATAATCTATAGGTCTGCGGCAACCTGTGAATTAGGAAGGATGCGGAATATGTATATAGACCTCACGCCAAACGACCTTCATAGGCCACTCACCACTGTCCTTGGGGGAGAGGACAGCCTCTGCAACATTCATCGTCATGGTTATGAAATGTTAGCTTGGTTACAATAAGTCAGGGAGGAAGGACATGATTTGTTTAAGGGTAAATTCCATTTTATTCCCCGATAGTTGTTTGAATACTGTAAAATGACATATATGTACATGTTAGCAGGCACTGCTGCAGAGCTTGAAATTTTGATAGAGAAAACATCAATGTTTTGTCTGAGAAAACCGAACAAAGGGAAAAACTACTGGTAATTTGTAACTAAGGGGCCATGTTTTTTTTGTTTTTTGTTTTTAAATTTTGAAAGGGAACCTGACCCCAAAGATAGCTGCCTGCCAACTTCCAATAATCAGTGTGATCAAAATAGTTTACTTTCAATTTTGAAGTCTGGTGTCCAAATCTATTATTTCGTTCTTATCTGATAATTAATTACAGTGTAGTGATCAGTGTGATGAGGATCGTTGCTTAAACAAGTACATTTACAGTATCCAATGCAACAAAGATGAACATATGAATGTAAAATGATAATATATCTGTAATGCAATGCTGTAAATGGCTTAAAACATGTCAGTAATTTAATACTTGTCAATATTTGGATCTTGAATTCAGGGTTTTCAAAACGTTAGGCATATCAATGTTTTTTCAAAATGTTTCGCGTATCAATGAGTTTTTAAGATGTTTGACAAATTAGTGAATCTTCAAATGGTGTATTAATAATCAGGAAGTCTTCAAAAACATCCAAAACAGCTTCAAATCATCTGACACATTAGTGAGTCTTCATATGTTTGACATTTGATGAGGCTTTAAAACCTTTAGCAGACCAAAGAAAGCATATCCATGAATCTCCTCAAACTGTTTATAGCATGCTTGTAAATATAAAATCACACATGATAGAAGCAATTTACAGCAGCGTTTGAAAGAACAGAAACAGCAAAACAGCAATGTCGCCAAATTCACAGGAGACATATTCTCACATCATAATGCCCTTCACCTAAATAAAAGTGGTTAAAATAAAGCAAAGATATATATAACAACATAGAGAAGAACAAAATTTTAAAAGAGCAAATTCTGAGGTGATTTATAAAAAATATTTTCCTCCCCTTTAAACTGTTGTAAAAGGAAATTTGTTTTCACTGCGATATTTGAGGAGATACAATGAATGAACTATAATGGTGTTCTATTGCTACCAGGGAACTGTCCATACCTTTCCTGAATCAGAAATTTGGTTGACAGAAGTTAGAATATTAAAGACTTTCTTCATAGATTAAACAAATCACATGTAGCAGCTATGATTGTAATATTTAAACATCAAGCTTGAAAATAACATTACTCTCTAACGAGAGTTACCTCCCTTCTGTATAACTTGGTCTGTTTTCGTTTGAACGGCCAAACCGGTCGGACCACAGTTGTTCGTTTATTAAATAAGGTTGGACCAAGTAATCTGATGCTGCTTTCAGGTGAGCCTTGACAAAGTCTTTCAAGGCCTGCAAAAACATTTGCAGGTCCGCCAGGATTTATACCCGAAATTGTTACATTTATAAGCGGTCAAACCGGTTGTACTGCATAAACGAAAAGGCCCCTGGCTTGTCAAGTATATTTCATAATGAATGCACTAGCATCACATTGATGAAAACTTGTGTTTATATGTTTCCAGAGTTTGTTTAACAAAACCAAGAGTATTTTAACAAGATAATGCAATCCACAATGTCACCTAAGTCCTTTGTTGACAAATAATTAAATTATTCATAACCGTTGTTTTGGATCACAAAAGTTAGAAAACCTCATAAAATATTGCTAGGAAAGTCAAATTAGCTATGCGATGTACTTCAAGTTTTCATGATGATTTGGGAGTTTAGAATAAAGGATCCCTGTCCTATTTCAGTGTAATTTTTCACAGTTACCTCCCCTTAATTTCGTTTCGTTTTGGATGTAACTAGGAAAGTGTGGCCAGGATACTTCCCCTGACCAGATAGCTCAGTCAGTCAGAGCGATCGTATAACAATCTGAAGTCCAGGGTTCAAATCCGGGTCTGAATTTTTAAACTCGGAATGTTGATTAAATTTTGTTCATTTCATCTTGATAATTTTTCATAAAATACCAACAAGGTATAGTTTTCTTTTCAGAAACGATTTTTCAAAGTTACAGTCATGCCAGAAAAATCAGGTTCCAATGCTTAAATACAGTTTTTGGCAGTGGTATAGGGATTTGTAAAGAGGACTTTTATCTTTTCAAATTTGTTGGGTAGTATAACAAATGCATAAATGGTTGACTGGCCATGAAGTCTGCAGCAAGTGTTTGTCAGTGTTTATCACCAATAGGTATGTATGGGTCTTCATATCTATGCTTAAAAGTATGTATGTGTATGATTTTTTTTTTTTTTACAACAAATCTGATTCAGGAAAGATATCGGACAGAAAGTAAAGAGTGGATATAAAGAAACAAAGCTTTTTATGCGATAAAAAATGATTATCAATTACCTGCAAATTATAAAAGGGAACAAGAGAAAAATTGTGCCTGTAAAAGTACTACAAAATATATATATCAGAAAAAAAGACTAATGGAGGGCGTTACCTTCCATAAGACCACTGGTCACATCGGACTCCAAGTCGGAGTGAGACTCGTCTTTGTTCAGTGAGCGACTTGGTGACGGCCGCTTGGTTTTTCTCTTGACACTCCAACCCCGTGCACGACTAGCTACCTTCGGTCCCGGTAGTTTCATCACAAATGCCTTATCTACATACTTAGAACGTACCCAGTTTTCTCTAACAGATCTGAAAGTGACAATACATTTTTTTAAGCTACAAACATTTTGACCTTTCTATTAACAAGCCAATCGGATTAATATGTCTCGTCTATGCCCCGCTTTGACCATCAATGCACATATCAGAGAAACTAACTTAAATGCAAAATTAATGTTGATGGAGATGCTGACAAAGTCTATGGACCATGAAAGGTAGGCCGCATCCAGCATTTGATGCATGGGTTGAGATGTACTACCTAGGATGCATCTATGGTGCAAGTTTGGTTGGTGTAGCACTTATACTTTCAGAGAAACTAACCTAAACGCAAAAACTTAATGTTGAGCCGCCGTTGTGGAAAAGCAACACCTATGTCTCGCTTCCACTTCGTGGTTGTGAGACAAATATCATATAAATCTGGACTATCGTTAGAACCAGTACAACTTTCACCCTTTTAATGGCAAAGAACTTACCTTTTACAATCAAATGTGGCTTTGGTTGCTATGGACTCATCTACGCTAGCCTCATAGATACGGTTGACGATATCGTTGCCAAGTTCAACCATGACCTTCATTTGTTCTTGTTCCCAGGCGTCCAGAGTGATGGATCGCACCTTGGACAAGTGGACTCCGAAACTCCTAAATTAGACGAGAAAAACAAAGAGACAACGTAAGTATGTTCTTACTAGTTAACAATGGTACATACTACATATACATTATCTAGAATTCCTTTTATTAAGTTCAAGAAGATATTAACCTAAAAGCACACAGATATACCAGGATTGTCTTTTTGATGTAGCAGCCATCTTTGTTTAAGATGTTACATACAACTTTAAAGTAATTTC
Organism: Mizuhopecten yessoensis; assembly: GCF_002113885.1. Taxonomy (NCBI): domain Eukaryota; kingdom Metazoa; phylum Mollusca; class Bivalvia; order Pectinida; family Pectinidae; genus Mizuhopecten; species Mizuhopecten yessoensis. Next base: position 367,488 of record NW_018407426.1, read on the forward strand.
TGCTTAGAAAACCCAACCCCCTATTCAGCACTTCCCTGCCTCAAGAGATCAATATTTTCTCATCTTTACAGCTTAAGAAACTTTACTCTCTATTCAGCAATTCTCTGTCTCATCCATACAAAGTAATTTATCATATATAGATACTCTAAGGAGAGACAACTTTGGTTAATTCAGGCAGTCTCCATTTTTGCTACCCAATCCCCCCCCCCCCCCCCCCAAAAAAAAACCCAAGAAAATTTTACAAACTGACCTGTGGATGCCGGAGCACTCTATACACAGGGTGATACCGAGGTTGATGCTTGTCCATCGTGGTTCTGGCGAGCCGCAATCACAGCAGTGGTCATTCCCAGGGATAGAAAGCAGCTGTTCCATCCTCCTGTAACAATTGATCAGTTAACTTTAACTGTCAACACACCCAATACTGACCAGTACAAGGAATACTGATCACTACTTTTATTTTCCTATAGAATTACATGGAGGTTGCAACTTAAAGATGGTTTTCAAGCAGATTTTCTTCAAAATACTGTAGAAACATTGGAGTACTTTCTTTCATGGTCAATATTTCACTGATACAGATATTTGTGGTAAGCCATTATGCTAACCCAAAATATGATTTTGTACCATATAAGATGTACAAAACAAAATGTCTGGGCCTCTGTGACCATAAAAGATGTTAACTCTTTCACCACTGTAGACCATAATGGACTCATCCCTATAAATGCATGGTAGAGTTTACTCAAGTTACATAGGGGTGAAAGGGTTAATGTTAGAATGCCTAGAAAGTTTTATGCTATACTGTAACATGAAAATTCTAATCTATCAAATTATCAGAAATTATAATTGGAGTCTTCCAACCTTACAGAATTTTAACATATCCTTGATAAATTAAAGCTCTTTAAGTTTAACAAGTCAGTCATAAATATCACCAATCTTATGAAAGGAAAATCACACACAAAGAACACTTTTTTTTTTATAATTCTTTTACATGGTAACTTCAATAATAACATGTACAACTATAACATTTACAATGCTTTTTTCCCCCAAGCTATTATCAGAAAATGACAAATATTGATGGCAAACAAATCTCTAGATAGCATTGGATGTTATGCCACTCTCTTAGATAACCTCAAAACTCATTTTAATTAATCTCTTACGCAGAGTATTTTTACTTAAACTTGGATGGATCAAACTATTTTGTCTTAGTCAACAAACAAAAGCACTTATTTGTTTCCTTGGAAACATAGATAACTTCTCTTTTCTGCCATGATGCGATTATAATTGTGAGTAAAGCATGATTTAATCCTTTCACCACTGTAGACCATAATGGACTCATCCAGATCAATGCATGGGAGAGTCTACTAAAGTTGCTTAGGGTTGAAAGGGTTTATGTACAATACATATGAAATGGGTAGATATGAACACTAACTGTTGAGCCTTGCTCTGTTGGACTGGAGGAGGTGATGCAACTTTGTCCTCGTCTGTTGATGTCTGCAATGTTCTATTCATCTCATTCTCTTCTTCCTGGAAAAGAAATGTAAAATCTGTTAATTTTATGAATGACATTTCTTTGAAAGCTTTCAACTCTTGAAGGCACATGTACTGCTATCAATATATATTGGCATGTTATAGTTTCTCATCATATAAATTGAACTCCTTTGCTTGGCAAGTTATCCCCTTGGCTAGTACGTTTTCCCCTATGATAGGTTAATAAGTTATTTATTCCCTTATCTGTAAGTATTCCTGCTGGGTAAGCTATCATTCCTGATTTGTAAGTTATTCTGCCTGATTGGCCATCATCCCTATCTGATAGGTAAGTAGGTCAGTTATCCTCTTCACTAGTAAATTATTCCCCCTGATTGATAGATTATCTCCCCTGATTGATAGATTATCCCCCCTGATTAGTTAAGGTATACCCCTGACTGGAAAGTTATATCCCTTGGCTAATAGTTGAGCTATCCCATATGATAGGTTAGTATGTTAGTTCTTTCCTTGACAGGTAAGTTATTCCCCCTGATTGATAGATTATCCCCCCTGATTGATAGATTATCCCCCCTGATTGGTTAAGATATACCCCTGACTGGAAAGTTATCTTCCTTGATTGGTAAAGTATGACCCTGATTAATAATTTCTCCCACTGATTTGTAAATCCCCCCCCCCCCCCCCCCCTGATTGATAAGTTATTCTTCCTCATCGTAAGTTACCTCCCCTGAAAGAAACATACCACTTGATTCTGTACGTTTGAGGCACTTCTGAAGGCATTAGTAATCCCTGTCTGTATCTCTGTAATCCACATCTGACAATCATCTTCTGTCTCCGCTTGTAGCATGTGACTTCTGCAAACATCAATAGTCCTAGTTAAACAAACTATTACACCTTAACAACGACAGTCAGTCAAATCTGGTTATAATGAACTCCAACGTCATACACTGTTTAACTCATTCACCCCTGAAGACACATTTGAATTCTTCCATTTAAAGGTTGGAATACTTCATTATGAAATTTCAGGGGTGAATGAGTTAATTTCTTGAGTACGGAATCTGAGCCAGCTGATAATTACCTTCAGGTTTCAATAAAAGATTTCTGAGGGAAAGTAAAAAACATGATTATTTATGGACATTGGACAACGTATGTTGGATGAAAGACAATCACAATAGGTCATCTTGGCAACAAAGGGCAGTTTTCTGCTATTATGATAAATCTATTTTGTTGAATTTCAACTATTGAGTAAATTTTAACACACTGAAAGTCATTTCGTATGCAAACTGACAAATGCAAAGAGAGTATATTACATTTTATATTTCACAATTTCAAAATCCTGAAAATATTCTTCATAGAAGTAAAGTCAAAATGTGCTCAACATTGCACACTTTCCTAGGTAAGACACAACACTAAATAAACTGTAATATAAACCTCTGGGATAGCCACTGAGAGTACAGGACCTGCACCTTGTTCATCAGAGCATCTGAAGTACGTACCTAGATGGAGACAAGACATCGAAGCAGAAGCGGCGCTCTGTTTCGTGCGCAGGTTTGACGGTACAGAGACGTAGATCCTCTTCCATCACTGAGCACTCCTTCACGCCAGACCGTTTACGGTAAACAAACTGATTGTTCTGGATCATGAACCATCGCCTAAAACAGACAGGTATGATCAAACTAACAGGTGGTATGTCTATACAGTAACAGGTCATCCCCTCATCTTGTCCAAACTTGACCTATGTATTTGTTGACCTAAATGGTGCTGGATATCAGAAATCGCAAGCATGTACTTGCAACTCGCTTGAGAACTCAACACTCAACACTCTAGATAGAGTATTCTCCATTAAAGGAAGAAGAAGAAGAACTCTGGAGAAAGCAAACCTGTGTCCAAATGTGGATAGCTCTTTCAGAATAATTTCAGAATTTTAGAAATGAACCTCAAATTGTCATTGGGGACATAGTCGTGAATGTGATGGCGACAGGTCTGGCGGCAATACACAATGCACATATGCAGCCATTTCAAAAGTAAAGATGAACCAGATGATCCTAGTGACGCTACAACTGACTCTATGACCTTCTTGATCCACAGTTTAACTCAAGATAGTCTTCCTGTCCGAAAGAATAACCCCAGATAGCCTACCTAACACATTGTTTAACATATTATAATCAGTCAAACTTAAACCCTAATGACCTTAATATGTTCCCCATTTTTATCCAAAAATTTAACTCCAGGTGACTTACCCGACTCCAGTTTTGACTCCAGATGGCCTAGCAGGCCCCAGGTTTGACTTGAGATGACCTTTGACCCGAGATACATACCTGACCTTAGGTTTTACTCGACATGACTTACCTGACCCAAGATTTGACATGAGATGACCTAGCTGACTCTATGTTTGTCTCAAGATAACCTGACCATAGGTGTGCCTCAAGATGACCTACCTGACCCAGCTCTTGAATCCTTTACTTGTCTTTTTGAAGAGGTAGCCCTCCATGTGTTGAATGCTGGTTTCGTTACTGGTATTCGAATTATTCTGAGACAGTTTAATATTCTGAAAGTACAAAAATACAAAACAGGTATAAGAATAATAAATTGGAAATATTTCGTAATGGCGACAGTTTTTTTTTTTTTTTTTTAGCTCAAAATCCCACACTTAATGGGCCAGAGTCCCAGTACAGGGCTGCTTTGGTATAAAATTTCAGCTATAAACAAAATTATTTTGTTTACCACAAAATATGAAACCATGGCTGTGTTACAAATCTACTCATGTTTGCATTTATTGTGACTTATTATTGAACCGGAAATTTTACTGCTGCCAATTAACGTGTACAACGTTAACTTCTCTGACTTAATTTCACAAGTACCAGTCGTCTACAAAACTTTGTACCTCAGACTGCTTCTCTCAACAGAATACAATTCAAAACAAGATACCTTTTTCATTGATTTTGACAAAATTGACAAACTGTCCTTCAAATTTGTAGCAGATTTTACAAAGATTGAACTGCCAACAGCCAGCTATCTCATTGTTATGATTAGGTCACAGGATGTAACAATTTTACTGACATTTTGATCCTGACTCCGGAATCATGGTCTCGTAGTTCCCAGCTGACTTTGGTACATTTACACAGTGGCAGTGCAGAGCACATGTAAAATCTGTATTTCATGTGTTCGGGAAACAGATCTCCGTAACATGCAGACAATTTGATCTTAAAAGCTGTGAGGAGGTCTAAAACCTCAAACTTTCAAGATGCAATAAACCCCAAAGTTGTTTATAATTGTACATGTAGCTAGAATCTGTAATCTAAGTTATAGTACAAGTTTCCCTGGGCTGTATTGGATAAGTCTGTGACCAGACTCCCAAGACCAAACTGCCAACCAGCAGAAAACTACCAACTCTTGTTAAACATGTAAAGTCTTTCAAAGATAATGACCCATAGAGCCAGACCAACTAGATATTTTGTAATGTGAAAAGGCTAATGGAGGTCTCATTCTTCAAGGATGCTAGTTTTTCAAAGTGTTAATCTCAAGCAAGCTGGTACCCATTTTTACAGCTAGGTAGACTGTAACAATCTGAGTATCAGGGAAATTCCTACCTACAACCTTAGTAAAATGACACACTACAAACTGTTCTATGCTGTCCATAGTGTTCTCCATGAATTTTGGATTGGGGAGTACATGTATATTGGATTGATTTTCAAGATTCTATACCTTAAGTACTGAAAAATCCTGAACCAAGAAAAATCGGGGTTCAATTAAAAATGTTTTTTAGGAAAAAAACTCATTTGGGGGGTTTGGAAACACTGATTTTATATATATAGAATAGTTTAGTATATAGTAAGGTAATGACTAATGTATATATATATAGAGAGAGAGATTATTTAGGTCATATATTAACCCTTTCACCCCTATGTAACTTTAGTAGACTCTACCATGCATTGATCTGGACTGAATCCATCATGGTCTACAGTGGTGAAAGGGTAATAAGGCATTGAATAACAGAAAATTTCTATGTCAGATTAATTGATGAAATCACATTTCAGTGATGCAAGTAATACAATGAACCCATCTTAGAACTGATGATAGGCAAAATAATATAACCAAATAGCCAAGAATGACTCAAACTTCTAAGATTTGACGGGGGTGGTACACATAATCATCAAGACTAGACATTCATTAGGTACAAACCAGAACTAGCACTTTAATTCCCACACAATTTACGATTAACATGAAACAATATTTGCAGGTGGTATGATGCTATACATTGTATGTGTGGGGCGACACCTGTTGTAGATAAGAAGCTGGGAGGGAAACAAAACTTCTAACTCAACACTAATTACTTGAGCCATCTTATCTCACAGCCACACTTGTCGCATCTTTCCCATCAGCCTTAAACATCAGTGCCAGCCAAGTAAATCCTAGGAAGCCAAGGTAGACTCTAGCTAATACACAATTTTTCACCATTGTTTCCAAAGTAGTGACATTAGTTCCTCCATGTTTCTAAGGTAGATACTTTTATATTATGTTTCCAACGTATTATATAGGAGACTGAAGTGGCTGTTCTTTTTAATGTGGTATAGTTATATGGTGCATCCTGTCTTGTAAAATCAAACCCTGTGCCACTGTGTTCATTTTTATGTAAATTGAACTTGTGTAAACATTAAACTTGGTTTCTTTTTAAAAGTCATCTTTATTATTTTTTCAAAAAGTTCTGCAAGGTATCATTTTCTTTTCAGAAATGATTTATTGAAGGTATAAAAAGTTTCCAACTCATATTTACAGTTTTCCGGCAGAGGTATGGGGATCCTTAAAATCGACACCACAGCCATAAACGGTAAGTTATTAAGTGGTAATATAAAACGACTCCAATTCTAAATACAAAAAAACCCACTTTTGTTCATTGTCCACATATTTATGAAATTCTAAATTCAGAAAAGATTCACATTTGTTGTAAACAAATTACCTGTGGTGCATTTCTGCACAGTCACTCTATAAACATGATTGCATCATTATATCTCTCCGATTGTATATTCAATTGAGTGAAAACAGGATATCTTAAAAAATCAACAAAGAAGATTTTTTTTTGTATTTAATACATGATTCAACAGAATCAAGTTACCTGATAACTCTGCAAGACCCTGTTTGTAGATCTGACATAAGTGTAAGTAAATAACAGTCCTGTATTTTGCTGCTGCAGTCGAAGGCACAGTGAACAACCCCAAGGACAGTGCAAAGCATTTAACTTCTACAATTCTCAATGAATGACAGTTTAGTTGACAGTGCAAGAGTTGACTCTTTGAAAGATGCAAAAATAGCGATAACATCAATAATGAGGAAGACATTTACAGAATGGAAGGTACTAACTTAACACACCAGTCGAACTTACAACTACCAGCTATTCCAAGTTTTTAACTACCTATGAAAAAACTTGCTGACAACCCTGCTGAGAAAGGGAATATTGTACTTGGAATCGAACCAGCCACCTCCAGCTTCCCAGTCTACTGCTCTACGAATAAACTAAAGGGGAATTCCCTCTAGAAGGAAGCTTTAATCCTATGGACAATTAAAATTTGCCACATTATACAGAAATAAATTCAGACATGTTTCACAACCTTGTTTATGTATTCCTCACAAAACTATCACTCCCAGGCGGTGAAACCCATCATTCAAACTTAATGATGCTGCATTCTTTGCACATTACTAAATATCACATTCTCTCTTGATTGTTCAACAAAGTCTTGAATAAAACCTTTTATAATAGACTATATATATGTGTGTGTCCAGACAGAGATGTGGGTGTAGATCTGATTGTATGACTAACAGTGAGTGGGAGGCTGTTGTAATCTATCCAGAATCTGAGAGGGTCCTCAAGCTACGGATTTCTTACTATGAGTTGTAAACAACATCAACCCTGTCCCTGGATCTAAAAGATTTGGCAGCTTAATCCCAAGTAAATAAAATATTTCCATATAGAATTATTGTCTAAACAGCCGAAATTCTCAAGAATAAACACGAGGCACGGTAGTCTAGTGGTAGGATGCCGAGCTCGTGACCGAAGGGGGCAGGTTCGAGTCACGGCACGGCACTGTGTTGTATCTTTGAGCCAGATACTTTACTACGCTTGTTCCAGTCTACTCAGCTGTAAATGAGTATGTGGTTGGGCAGTGCTAGAATTGTTGAATGCTAGCTGTGAGAGCCAAAATGGCAGCACCGGCTGTATGCTCCCCAAGGGAGTTGAGACAGATATTGTCTGGTTGCAAAGGCCCTATAACCACAGATAATAAGTTGTGAACCGCTTTGAGATGACCTACGAACTATGTTGTGATAAAGCGGTATATAAGAAACTCAAATTATTATTATTGTTATTATTATAAACATGCATGTATATTATATCAGATTCAAAAGGATCATCTGAAGACAAATAACTTTGAAAATGCTTGTACAACCTCTGTTCAATTTAAGTTTTAAGGATATCTTTGCTAACTGAGATCTCTATCTTCTTCCTAAAAGATTTCTATGTCAACAATTCTGTTTATCTTATATTCAAGTCCATGATATAGGTTGTTTTGCATGTGGAATTCAGCTGGCTGTGCACAGATCATATCCCGGATTGATCGATAATCACTGATACACATCATATCTGCCCTGCACCTGTCATATACATTTTACTTCCAGTTGACTATAAGAAAATTCATGCTCTAGCTGTCCACAGATCATATCCTGGATTGATTGATAATCACTGATACACATCATATCTGCCCTGCACCTGTCATATACATTTTACATCCGGTTGACCACATTCAATAAATTCATGCTCAATTACGCTGAATTACATTCGATTAGACTGTTACTGCTAACCAACCAACATCCCACCCAAACTTTGAGTTGTATTTGTTGTGTTCACAGCTAAGCATTGCAGCTACTTAACAGATGTTAAACTATAAAGATATCAATTATTAAACAGAACTCACCAACTATCATTTTCAAAATATTTTCCTCTTTAAAACTTATCACTTCTCTTTAACATATTTTCATGTGTTTGACTTGCTCTTATTTTCTTCCATCCAGTGTAAATGTTGAAACAACATGTCTTTCAGGTGTAAGATAATGGATTTTCCAGAAAATTCGGTCGGGGAGGTGCATCTTTGTGTATACAGGGATCAAGAACCATGCAGTAACCTTACATGGCTCATCTACATTGAAGTCATAATTCAACATGTGCTCATATACATCATCCTCAAAATGCGGTTAATTGAGTAATCGTTTGTAAGTCTGGGGTGGTCTGAAAGTTGATCTGGGTGTACTGTTAAAATCTGGTGATCTATTCAAGTGCATCAGGTATCACAAAACACACTAAATAACCTAACAGAAACTTTCACTTTTATGCCTTCATCTTCTGACCTTAAAGGACATCCTATCTATCTCTTTACGCGTAAAAGTTTGAAATGTGTAGAGAGTAGTCAAGGGAGATAACCCCACCTATTACTCTACCTTAGGGCAAAGGTTTAACATTCCACCTCACATTTTTTGTCCTCAGTAAGCATTTCACATTAAAGGGAAATTTCATGGATAAAATAACGAGAAAGACATCTATAGAAGTCTAGAGCTTGAGCAATGTCTAATATCAATTAATTATATATATTTGAAATTTTGGTTCATAAAATATCTTTATATTTCAATAGTTCATAGTTCTATTAGACAGTTCTCATTTTGAGGCAGTCCTAGCACGGAGTGCCGAGACGGACACAGAGACTAGCAAATACACCTCAATATCTTTTCTCAGGGGAATTTATTAAGGTCCTCCCCAAAATGAGAAATGTGTATTATTTATCATCTTGCAATTGAATAACACAGCAAAGGCTATATCAAGACAGCATTCACAGATGACGGGGCTACTCAAGTGCCATTCTGAAGTGCCATCTAGGTGGAAAGACACGACCTTGATATGGTAGCATGACATCCAAAGCAGAAAAAATCTTTTTAAAAGGACTAGTCGGAGGTGCCTTTGGTACACCAACGAAAAAAAGAGAGAGGAGAGCAGGGAGAAAAGAAAAGAGAAAGAATAAATATTACAAGTAAAATTTAATCCTAACGGATTTCTACATATTAACACAGAATATTAGGTCATAGAGTGCTTTATGATGTTGACACCCTCAGAACTAATGACCTTTAACCTGTTGTTAACATGCAATCTTTGAGGATGATGTGAATAAGCTGGCTGCTTTAAACTTACACTTACAGTACAGATTTAAATAACAGTGCAGGCCTAACTAGACTATTAACAGACATCGAAGTAGATGGCAATTTTACTTTTGGAAACTATAATCAATATTTTTCATGCGACAGTTTTTTTTAATAAATATTCAACAGATTTTAATTTGTTGTGCAGTACACCACAAACAAAGGATTTGAAGGCCCATATCACTAACTATTCCAATTGTCATCTGAAGCTCAGCCCCATGGAACCCACACTCTTCTTTTATACGACTGATTCCCAGATCACAAGGACCAATGATGCTAAATCATAGTAAATATGGTTCAGATCTGTAAATATATATGTGTATAGGGTTATAGGATGGGGATCTCAGTCATTTCCAAGATATGGCCCTGGGATTGAGTTCTGAGGGGTTGGGACAGACCCTGGGCTGATCCTTGTAGCATGTATACTGTATTCAACCCTTCATGCCCAGCAAGCTGTTATATGCATTGTTATAGGGTGTGAATCTCAACGGTTTCAAAGGCCTATCAAGGAAGCACGATCATGTTCATTGTATCACTGATGAAAATGATCAAATAGCAGTGACATAGTTCTTATGGTTCAAAACCTTCAATATGATATCTACAAAATTTGTAGATATACTTCACTTCAAAAGATCTTTACAATTTTTTTTGAAAACAAGTAAATTCTGATATTTTTTCAGCTTATGTAAGGCTATTGGTGTATTTAATCATCATAAAAGCTATCTTCAGACCATATCACACCTGATAACACTATACATTCTCTTTTGATTCCTCAAAAACCTCTTTTGCAACCTTTTGTTTTGACATAACTAATTGATATTGATTGATGGAATAGTAATATTTCTTGCCATTTCTTATTGACCGACAATGTCCAACATTCTTTATCCTCATCTCCAGGACTTGAAGTAAATTATTTTTGTAGACTGTTCAACACTTTCAACAAGACTTTTGTGTGCTTTCCAACAAAAAGTAGTACAAGATCTTTTTCAAATTATTATTTTTATGAATGGTTTGAGTTTTCAGTAGCAAATTTACAGTAAACCTAATTAGAGGGACAGAGAAAGAGAATCTACTTTCTAGTGATTATAAGGCTCGTTCTATAGGTAAAATACGGTAGATGGTCAGCTGGTATTGACCCAGGGTTATTATTACAATCCATATGGTAGTGAATGCAACTGTTTCAGTATGTAACTTACAAGCAGCATACATGTACAACAGAAAGCATGTTTAGCAGAGATTTCCACCCTATCATCACTGCTGTCAGTCCTCAATTAGAGATTCCACCTTGTCTGGGAGAGTAAACAGCACCTGCTGGAGGAATGCCAACTGCCTGAAGGTTACTACTGGACCTGGTGGTGTGGCCATTCTGTTGTGGGGGATTGGAGGATGGGGGACCAGTGTACTGTGTATTGCCCATATTGTCTGGATATTACTGTAAACCAGGGAAGTTTTGCCACATTTTAGTTTTTGCCTTTTTGGCCCTTCAGGCTTCACCCTGAAATCCAAGTAATATCAGGCTATCCACTAGGAAATCCCCCAACTACCATTTACCACCATGATGAACAACACTGTGTTCAGAAAAAGCAATCACACAATTTTTTGTTGTGAGCGGATTTGTCTTATAACTGTTATTTGTCATGAATTGTGATGCGACCTTCAAAAGGTTCAAGGTCACCTAGAAAGTCAAACACTCTCCATTAGTGCCAGAATGATTTGGACAAGAGATTAATTTTGACAAGGGAATAACATCAGCATTAAGTTTAAACCTTTCAGAAAATAGGACAAAGAAATAATGACATGGACTATTACGTAAAATGTTAAAGTGGAAACTGCATAAATGTTCAAAATTAAGTTCAATCCACAGCAAGATTAATGTTTTAAATATTTTTTATGGCAAAATGTTCTTGATATTTTCAGCAAAAGGTCCAAAAAATATTAATAAGGTTTTGAATAATAATTATTTCATGGCATAAAATGTCTTTAATATAAAAGTTTTATTCATATTTTCAGCAAAAGGCCCCAAAACTGTTAACATTTATCAACCTAATAACCCTCTCAAAACTTGTAAGCCTACGGTATATATGTACAAAATTGTTGACATGAAATTCCAAACATTTCAAGGATTTTTATGTTAAGACCTTATTGACTTTATAAGAAATTCCTACTAATTATTTCATTTTTAAGACATATTCCCTCATGTATAATTATACTATTATAATACATTCTATCTTGTCTAGGATATTTCTCCCAGGTACACAACATTCAAGGAATGACACATGGGTATACCACGGGAGCAGCCTTACCATGTCATTCCTAGACTGGCTACCAGCCCCTAAGTTTTTATGAAGATTTTCTCAACTGCATTTTACTACTAGCTTATCTTCCCCTAGTTAAGAACTTAGAATCAGACTTCCAAGTGATCAAAATTGTTATTAGAGTTTATTTTTTTCTAAACGATTCAATATTCTAGAGACGGAGGGCCAGTGAATGTTATTCCCTTTATATAGCTTTATCAGTTTGTTAACAAGAAACAGTTCTGCTTGTGTGCTACGTTTGAATTTCAACTAATGTCATCTAATTATAGGGTTGAGAACTTGTAAATGTACTATTGAGAACATTTCTATGGCAGCATCGTGATCCAGGTCATTAATCATCGAGATTATATTATACTTACATGTATTCTGCTGGTAGAGAAAAAACGCAGTGATGACTACAACTTACCACACATTCTAATCAATACACTATCACTGCCAACACACAGCTGAATCCCAAAAAAATCTGTTTGACACGAAAACTTATTTCTGCTGACATATCTGCCTATTTTATCGGCCTTTTTATTGGCATATCAGTGAACTCTTCATTGACATAATAATTATTTTTCATTATTTTTAGACAGTTTTTCTAAAACTTTAAGACTTATTTTATTTTCAAGTAATAGACCTGTGCAAATCCTGAAGCATTTAACTAACAGTGATCAACCCTTACACTCATCCATAGGCTGACTATACTATACATGACTTATATTATACAGGACCTAAACTCTCCCATAGGCTGACTATACATGTACATGACTTATATTATACAGGACCTAAATTCTCCCATAGGGTGATTTTATACTATGTGTACAGAATGTGTAAGTGTCCTTCTTAAAGGCCTAACAACTTACACTCTCCAATGGAGTGTCATACAGGATGTATACTCTCCCATACTTGACATTATACAGGACCACACTCTCCCATGGAGTGACTATATATCAAGCATGCTGGTCCTTCATGATCACTATTCCACAGAGTGATTTCACATTATACAGGCTCTGCATTTTCTAATGGAGTGATTTTGTACTTGAATTGTAAGCCCCCTCTTCAAGGACCAACATCAACTTACACCCTCCCATGGAATGACCCATGGAGTGATCTTATTCAAACACAGGACCTACACTGTTATATGGACTGGTATCCTACTACATAAACACACTTGTAACAAGCCCCCTCCCCAAGGACAAACAACTTACACTCTCTCATAGAGTGGTTTTATTCTGATACAGTAATTGTATACTATACATGGACAGGACTTGTTGTAAGCCCCCTGCTCAAGGACCAACAACTTACACTGTCCCATGGAGTGACTTTACATTATACCAGACCTACACTGTCCACTGGAGTGATTGTATTATACCATACCTACACCCTCCTATCGAGTGACTTTTAGACCTACACTGTCCTATACAGTGATTGTACACTACATGAACAGGACTTGTAAGCCCCCTCCTCCCCTGTCAGACAGGAGACCCTGGTACATGGGTAGTTGTGGTTATTGACTGAAGGACTGCATCATTACTTTTATTGAGTGCATTTTTCTGTCTGGAAGTTCGAAAGATTTATCAGAAAAGTAAGTATTTATCTATATTTCAAACTTATAATACCTCACAGTTTTTCTTCTTATATATATAATTTTTCAAAAAAATTAATCATGCCTATGTTTTCATGCATTTTGTATAATAAATACTTATTTTTAAATCATGCTTAAAGTTGACAATTCAACTAGCCAAAACTGATAAAGCAAATTCAGTTTATATTTACTTTGAGAACTACTGAACACTAGCTGTTATAACGTCAAGTTAATTTTGATGTGTTATTAGTGACTTTTACATTAACATAGACTGTACATTATATAATATTGCATACTTATATTTCTTCTTTATACAAAAATATCAGACATATTTTGCTGGAATATACATTTCTTTCAAATCTTTAATATGAGATCCATAATCTTATATAAAAAAAATCTGTAACTGAATCATATTTTAAGTATCATGTATTTTAATTGTTGTGTACGAGAATAAAAATCAAAGCTAATCCAACTTAAATAATTCATTTCCAATGTAAAACGTGAATTTGAATTATTCAGGATTTATTAATGCAGAATTGCCATAACTTCTGTTTTTATAAGTTTTTATGTATATTGTAAGTATATAACTTTCCTCCACACAGCACAGAGTAGTTGCAGGCGGTAGTAACCTTGGTAAAGCCGCCCTCGCTTTAACACAAAATATTTGTAATTCATGTCAACAGCTATCCTTTGGTTTAAGTCCAACAAGACATAAAAAATAAATTTAAGTGGACACCAACACAAGCCTCTGTCAACAAATAAGGCTTACTGCCTAATCCCTATGACCTTAAGTTTAAAGTTGCCACCTCAATCTGCGGCCCCAGGTATTATATGACTTGTTGTGGTCCAAACGTCTATGGGCGAAGTCTCCCAATAAAAACGTTCTTTTGATGCTGCTGACTACAAATGTCCATTCCTGGCTCTAGGCACCCTGTTGGTCATACCAAGAATGTGAGTGTCATTTGTTCTAGATAGATAAAACTAACATATCTAAACCACATTACATGAAACTACATGAAACTAAAACACATTTCTGTACACCAGACAGATATAAAATATATCTCTGTACACTAGACAAAATTAAAACACATTTCTGTACACTAGACAAAATTAAAATATATCTCAGTACACTAGAAAACACAAAACTAAAACATATCTCAGTACACTAGACAAAACTAAAACATATCTCAGTACACTAGAAAACACAAAACTAAAATACACTTCTGTACACAAGTCAAAACTAAAACACATTTCTGTACACCAGACAGATCTAAAATATATCTCTGTACACTAGACAAAACCAAAACCGCTTCTGTACACAAGACCAAACTAAAACCTATTTCTGTGCACTAGACAAAACTAACACCTATTTCTGTACATTAGACAAAACTAAAACACATTTCTGTATGCTTGACAAAACTAAAACAAATTATAAATTAATTACAAATTACACACAACTCAAACATATTCACTTAAGTAGGCAACTCATAACTAAAGTACCATTTTAAACTAAATAGTAACTGAACACATTTTTACATATAAGACAAAACTACAACACCTTTTCAAAAACTTGAAAGTACAACTCATGATACTTCACACAAAAATGAAGTGCAATTTTAAACTCTTGACAAACTTAAACATTTTGTAAATTTGGACAAAGCTAAAAGTTCCCTTTTGTAAAGTGGACAAAACTAAAAAAAAAATCGTAAAGTATCAAAAGTTAAACATCTTGTTTACAAATGGGACAAAAACATTTAATTACTTATTTGTACAATTTCATCCAATTTAACCACATTTTTGAATAGTGGACCAACACCCTTTGACATACTCTACCCCACCTCATTCGACCCTGGCTAATGGAGAACGTTTAACCACAAACAACATTTCTATATTCTCTACGAACTAAACCATCTTTCCCTACACCAGACAAAACTAAAACTAAATTTCTGTACTACCTACATCATTTGACCTGTGAACATTTATGCCCTTTTCATCTAAATACTTATGGCCCTTGTATGACCTAGATTGAACTGAATTGTGCCAGAGTGTTTGGACACCAAGTTTGCCAACAACATTTAAAGATCCATGTCCCATTGCACTCTGGTGTTTCGTATAACAGTAGTCTCCCCTTGATTTCATTTTGGATATAACTGTAGCACAGTGGAACCGAGCCAGGTCACTTCCTTAGACCAGGCAGTTGTCAGACAGAGCGACATGTATACCAATCTGAGGTCCTGAGCTAGCCACTCTTATATTTACACTCGGAACACTGTTAATTATTAAATATATTAAATATATATTAAATTCACTTATTTTTTTTAATAAAAGTCCTGCAAGGCATAGTTTTCTTTTCAGAAATTTATTTATCAAAGTTATAGTCATGTCAAAAAAAACAATTTCCAAAGCGTTGAAGTTTTTTGCAGTGGTATGAGGCTCCTTAATAAATAGCTGTTGCAGTTTTTTGCAGTGGCTCGAGGCTCCTTAATAAATAGCCCAACACATCAACTGTTGTGATATTGTCAGCTGCTATATGCTACACCAACTTTCTTTTAAAACGGGGAAAATGCTTCGTTCTTAATTGAAATCGTTGCTACCCTGTTAGTTTCTAGGCAGCTGCACAGTTAACCACTGTACACTGTTTTTTGCAGAATACAATTAGGATATAAGCCTGGGTGTGCCTAGATATTAATTTAAACAAAAATTGACTTGATCCCTAGTGATATCATTTGTTGTTGTATAATAAAACTGCCCTGTGTTTTCCAAGATCGCATCATCAGAACAGGTTCTTAGTCGGGGTTATCGGTAACAGCATGCAATTAGGCTTATAGCTGCCTATTTAAAACTGCCGAATGTGTTTAATGAAAGTGATAATACTATTTTGAAGATAAGATGCTGAAACACCCTGTACTTTCTGTGGCTATTTTTTTCTTTCTCTATTACAGTTGTAGAAACACCTGCATATCACAAACATTTCTACCTGGTGAGACTTTTAACTGAACTAAGATTACCAGAAAATTGCTTGACGGTAGGAATATAATACTCTTATACTCCACCGGTTACTGCTAGTTACTGCCGACAATAGCTAATCATAAACTGCTATCTATAGCAACTCCTGTGTTGTTTTAGCTCGATGGTTGTTCATCCAGCCCTCCTACCGTAAACAAACCCAGCCAAGGTCTAATTGAACAGCAAGATCTTAAACAGTGTTTATGCATCTGGATAGAAACAGTATGCAAAGTCAGCCATTTAGTGAAAGTTGGTGCTAGATAGACGAAGTGTGGGCAGTATATCAGGGCCCGATCTACTCTGATGTACAGAAGTGCTACCTGCAATTCCTGAACATCTCCTTTGATTTCAATCTATGAGGAGAAAAATAGGAAACGAAACACCTGTTTTAATATCTGCATTATTTTTGCTTCATATCCATTTTCATTGGTCTCAAAAGCCAACATTCTATAGGTTTTGCCAAGCTTGAAATTCAGTATCTCTGTCCCACTACAGGCAAAATACTAGAGAATTTCATTGTATTTTTTTTGAGCGACAGTATTTAAATAATCTGAGGTCCAAGGTTTGAGTTCTGGGCCCGTATTCATGAAACTGTTCTCATACTCAAGCATGGATTTGTGCTCAAACCAGCTTTCTTGTAACTCGCTTAGATCATGTCAAACATTCAAAAAGTCAAATGTAAACACTGAAAACAGTATTTGGCTTTAAGTTTCTTCAATTTTTCCCCCCAAATGATTGTAAAATTAGACTTTATTATTAATTTATAACTGGAACAAGAAATAAGGCTTGAGCACAAAATCCAGGCTTGAGCATGAGAACGGCTTCATGAATACAGGCCCTGGTCTGGTCCTGATTATGAAATAATCTATGTTTTGGAAAAGGTAATGAAATCCTTCTGATCATTTTGAAAATCTCACAAAAAAAGAACTCAATTTATCTAAAAACTATTCTGTTGCAATTTATATTGCCTTGTACATGTCATTTCAAAAGTTCAAATAATGTCCCATGGAGTCTGATAAAATGTCAAAGTTTAAAAGCAATGTAATCAAAGCTTCAACCAAGGTTAATAATTTAGACATGAGACATATGACAAGAACCTGGCAAAATTAACCCTTTCACCACTGTAAACCATAATGGACTCATCCAGATCAATACATGGTTGAGTCTACTAAAGTTACATAGGGGTGAAAGGGTTTAAATATCTAGATCTAGCCCAAAATGGTACATCATACTGAAGCCCAAGGCTATCTTCCTTGAGTACAATATATTACCTATAAACTGTACGAAAACAGGTTTGTTTGTAAACAAATGCTGAACAATAGAATACAGAAACCTGACAGATTTATCACCTAAACTGTATATAAATAATATAGTATTCAATGACACTTAATATATGGCCCTGATTTTCTGATAAGCTGGTTCATATATGTTTAAAAAATATGTTAATATATGTCTGTCATTGAAATCCTTGGTATACACAGGATTCAAACATGATTCCTTTTTATTTTTTATTGGGGTTTAACAAACTCTCAACAGCTAGGATCGTATGAAGACAGGTTAAACATGATACAACCAGGGTAATGTATTTCTTTGGTTATCTCAGAATGACCTTCAACTTATTTTCCATATAAACATCACAGTAAACAGGATTACTCTGAAACTATTCCTTAACATCAACTGTAGAGATGAGCTGATTATCTATTATAATTGAAAAATTTATTGGTTTTCCAATTGGTTACTCTGGGAATTTAAAGTCCATTTTGTGAATAAAATTGCCCATTTTTAACAGGAATATTATCAGACCCAAGTCACATTTACACTATGTGTGTGATACCGAATATTGTATGACAAACCTCCATCAGATCCAGGTATGTTCACATTTATATGTTGAAAATAACATTTTGAATCAATGGTTACCACTGATATGTATAACAAACTGGTCTTTCTTTAAATGTTACAGATGTTTCCCGTTGAAGCGTGACCAGGATTTAACGACGTCCCTAAACCAATGAACATTCTACCCTATCGTGTCTAACCATGAGGATGATGAGCCCGGATTACTCTGTCCATGTAGTGTGGGTGGTGTGTATTTCATGTGTTTGGTTACCACATGTGGTACCATGTCCACCTCAGTGTAACTCTTGTGCCGGAGACACAGCTAACTGCATCCAAGCTGGTTTACGAGATATCCCTAAACATTTTCCAGAGGAGGTGCATGTTCTGGACTTTACAGGAAACCAAATAACAGAACTCAACCGACAAAGTTTCCAGGTGCTTCCGAACGTCCAATCATTGAGAATTCCAAACAATGGTATAAGTCGTATCCCTGCAGATTCATTCGAAAATATTCCACATCTTACAATGATTGATCTATCGTCCAATTCCTTAGCCACGATTGAGGATGGTGCCTTTCGGGGTCTACAGGAAATGTCGATTATAACCCTCACAAACAACCACCTACAACGTCTTGGACAGCCGTTTGAAGGTCTCGCCTCTCTGTCGTCAGTTTATCTGGGATTTAATCAGCTGACAGAGATCGAAGAAGACGACTTCCAGACGAATACAATGGTCCGTATGTTGGATCTAAGTAACAACCGTATCAGCCAGATACATCCAATGGCCTTCAAGAATTTGAAACGCCTGCGTTACCTCATCCTGAGCAATAACGCCTTGACACACACAGTGGAGTTACAGTTCTCTAGCACCATGCTCCAACTGGTGGATTTCACCAAGAGTCAGCTCAAAAAGGTTCCGACTGGCATGCCCTACTCAGTTGCCGACTTTCGTCTTGGCAACAACATGATAACTGAAATCGGTGATGCTGATTTTACGGGGATGAGAAATCTGCGCCTGTTGATGTTGGAGAATAACATGATACAGAACATCAGCTACCGAGCATTTAAGCCTCTGGTGAATTTAAAGGAGATGTGGGTGAGTAACAACCGACTCTTTTTCGTTCCTCAAGGTCTCCCTAAAAATCTTGAGACACTATACCTCGACAACAACCAGATCTACGAAATACAGTCACACCTTTTCTTAAACCACACCAAACTACGGCAGGTGTCTTTTGAAATGAACAAAATTCAGAGGGTTTATGCACAGTCATTTAGAGGTCTGCAGAATGTTGAACAGATTAATCTACAGTTCAATGAAATAGCCGAGATCCCCGCTGGAACTTTCAGTGACCTTCCCGCCTTGACAACACTTCAGCTGTCGTACAACTCATTGGTCAGTGTTGACCACGGAGCCTTCCCTCCACAACTCAACTCTCTGTCAATGTCCAATATAGTATCCCCTACTGTTCGCGTTACTGGCCAGTTTGTCTCTTCATTGTCCAGTATCAATACACTGGACTTTATGAATAGCCCAGGCCTTGTGTCCAGTATGCTATCAGCTTTGGTCCAATCTGGGGCCAGACTCAACAATGTGGTGACCTTGAATCTTCAGTACAATGAGATCCAAAGCCTGCCTGAAGCTCTCAAAGCAACATTTGGTGGTGTGCAAAACCTGCTGTTGGATGGTAACCCCTTTCACTGTGACAGGAGTCTGATATGGCTAAAACAATGGATGCTGGAAGGCAGGGTTACCTTCTTTAACTCTGATGAGCTGGAATGTGCCACACCACTTCAATTAAGAGGCAGGAAAATCAAAGAACTGCCCAACGGATATTTTGTGGAAGTTGTGCCGGAGACATCCGTGGATAGACCTGATCAACAATTACCAAAAGCGGTGAATACACCGGTGGTGCAGGTATCACGTCTGTCGTTAAAGGGTGAAATTGTTACTGGATCAGAAGGGGAGAGTTCGAGACGAAGGGGAGGTAACCCTGGAGGTCAGGTATCTTCAAATACAGACACACAAACAGTTCAACGATTACAACAGGGACCAGCCACTGTTCCAGTAGGCTCTGGTACAAATCCCACAGCCCGGACAAATACACAAAAGGCCAGAAAGAAGGGAAGAAAAAGGAAGGGAAAGAAAAACAGAAAGAATAAGAACAGAAAAAACAGGAAAGGAAAAAAGAAGCGTCGTAACCGAGGAAAGCGTCATAACCAGCGTGCAATACGTCGGAGGAAGTGCAGTGCTCAAACAGACGGCACCATTAAGTGCTGCCGAGTCCTAAAGAATGGAACTCTCCGGTGCCGGAGCAAACGACCAAAACAAAAACCAGGGTCAAAGGTAGCTCCCACAAACACTAGCTCTTAAGCTTGCAGACACATTATTAAGATATAAATATTATTTTACTGTTACTCAGATTTTTATATGAACTGGAAATTATGCTAAAAACTTTTAAGGAGTGAATTCTCGTATAAGCAAAAGACAACAGTACAACGCTTCACCAGGAGTTAGGGCAGTTTATCATAAAATCTATATTGCATACAAATTTGTTAAAAAACATCTATCTTGGGTTCAGGAATTGATCTAACATAGCAACTTGGAAAACTATGTATTCCTGAAAAAGTTGTACCAGCTGAATTCATGTGTCTTGACTCTGTCTTGAATCTAATTAATCAAAACATGATCGCAATGTTGAATCATATTGACAGTATTTTTAGCATTGGTAAATCTGATTGACAATATTTATGTGTCTTAAGCTTTTATTGAGAAAGGGTTTAGCATTTTTGAATCTGACTCAGGTGATGTGGTATCCATATGTCTTGTTTTTTGAGTCAGGGTCTCATTTTGCTGATTATGTATTTCTTTTACTTAAACATGTCAGCTAATTATTCATCATTTGACTATTTAACTAAATAACTTTTAAAAGGAATTCTGATTAAACTTTGTATGATATTGTTTTTATTACTCAGATTAACTGGATATTTTATTTTTACTCAGACAATTACTGATGAATTGTTAATGATAGCTATGAAATATTGTAATAACGTTGTATATATCAGAGTGAACAACACTAAATCTCTACATCAGATTAATATGATTAGTTCTTTACAAACAAAGAAAAAATTGGCGTTACTACAAAGAGTTAAGTCCCTTTGATAATGATATGCAATATTACCAAGAGTTAAGTCCCTTGTTTTTTCACTCATTCACCCCCTAAAGACATATTTGAACTCTTCCAATTCAAAGGTTGGAATAGTTCATTAAGAAATATCAGGGGTGCATGAGTTAAAACATGGGATATTTTAAGAAATCTGTCTAACATACCCAGAGTACAAAACATTTTATTTTGCACACTGGTAATATGATTGGCTGATTTAGTGTTGTGGGCTCTACAAATGTTTTATATTATTGTTTTTATGTAACTCAATTAAAGAGCAAAGTTTTTTATCATCATTGTAGTATTATTTTAGCACTAATTTGAAATTTTTGTATCAAGTTTAATTTGTGTTAAAAACATTTACACTGAGTAAACTAAGACCCCCCCACGTGCCAACATCCGGGCCAACAAGAATGATCAATATAAGTTGAAATATCTTGTTTCATAATTGTTGTAAACAAAATTCTGCATCAGCACAAACATAATTACAAAAATATCAAAGCTATAAGCACTTAGTCAACTTGAAGCTGGATGAGTTCAATATTTCGACACCACAAATGAAATGTTGTGTGAATTTTCATTTTTCTGCATCAGCACAAATTAAATACTACAAAAATATTAAAGCTATAAGCACTTGGTCAACTTAAAGCTGGATGAGTTCAATATTACTTCTAAATTTCTAAACAGCTCAAACGTTTTCCCTAGACAAGACAAATGATTGCCAGGTCAATTTGGCAGCATATGTATTTAGCTTATATAGCAAATTATTGTCTATATCCTGGAAATATAGTAAGTTTGATCTTCAGTGAAAACATGCATCCTGTTGATGACTAGGCAGATGTTAGCAGCCAATTGCCGTTCAGAATCAACCGAATCCGTTACATTTTCCTGTAACGGAGAGGTACCACCTGGTGTATACACAACATGGTGAAAACAACAAGCTGTCTGGTGCTACAACAGAACTTTCGTTGAAGAACTGCTTTTTTTTTATTCAATTGAAAGCTTCCATACAAAAGTGATCATCAGCAAGATAAGTGCGTCATCAATGGCCAGGAGCATGTACACCTTATATATGGAACAAGATACGTATACCTTGACCTTTGACCTACTGACCACAAACCAGGTGGATATAACATAAACTTTGTTGTATGAATTAATTCTGAATTGTTATGTCTGCACTCTACAGATAAAAGATTTTTACACCAAACAGATCCGACATAACCAAAAAACCTTTTCATTGATGGCCATGAAGAGCCTTCCCTCTTTTAATTGATGGCTCTGAAATCGAAGAACATCCTTGTTAATGAAATGTATGTATATTTTTTATTATATAGGAAACAAGCTGCCTTGACCTGTGTGCCATTTAATTCGCTAAAATGCAATTCCAAACATGAATAACAAGTCCCTGGTCCAGTTTCCTTTACTGTGTAGACCCTAGCAGCTTTATACGTAGTGGAGAACACGAAACCATTGTGTGTGACAAAGTTAATATGACAGATATCCCTATATCTCCACCGTGGTAAAAGGGGACATAATTCAGAGGAATTCCTACAATGTCGGGTGTGGTTTACCAACAAAACAACAAAAAGATTATTCTCCAACCCCCTGTGCTGAAAGAGGGACATAATTCATTCAATTAAACCCTGAAAATGTGAAAAAAATTAAATCTTCAAGCTAAAATTTTCAAGATATTTTCACACTTGTCAGCTTCTCAAATCATTCACTCAAATACAATCCTAGTTGGAATAAAAGACGTTTCTACTGCCAATCTGAATATATAGCACAGTCAGCATTTTAATATAAATCACTATATGTTTAAGCATACTGTTATAGCTGGTATAAGGCTATTGGGCCTTGGTTTACAGCGGACAACTGGCGCCCTGGGCTGGCACAAGTCTGTGTAATGCATTGACATTTTATAGGTGGAACTGGATCAGTCAACTCAAAGAACAGATGTATAAATATTTTCTTTAGCATAATGGAAGGGCACATCCTGTGATAAACATATAGCAGTGTTTCATTCCACAAGCCCCACCATGGGAACCAGCATCAACTCCGAATTCCTCAATATTCATTTTGAAATTGGAGATTTTCATGAAAACAAATTCCTATAACATTGCAAAAGCAACACACGGAGACAGGAATCTTAAATTGATTTTTCTAAACATGTAGTTTTAGCATGTATTCATATGTAAATGTGTCAAATTCTTACTCCTAAACTAATCACCATTCTAATTTGTCAATTAATTTTATGGAATATATATCCCTTTTGGTAATTTAGGATATTATGGTGAAATGTTATATATGCTTTAGAAAATAACTTTTCATTGAAGTATATTTTACTAAATGCAACATTGCCTCCGCCACATTCAGAGTTTCATTATCAAGGCCATTTTATAATAACAGAATTTCTAATAGAACAAAAACTGTTTACATGCCTTCCGTTATATCACCATACACCACATCAAGATTATATATATATAGTCAACATTCTGTTCATAAACTGTATTTTGGCTTTCTCTAGCTAGCTAGCTAGCTTTTCTCCATTACCTTCATATTAATGGCAGATTGTAAAGCCACAACAAAATATTTCTCATCCTTCGCATCATTCTGCAAAAGAAGAGGCTCATGGGGCCTGTATTGTTGACTGGTTTTTATTTCCATTATGTATTAGAGTGAAAGATAATTTAAGTTCCAGTCACTTTGATCTTCTACCTTCATCAAAAGTAATGCAGCTAAACACAAGGTCTAACCAAAGTCAGTCAAGAGAAAAATATAGGTCACAGTGACCTTCTCAAGATGTATCAATTAACACATTCATTAGCTTGATTTAGTATTAGGTTAACTCATTCACCCCTGAAGTTTCATAATGAACTATTCCAACCATTGAATAAGGAGCTAAATACAAAATCTAATTATAACCATACTCAGTAAAGAAAACATATAGTCACAATATCCTATATATACTTATATTACTCCTCTAGATGTATACACAGACAAAATTTGACGTCTGTGAGACTTTTAACTCATTCACCCCGGAAATTTCATAATGGACTATTCCAATCTTTAAATTGGAAGAGTTCAAATGTGTCTTCAGGGGTGAATGAGTTAGTCGTAGATAATGGAGCTGATATAAATGTACAAGCAAGAAGTATCCGACAGAACATAAAAAAAGCCAAAATTTATTTTCTTTCAAAAGAAACGTTCTACCTTGTAGCCAAGGAACATTTAACCTGCCCTGTTATACAATATATGTAGGGTTTTATTGGTTAAGGATTTTGAACCAGACGTTTTAAGTGCTCCACTTGAAAACTCGATAAAATGCATCAGCACCCATGCTTTGGCATTACAAAATGCTATCTGACATTCTGCTGCAAACTTCTTACCATATTACATTCCAAACTTTAAAAGATAATTAATGTTATATATTTCACGTTCTGAAGAAGTTATGTCGAATAGGTGAAGTATAAGGAGGCTTTCCTATCTTACATTCAATCATGAAGACACATACAGTCAATAAGACAGTATGGGCAAAACTTCAATTCCAACATGTTTGAGAAGACAACAAGGAATTTCTTCCATATCAGTGCTACAAAAGTTACCTCCCCTTATTATTTACTAGCTCAAGAGGTGGTTTTTAAGTGGCACTTATTTTGATCACCAAATCAGTAAGCAATCAAAGACCAGGATTACTTTTTTGAACAAAACAAGTAGAAAAATACCGTGAAATATCATGCCCAGTGATTTCTGCCTCTTGGGGACATAAATCATGTCAATCATTACTTGATGTCATTAATAGTCAGATGACATTAAATACTTGCGACTTCCTGTAAAACCAACACTACAATACACCTGTTAGACTCATCGATCACTTTAGTACCCTTAACCCTTCACCACTGTAGACCATAGCGCACTTATCCAGATGCATGGTAGAGTTTATTAAAGTTACATAGGGGTGAAAGGGTTTANACAATTATGAATAAAATGGACTTGGTTCATTATATTACTTTCAAAACTTTCAAAGGTAAACAAGAATGAATAGATTAAAAATAGTCAAAATGATTAAGAATAAGTTGAAAAGGCTTAAAAAAACTTATAGGACCTTGAATTTGCAACCAGCCAACAACTTTCTCAACTCCCTGGGGAGCATACAGTCAGTGCTGCCATCTCGGCGCTCACAGCTAGCATTCAACAATTCTAGCAGTGTCCAACCACGTACTCATTTACAGCTGAGTAGACTGGAACAAACGGAGTAAAGTATCTTGCTCAAGTATACAACACAGTGCCGTGCTGTGACTCGAACCCACAACCCTTCGGTCACGAGCCCTGCGTCCTACCACTAGACTACCGTGTCTCCGTTTACATACCTGTGTATCCCAATGCATGTATAACATAAATCCTTCAACGAAACAAATTTACAAAACAATCATTAACTCTTACTGCTTTTGGTCCAATTCAGAAATACTTTTGACATTTAAGGACTTTATTTGTTAAGACCAGATCATAATACTTAAAATATACAAAGGGCATGCCAAAAAAGGAACTCTTCCATTCTACTTCAATATGGTACTGACCAACTTCACCAATTTAGAGACAAATGCATATTTTAGACGGCAAGAAAAAAATGGTGAGATTTTTTAAAATAAAATCAAAATGAAAAATATTTGTACAGTGAAAGTAGAGGGCTGATTTGAAAAATGCTGATTTGAACAATCTTGTTGAATGGCTCAAGGTAATATCTGGTGGGAGTTTATTGGGGGTATAATAATAAGTCGAAAGGGTTGACTTATCATGATAGTGGCGATCCTGATAGCAATATGCCGTCTTGGAAACTGAACTATTGATGAATATTGCAATAACATTTTATACTATTGATAGTTTCAATAGTCAATAGTTTCACCTGTCAACTAGTGGTGGAAGACGGCTCAGAATTCCACTTGCTCAATAACAGAAAAAACGAAGGCGCCTTTTAAAGGCATTATATAAACATAGAAACGGACACAGATACAGACAGAGGCAAAGTAGTCGTTTGTGTAGGATTTTTAGTTTTGGTTTTATTTTTTTCCCCACTACTTTACAGCTAAGGTCATTTAAGGACCTGCCTCTCCGTGTTTGTTGTGCATGCGTGCATGTGTGCCGTAGACAGGGTATATTGGTGTACTTGCCTCCTTGTGATAGAGCGGATCTGATGGCGACTTTATAGTGCTACCTCACTGAAATGCCATGCCAAAGGAACCTGGCACTGCATCCCACCCGGTCACATTATACTTACAACGGGGGACCCAGTACTCATTGCCATTACCATAAATGCAGAATGTTAAGCAGGAAATAACAACTACCATTTTAAAGGACTGTAGTAATTGTCCTGGCCTGGGGACAGAACATTCAACATGTTTTACAGCCAAAAGTGAGGTATTACCAAGACAGGCACTATGAAATAAAAGGTAATCAGAGGTAGAAAGAAATGAAAAGGTCCCAAATACTGCAATGGGTGCAGACTTATTTCGGCTCCTTTGTGTCCCCAAATAGAGGGCAAAAAGTAAACTCCCAATTCTGAGGTTTCGTCATTAGCGGCCACTTACTATCATGCAGTGGGTAACAGCAGGTGTATTCATTTCTCGATCCCCAACCTGCAGGGGCGTTACAATTAATTTTCAAATACAGTGGTAACTAGAACCGTAAGCCAAAGGCTAACTAATACCCCCACTCCTATATAAAACAGAACTGTAAGCTTAAGGCTTACTAATGCAAAGCAATATAGTCTCCCACCAGTAATGAGTTAATCACTATTTTATATAAAAACAAAAAAATAAATTAACAGAAAAATAATCAAGTATTTCACACAAAGGGGCATAACTCCATCAAAAAAGGTCGAAATCCCAAATTAAAATGCCAGTGCACAACTACATAAGATACTGATCATTCATGCAAAGTTTCAATGAAATCCACCTGTTAATTAAGGAGGAGTTTTCCAGACAAGTATTTTGCAATTCCAGACAAGTATTTTGCAAAAAGGGGCATAACTCATCAAAAAGGGTTGAAATCCCAAATTAAAATGCCGGCAGACAGACAGACAGACAAACAGACAGGGTGATTCCAGTATACCCCCCTTACTTCATTGCGGGGGTATAACAAACCCCACAAACCCCACAGATCATCTACAATGAAATCAATCCGAACTATATATACAGCATCATTTGCTGGGAATTCTTCGATCATGAAATGTTTGTAAGAGACATTGGTAAGTGTTACACCACTTAAGTTCGTTGATAATCAAAACATTGTATTATTATAAGATATTGCGCACAAAGCAATCACCAAATAACATCACGGCAGCATCATTATGCGTGGACTTTGCTGTCAAACCTTAGTGAGAGACTTGGAAAATCTGATCATTTTAATGAGCTGATTACTATAGGTCACCTGTATCTCTGTACGGAGCCCTAATTATTTGATGGAAACTGATGGAATAGGTGTCTGAACAACCTACCACATCGTTATATGTCAAAGTTTGACAGGCACATGAAAAAAGAAAATAGAATTGCAAAATGGTGACACTTATCAAACTCAGGACTGAAACAAGAGGTGAGATATTAAGGTTTAAAAGTATGTAGAAAATTCCTACCTTCTGTTGTACAAGGCTGTGCCTCTGCTCCATGTCCTTGCGTTCTAGACTCGCTTTGGCACTTAACTCCTCAACCTGAAAGGCAAACATATCTCAATCAGAGCAAATGAAAGTAGAAATAGAAACAACACCACTGAATCTGGTACAAAATGTAATGTTTGATTTACATCCTACTTGCTGACATGTTTCGGCTTAAGAGCACAGTTACATGATGTTTGCAACTAGGGTACAATGGAAATATCTCAATCAGGTTATTATGTTTAAATATAGTACAACCTCATTTTGATATTCTATTATTATTCCTGTTGATACAGAACACAATCTCATTCTGATATTCTATTATTATTCCTGTTGATATATACAGAACACAATCTCATTCTGATATTCTATTATTATTCATGACAATATGCAGTGTAAACATTTATTTACCATATTATCTTTTCATTGTATTCATATAGCACTTAGAATGCAGTAGTATAAATATACTTATACTGACTAACAGCCAATGAACACAAATACAATATATGGTAGCTTTGTTTCTATGTGGAAGTATGTCTTCTTGCTGAGTGTTATAATTTCTGTACAGAAATAATCCAACAAATGTGAACACAGTAGAAAGCTAACTATACACACCCAATGGCAGACATGTAAGTTTTTAGGGATAAGTGCTTGTATAAAATCTAGCCATTTATTAGGAGACAGGACTATGGTTTGATGAATGAAAGTCCCGATACTTGTGACAAGGGAGATAACTATGGCAGCTTTTTTTTGCCATTTTTTGTTTGTTTTCCAATCAGTTCTAAAATTCAATATAAGAAACTAGGAACCAAGAGGAAAATTCATGTGGAAAAACTGATGGATGGACAGATAGACCACGGATGAAGGGTGTTGTGAGTTGTCCAAGATAGTGGGGTAAAAATAAACTTTATTTCTTATGTTGAATATATTTGCAGAAGCTAACAGATTTATTTCAGAATAAACTTGATTCAATGGGTTTCTTATGTTTAATATATTTGCAGAAGCTAATAGATTTTATTTCAGAATAAACTTCATTAAATGGGTATGAATTATGATCATTGGACTACCTCTATATCTTTGGCTTACCTGTGTAGCCACACATTTCATTTCTGGTTCAAATTCCTTGAATAACTCATGGCCTTGATGGAAGAATGTACTTTGAGCGTGCATAAATGATAACAGCTGAAAAAGACAACATGGACAATGTCAATTTTTTTCCAATTACACTGGTGTAGGTCACATAAACAACACTGTAATATCAAACTCAATGTGAGCTCGTAATGACAAGGCCTGATTATAGACATGATGGCATCAGGAAGAAAGCTGTTCTATTTATTGAATCATACAAAAATATGTAAAACTTTGAGCAAAATGTTAACTTTATCAAATTAATTAGGAAATATTATATGTTATCCTTGAAGCATTTTCATTTTACATTACATTGTTTTTCCCATTTGGTATTCATGTGCCTATGAACGCCAACTGAAAACAGTTCTTATACAAGTTCAAAAAGATAATTCCAGATTAATAATATTTTCATATGAGACTTGTATCATTATAAAACATGCATAAAAATGTCTGATTTTCTTTAAAATACTTACTGTTTCTAATATATCAAATCTCTTTTTAGAATGAAGAATATTGATCTGAAATGGAAAGACACCACATTTGTTATATGGTCAAAACGAATGATACTGTTTCTGTAAATACAAACAGACAATAAGGTGTCAAATACATGCAAGAATTTAAAATACATCCAGTGCTAAATGCTTTTAATTTGGTATTCCAAGCACAAAGTAACTGATGTTATATCTGAAAAGACTGACAACTTTATCAAGCATTTGAGTACCCTGTTATTTTTTATAATCTTTATTCGATAAGTTAATCAATTTTTGTCATTGAATTTTAAACAAGTACCGTGTATGTTCAGCATTGATCTTGATTTACTATTAGAAACTACAGATCTTCAAAACAATTTTGATCGCATATAGAAGTTTCCATTTTGTTGAAGGAAAGAAGTAGAAATAAAATAGAAGAAAATAGCCATGTTTGTTCAATATTGTTTCCTGTTATCATTAACATAAACCAACAGATGTTCTGGCATTGATAAAATCATTGTTACTCATGAACAGGAGACTTTTAATCCTTTTACCATTGTAGACCATAATGGACTCATCCAGATCAATGTATGGTAGAGTCTACTAAAGTTACCTAGGGGTGAAAGGGTTTACCAAACTTCATTATGCAATTGAACATTCTGGGCACAAACGATTTGTTTGAGGCAGAAGGAAATTTCTTTCTTCAATAAATGGGTAATGAGCTATGGGATAAACCAAATGTCCAAAATGTGAGAATACCTTATAATTATGGAGAAACTAATGTAATATTCACAAACATAATCTGCTTGTGGAAGCTAATAGATTAGAATAAAAATGAATCAACTATTAGACACAAATTCTAAAATATCACTTTTTAGGAATCCGATAAGTACAAGTTTGTTTTGTTTAGTATTGTTTAATGTCCAATCAACAGCTATGGTCATTTAAGAACAGCCTCCCCTGTGTGCAAGATGCATTCGTGTAGTGTATGTGTGTGTGTTTTGGGAGGCTGAATTATATGTTCGTATTTGTCTCCTTGTGATAACGCGGAACTAATGCTGACTTTATAGTGCTACCTCACTGAAACATACTGCCGAAGACACCCAGCAGGACACCCCACCCGGTCACACTATACTGACAACGGGCGAAAGCCTCACCTGAAATACATAGTCTAGAGATGCCAGAGAGAAGCCAGAGCGTTTGGCCTTGAGTTGGTTGGCAGCCTCCTCACATTCCAGAGGTTTGCTCCGCTGGACGCCAGCATTGCGTACCAGGGCAGAGTCCAACTCGTCACTGATCTTCTCAAAGTCCTTCTTCGAATCCTTCACCTTTTTAATATCACTGTAGCAAAAAATACATGTAAACTGAGTCATGTAATAATAAAACAGTGAACAATTTCTCCAACAAGAATGCAGAGTGTGAAATATTCCTGGAATATATAAGTAATGAGGTGGGGGACACTAAATAATTCCCCTTTATAACAATACTGCATATTGAGTTTTGTAAATAATTGAAATAATTTAACAATGACATTATTCATGAAATGGTATGAAAGTTATTTTATGATAAAATCAGATAATAAGCCAAGGGAGATAACCAAGTCCCATAAAAGGAAATAAATTTAGATCATTAACCCTTTCACCACTGTATACCTTAATGGACTCATCCAGATCAATGCATGGAAGAGTTTACTTAAGTTACATAGGGGTGAAAGGGTTAACTACAGTTTGTAAAACACAATGTATCTACACATACAGTGTACATTGTATTACAATGTATGCTATATATTCTTGACCTAGTCAATCAAATGCTTAACATTATACTTACTTTTTGATAAAATTTGCCAGGTTTTTACAAACAGAACGATTAGCTTGGTCCAACAGTATCTGTCAGGAAGAAAAAATAAACCATCAATTGATTACTTGGTAGAACAGTAAATACCCTCCAGGTGTGTAATGAAGTCTGTATCGTAACTGTTGTTTATGCATATTATTTGATGGTAGTTTCTTTGGTTGGGAAGATACAGAATGTCATTCGAGATATTTCAAGGTACAAGTAAAGATTTTAGGATTTCATCATATGCATGCATATACCTTTGAAGATTTTGGTATAGGAAACATAGTGGCCTGATTAAACAGAACTACATGTGTACAAATGTATAATCTGGTTATCTTTTAATCATAATTTTGCAGTGAAACTAGTATAACTGAAAGGAATGTATTTGATGCAAAATTTGATGAACAAGGTTTTGATTTTATTCCGAAATAAACTGCACTCAATTTAATGGTAACGATCTTGTGCATTCTTGATATAAACCCATGGTGTTTGTTTGTTGGAGAGGTTTTTACATCAGACGAAATCCAGGAGGAGTATAGTTAATGGTAAAGTACCTGGGCCCCACTTGTGTAAAACATCTCAAAGTTGCAGAAAATCTCAAGCAATGTATTGTCTATAGGAAATCTTAGACTTGAGGAAATCTTAAGCGTTGAGATGTTTTATACAAGTGGGCCCAGGTACATATTGCAAAGGGACTTAATCCATATATGACCTTCTTGATATGTATTAGTAAAATCAGCGTAATTTTTATTTTATTTGGTAATTAATTAATTTTATATATATCATACGATAAGAGACTCACATCAAGTCTTGTACTTACCGTAAAATACTTCAGCATTTCTGACATCTCATGAGCAAATTTATTCAAACAATTCTGAAAAAACAAAAATCAGCTACAGATAATAAAAGGTAGATTTTACACACAACAAAATCTTGTCAAATCAACTGATCAACATTTTTTAAACTGGACATTTAAAAGTTTCATAAACTATTTCATAATAAAGCAAAGAAAATTATGTGTTAAGCAATCAGTTTTGTTTTCTTTTTTCCAAACTTAAAAAATTGTGACTCAAAGGAAGTTAAGTATTAATAAAGATCCTTTTCTTCTAGACATCACAATGTAGCTAGAGTTAAACATTTTGTATATTAGAACACGAAGCATAATACACTTCAAGTGTTTTTGTATTATTAACCCTTTCACCCCTATATAACTTTAGTAGACTCTACCATACATAGATCTGAATGAGTCCATTATGGTCGACAGTGGTGAAAGGGTTAATCAACATTAGTCAATAATGCATTAACATTATGCACTCTGAATATGTAATTGTATGAACATTCCACGTCAGATTTGATAATTTAGGGTTTGTTCAGAAGTAGGATTCATGCATTTTTCAAGCATTTTAAGAACCAGTTAAATATTTTCAAGCCTTTTTAATGTGATAGACTTATACATAATTGACCTTACATCTTTAATACATTTTCAATTATACTATTTTTATTTTACAACAATTATGAAATACGACTTTTTAACTTATAGACTTGTGGAATAGTACAGGATGAACCCAGATTACTCAGAGGAAACCCATATGGTCAGGCAGGTGATCCTATATAATCGGGGAATCAAACCCAAGCCATCTTCACGAAAGACATGAGTACTATCCTGTTGTTTGGTGGCGCAGTGGATTATCACTCCTTTCACTAAGATGGCTGGATTCGATTTCCTGATCGGATGTGAAAAGTTATGGGGTCACCTGGTCCGACCATGCAGGTTTTCTTTGGGTACTCCATGTTTGCTACCATATATAGAACACCCTACGCACTAACATTCAGGCCAACAAGAGTAATTGATAAAATTTGATCTTATAACAGGATAGATTTTCCTTATAATTTCTCTAATTCATATTCTTTATCATGTCAGGTTTAATTGGTATCTGAATTAATTTTATTATTTGCTTAACAATCTTTTATTCATTTAATAATCATTTATTCGTTTAATTATCCTTATAATACTAATAAGTTTCATTTCTCTAACTCGATTAACTTTATGTACATGTACAACATTCACATCACAATTTCTCTGATTGGATTTTGTCTAAAAATATATTTTATCAAACAGTTTTTCCTAGTATGTAGTGCCCATGCTATTAGCGCTGAAAATTGTCCAAAAAAGAAGGAAATCTCTTAACAAGTTTGCAGTGAATTTCATATATTATTAAATATTAACAGAAATTTTGAAGAATTATTAAAGATCTGCACAAACCCTTACAGACACAATCACTATAAAAGCATTCTAGCACTATATTTAACCTTTAATTATATTTACGCAAATAAAAATACTATTAACATCATAATATAAAGGTTGTTTATTTTGAAATAACAACCTTATGTGAATTCTGCCACTTAGACATCAATGGTATATGTGAAAATGAAAAGACAGAAACAAGTTGAAACCAAGAATTTAAAAGATTCCTGAACGATATACACGTAGTGCAGTATTTTAAAAAAGGTGAGTTTCAGCCGAGAAAAGTGCATCCAGGTCTGAAAACTTTATTTAACACATATTACAGAATGATTATATAACCATATATGCCGACTATTGTATCACATACATCATATTCTAAGTTACTCCTGTAACGAGGATGAGTTGTTTATTCCTATTTCAAGATGCGTAAATGTAGAAAAAAGATAAATGTTTTTGAAAAGAAGCTTGGAAAAAAACTTGGCCAATGCAAGACAATAAAGGATCTGGGGTATTCAGTTAAAATTTGAATGTCTGTCTTGAAATATATTGTATGTTGTAAATGTTCAAAGATGAATTAGGATCCCCGGAGCAGAATTTGGGGGTGCTGCACCATGCTATTAGCATAAGCTCAATATATCTCATACATGTTAGACGGGTGAACAAACTCAAGACAGTATCACAGCAGTTCAATATATAACGAAGGATTCTACCTCACCAGTATTTGTCCTCTAGATCTACTTGGCTGTATCTCAATTACAGGAAAGCAAAGCATATTATCCAGTCAATCACAAAGTATACAGTTGAGTCTCATTAATCCAGCCACCACTTATCTGGTTGTCCTACTATATCCAGCCACTAAAAGTCAGGTTGGCCAACTATACCCAGCCAGTGTGTTTTAGGAAGGGGAGCATCCTCGATATCCAGGGGTTACGCTCACTTTCGCTCTCTGCACCCCTTGAATATGACATAGCAAAATCAAAGGCTCAGTGTGCGCCACCCTTGGGGATGACACAAGAAGACTAGTTTGATCCTTTGATGTACATCAAAAGAATCTGGCGATCACATAACGGTAAAACTTTCTGGCTTTGAAGACGGGTGTCGCTCCTTTTTAATCTTTAAAGGACAGGACTCAGCCGAGCGATTGGTCAGTTGTTTTTTTTACCCGACACCAATCAAACAGCTATCTTCGTGCCTTCAATTTTGCTACGACATATTCCAGGAGTGCAGAGAGCGAATGTGAGCGTAACCCCTGGGGTATCGAGGATGGAAGGGGAGGGGTTTAGCTTATTTCAGTAAAAATATGTTCCAGTATTCAAACACTCTCATAATTCACTAAACTGGAAGGTGGCTGGATCACTGTCCTGACTGTATACAGTATAGTGATACTGATTTTGTGTAACACTTGATAATGTTTGATCAGGATCTGAATTCTTCAAAAGAACATATATATCTCAAAATTTACGATCTATGGATGAAAGACGAATAACTTTAAATTTGTACTCTTCAAGCATGGAAATAGAGGTCCCTGCCTTCAAGCCAGCTGATCACCATTGAACTTACGTGATGAAGAAATGATAGTTAATTAGAGATCCTGTTTCTCTGAGAAACAAATTATATCATTTGTGATGTGCAAACGATTACAATGTTGGCATCAAAAGATAGTTAGAAAGCAAGCTAGTCAAACTCTTTCAAAATGCATGATACAAAATGAAACTACAATGTATTAGAAAATAAGGGAAATATTCAAAAGTTGATATTCTAATGTCTGTACTCACTTCTCGCTCATAGTGTAAGTGTGGGATTGAGCATAAGAATTGCGCTAAAATAACTTTTGCAAAAGAGAATCTTATTTTTTTCGAATCGTAATAATTTTTGAGGGTGCCATTTTTTTTTTTGATTATTAAACAGATAAGTCTCTCATTACTCCTTCCAGAAAAAACCTTTTGATATTTCCCTTGCTTAGATAGGACAGAAAGTTTGTACACATGAACATTCTAAAAAACAAAAATTTGGTGCAAACTGGAGCTAAAACTGGACTAGCCATCTCTCTGGTACTTACACACACTTTAGTATCATCCTGCACAGAGAAAGCAGGGAATTTGTCAGAGGGTTTTATATGTAATTTTATAGATAACTGTGTATAGAGATCTATGTAAAGGGGCACTGTATATATAAAGTTCTCAGTGATTGAAGGTGTCACTTTTAAAATCGTGGTGTATCAAGGTAAGTCTATTCTGTCTTTGCGTATTGCAGAGTTATCTTCTCTTGTGAGCAGGTATTGATGGTTCTGTTATTTGTTTGCGTCATCAATTTTTGAGAAAACAACGTAATTTTCTCACACAAACCAATGACGTAACAATCAATACCTGCTCACAAGAGAAGATAACTCTGCATTACGCAAAGACAGAATACAGATGTTACAGTGATTGAAGTTAGCTTTAAGGGCATATAGGTTTTAGGTCATAATACAGCAAGACCAGTTTGGATAAAGGTCACAGTTTATAATTCACTGTGTATAAAGGTCACAGTTTATAATTCACTGTGTAGAAAGGTCACAGTTTATCATTCACTGTGTATAAAGGTCACAGTTTATAATTCACTGTGTATAAAGGTCACAATTTATAGTTCACTGTGTATAAAGGTCAGTCTATAATGAAGAAAGAACAGTCAACTCCATCAAAAGTTCATAAATTAATCACGATGGTGAATTTAGTTGAATGAAGTTAAACTTAAAGTTACTTTCAATATAACTGTTTATAATATATCATCTGCTGATCTTTGTTAACAGCTGTTGTTATGCTCAAAGTTGTGTTATTTTTAGACTGGTGTTTTGGGGACTTTTTTTACTCATATACCAGGCGAGACACAATCACAGTATGTTAATAGAAGTTGAAAATGAGGTAGTGAACTTGAAAATGACTTAATGAATTTGAAAATAACTTTGTGAACTTACTTGAGAATTGTGATATAATAACAACATTCTAATAACCAAAATGCAGTGGTCAAAACAATCAATATAAAATTAGACTTTGTACTTCACCGATATAACCATAGTAACTGTCAGAAGACACAATCTACATATCAATACATTCTATGTCAAATCAGAATAAAGAAATCTGGTGTTATATCAAGAATAACAAAACTCTAAC
The DNA here is from genome assembly GCF_002113885.1 of Mizuhopecten yessoensis. Lineage (NCBI taxonomy): Eukaryota > Metazoa > Mollusca > Bivalvia > Pectinida > Pectinidae > Mizuhopecten > Mizuhopecten yessoensis. The sequence continues at coordinate 404,563 of NW_018407426.1, forward strand.
ATAGTTTGTAACTAATTTAAGTTTGCAATAAATGAAAAATCTAAAAAATATATTCTTTGATTTTTCTTTCTTTTCTTACCACAATCAGATCATCATCTTTGAAATAGGATGCCAGATCTCGTACCCCAATCACAAAGTCGCTGAAAACAGAAGTAAATTGAAATATCACACGAACATTTATTCAAAAGGAAATATGTGTTCTTGTGTGTATTTGCCAATTCTGATCACCCATATAAGTAAGTTATTTGAAACAGAATCATGAAAGCTCAAGTATTTGCAAAATTTCACATAACTGATCAATTTTACACAGGAGGGTGCACGTGATACATGTATATCTATCTGCATGCCAGTTTTATTGCAAATAAAGTAGATTTCCCTTTGCATATCCAAAAACTAAGATGTGACCGCCTTTATTTTTTGGTAATGTTTTTAAGCTGTCAATGTAAAATAAGACTAGATTTATTTTGTTCAATCATCTTCTCTTATTTTTATCCTTTATATTGTACACTGTAAAATTGATTTCCAAAACATAGTTTTATTTACATTATATGCCATATTGACTGAAATTTATAATATTCCTTATTTCATTTTTTTTTAAAATCTTACAATCATAGTGATATGGACTATAAATGGCCTTAAGCATGTTTTTGTCTAACCACTTTGGGCCAGGCTTTGGTGTCATAAAATTTAAATTTCCCCAAAGGGAAAGCATTGTTTAAATTAAGAACAATTCTACATAACTGCTATAAAACTGGAGCCAGTGGTGAGCTCATCAACTGGAATATGTAGATGGACTTTCTTGAAAATCAAATGTAATCGTACCTGCTTGCTCTTTTAAAAGACTTTCCAGTCTCTATCATCAAGGTGCACAACTTCACCATCTGAAACAAAATGGAAATCCAATGTAAGGATGACATCAACTTATTTACAAACAAAATGGAAATCTAATGTAAGGATGACATCAACTTATTTACAAACAAGAATTCCACGGAAGTGGATGTGTTGCCTGCGCAGGAAGCTGGGAGATTACGAAGAAATAGATACACTTTTCATTTCAAGAAATAATATTAAAAGTAAGCAATAATCATAGATTATGTTTTTGGATGGCATAATTTTGTTATATAATCTGTTATTCTGGGAAGAATACTCTGAGTTTTAAGGAACTTGCTATGGATGCTCATTGTCTCAATTCCAAGTTTAATTTGTATGATTTGTCGGATGGTTTCCCATAAATAAATGAATAAACTTGTGGATTATGATGCTAGTGTTGTCGATAACATTTGGAGTAAGACGGCATTTCAGAGGTATACACGGTGAGTCAAGTGGTAGATCGAAGCCATCCAGTACACAGTTTTAGTGAAGTTTCTATTTATAGTAACAGTGACCTTTGACCTTCGGACCTGAAAAGCAATCCCAAGCAAGCACTTTTGTAAGGAAGCACTGCATGAAGATTGAGTTTGACCGGCCCAAGGAAACTCAAGTTATCACACGAAAACAGATTTTCTATTTATAGTAACAGTGACTTTGACCTTTGATCTTCGGACCTGAAAAGCAAACCCAAGCAAGCACTTTTAGTAAGGAACCACTACGAGAAGTTTGAGTCAGATCGGCCCAAGGAAACTCAAGTTATCGCACGAAAACAGATTTTCTATTTATAGTAACAGTGACCTTGACCTTTGACCTTCGGAACTGAAAAGCAATATGATCAAGCAAGCACTCTTGGTAAGGAAGCACTGCATGAAGTTTGAGTTTGATCGGCCCAAGGAAACTCAAGTTATCATACGAAAACCACTGTTAGGACGCCGACACCGACATAGCAATACCTACTTGTGTCACCAGCTTTTCGCAGGCAACACAACAAAATGGAAATCCAATGTAAGGATGACATTAACTTATTTACAAACAAAATGGAAATCAAATGCAAGGATGACATCAACTTATTCACAACTTTTCTAGTTTTGAAAGCCAACTTTTCAGATATTACTGGATTAATTTCCTTGGACTATTTTTCAATGCATGAAATATCAAACTTTTGTTGATCTTCGCAATGTTTCTTACAAAGATATGGGGAACAGTGAACAAAGGGACTTAACTCTTTATGTTGGCGTATATACGATTCCCATTTCAGTATGCATGAAATACTCTTTCTACCATGAAGGTACGTAATACTCACAAGCTAAATTTGGCAATGGTAGGTGTCAGAGCACATGAGATATACGCCCCACACGAAGAGACTGACTGGCTTACAGACAGGAAACCTATAGCTCACTTTAGTAGTACTGGTGGGGGACTAACTAGTATTATTTGTACCTTACTTATTATCCGACTTCCTCATTCAGAGGGGAGGGGTGATAATAAGTATACACATTAAAATACATAAATTACCATGGAAACAATTATCAAATACTTTGGGACTGGGGACTGGGATGAACTGGGTAATTGAGATAGGCAAGGTAGAAATGACAGAGACAGACTCTACAGTATAACACCAAACAAAATCCTGAGTACCAAGGTGTACAAAAATTCTGAATGTAACATAAACTGTGGTCCTAGAATACAAATTATTCACTATGCACTTAAACATTTCAACTTTCAAGTCACAATATTTGATTGACATGAAATTTGGCTAGCCATAGATAGACGGCCATGGAATGCCTTAAGCTTTGACCAGGTAGCTGACAGTCTAGAGGTTGCAGGTCAAAGGTTCAAACCCTGGTCCATCCCTTTCATTTTCCTCTGGTGCTATATATCTGGCACCCAAGTGAATATACCAACAACAAGTAGTATAGCAGCCCATGATGCATCTCCAGAATTAATGATCATCTAGAATAAGTAAGTGGACTGAGTCGATAGCTGGTAACTGCCTGATACATTTGTCCACTCCATTTACAAACTTACTCTTTCAAGATAGAATAAGCAAGTGGACCGAGTCGATAGCTGGTAACTGCCTGATACATTTGTCCCCTCCATTTACAAACTTTCTCTTTCTAGATAGAATAAGCAAGAGGACCGAGTCGATAGCTGGTAACTGCCTGATACATTTGTCCACTCCATTTACAAACTTACTCTTTCTAGATAGAATAAGCAAGTGGACCGAGTCGATAGCTGGTAACTGCCTGATACATTTGTCCACTCCATTTACAAACTTACTCTTTCTAGATAGAATAAGCAAGTGGACTGAGTCGATAGCTGGTAACTGCCTGATACATTTGTCCACTCCAGTTACAAACTTACCCTTTCTAGACGTGCTTCTAGGATCTCCAAGTCCCCCTCGGAACCTTCCAGGGAGGTCCTGAAAACAGAAAAGAAACTGAACATTCAACATAAATTCATTTGTATTTTTGGACCTCTAAGTCACCCTCGGAACCTATGACAAGGAGGCATACAGCAGAAGTACTTTCATGCAAACAGATACTTACTGTACATTGTACCATGCATGCATATGAACATTTCTTAATTTGAGTCACTGGGTCATAAAAGTTGTGTTTGTGGTTTAAATTTGAGTTACTGGTTGACCATATATTACTAGTATTTGTACTTTTGGGACACTTGGTTGGGAATGTATTTTGCTTCTATTTGAATCATTAGATTGAGAAAGTTTTTTTTTGCCTTTGAGTAATTAAGTGGGTTGAACAAACTTAGTGATGCTTAGTTATCCACTGTATGCTTTAGGCTATAGCTACATGCATATGTATACAGGTCCATGACATTTTTAGGCAGCAGTCAAAGGGTCTGTCACTAAGCAAAATTATTTGTTTCATGTTTGTGCTTTTCTGTTCATCAAGGGGGTGTCTGGATAAGGACTTATATTAATTGTACAATATAATAATGTCAGCTTGCATTAATTGAAGAAGATATGTATATTTTGTCATCAAATGAAGATATTAAATATTTAATACCTGTGGTAATTTTGTACTTGTTAAAAATTTTGACCTACAAAAATCTAAAAAATATCAGAATATGTATATTGTGTCATCAAAGGAAAATATTGATTTTTTTTTGTGTGTGTATGTTCCTCAAATGCAAGTACATACACGTTTGTATACATATATACAATGTACATGATGATGTTCAGTGTATGACTTAAAGCTTGTGATGTACCGGTTACCTATGACCAGGAAATGAGATCAACCTGCTTCCTATAGAGCTATATCCCTGCAGCTCGAGCTCTGATTCAGTGACTTTAAAGGTCAACGTTTTACACTAATATAAAACCGGTCTGCGTCCAACCTTATATTACTGATCATGAGTCACATACATGTATGTAACCCCTGGTATTATCTGTCAATTAATATATATATACAGTGATGCATAATAAGTCTTCCATGGTACATCATTTTCCTTTTAACAACTCTTTTATTTTATTTTCATCCCATTTTGATGAAATAACTTATGCACAATGCTAGCGAACTATTCAGACTCTATAAATAATATTGATATACTATTCATTTTGTCCATTTCATTGAGATATCACTTTTTTGCACTTAACATTGCTCTTTTGATTATTTCCTAGCTGGGGAAGCTTACAAGTTTAATTCAATTAATATTCCCCAGGTTGGGTCCCCATCTTTCTTCACTTTGATTTATTCCTTAAAAAACAATAAGTTTTGCTCCATTCCCTTCCCTCCTGATCTTCGGTTCCCTAGGGGGACACTTAATGGACCTGCTTATTTTTAAAAGTTAACTTTTAGAAGGAAGGAAAAAGACTGCTCTTAACTATAATATCCTGTTTTTTTCTGACTTTTTGGGGTTTCTTTTAAGTTTTAATGTTCTTGTAAGGTCTTATGAAGAAAATTAAATGCTAAGTTTCAAAATTTTGTATTGTATTAAGCTAAAATTTATCAGGCCCATATTGAAGTTGAAAAATATATACATGTATTTATGGCCTAATTCCTTACAAGAGCTCTTTATTCAAATTAGGAAAATTCATATCTGCTACGATTAATGATTATAATTACATGATGCTAGACTTGAATTTCAATTTTTTAACATTGAATTACCTATGCTCAATATATATATCAAAATATTACTTTTTTGCTATAAGACATACAGTACCCTCATTCCTATCAAACTAATCATGTGATTGTCACTCAATTAGCAGATGAAATTACTTTTGCTACTTACTTTAGTATAAATATTGACTAAGTTTTAATAGAATCCTGCAGTAATATGAACCTGAAAAAGTGATATTGACCAAGACGAAGCCAAGGTCTATATCACTTTTTCAGGTCCATATAGATCATATTTACCAGCACAAAAGCTATGTTTTATTATATGCTTCAACAATAGAATTTGTATTGTTCTGGAAAAAGTGTAAAATTAAGCCAGGGTTGAATCCAACAGTTCAGCATCGTAGCCTACGAAGACATTGTCAGGGTACTTTTCCTTAAGATAAGCATGTAGGACACGCACTGCGTGTTTGGTTGCTTTTTTGTGTTAACAGCTTCTTTATTTACGAGTAGGTTTTGGAAATTTTCAGATGCTAGGGAGGCGAAGAGTTTGCCAGCAGTCATCTTCTTTTTTTGTCTAACAGATCGCGTTCAGGTCTAACTGCGCATCCACTGTGACAGGTTGCGGGGAATTTCCATTAAGCCTATATTTAGAAATTGATATTCACTGGATAACCAGTCTACATGTGTTTTTGAGGACTTGTCACGTGTATAGGAACCCTGGCAATGAGACCGCAACAAATTTTCAAGCACATAATAAAAGTCTTTCTTGGGGCTCCCTGAGCTGGGGGGCCATATGTTAATGATTGCCTTCATCTGATCATTATTGACCAACAAAAATTTGCCCTACTCAAATAATTTTATTGGCATTTTCTATTATGACCAAAATATATATATTATAATTATCAAACAGTGGAGATAGCAAGATTGTTTTACTCTGCCACCAATACCTTATACATATATATATATATAAAATCATAAATTGTAGTGGAACTATAGACCGGGTTGATCGTCTGTGAGCAGGTAGCTAGAGCATTCATCTAGACTTTGGAGGGTCCTGGGTTCGAAACCCGGCCTTGCAGTGTATTTTTCTGCTCCTTCTACTCCTACTACCTTTGGATTCCAACAAAAGATACTGACAGAAGGTGGTATAGAGTCTTGAGTCTTTGGGGGAGGAATGTAACGACACTAGACTGAGTTGATTGTTGGCAACCAGGAGCTCAATTGGTAGAGCATCTATCGAGAGCTTGGAGGGTCCTATAGGTTCAAACCTTGGTATGGCCATGCATTTTGGGGAAAATGAAGTTATTTGGACATGTCAGTGTTTTTATTTCCTTAATTTAGAACAGTCTATTCTTTTATACATTAAAATTAAGTCCCTGCAGGTAGGGCGTAAGAATTGTTACCCTGCTAGCGCTGCCCCCATGGCATGATCATAAGTGGGGACTTTTTGGGATCTTGTCTTTTCTTTTCTTTCTAAACAACTTTCTTCTTCCTAATATAATGTCCCCCTTGACAATGCCTCACTTTTGGCCTGTAGTTGACCGTTTGCCCCTGTTAGGAAGGCTTTGGGTTCTGTCTCCATGCGGAGACATACCAGAGTCTGTAAAAATTGTAGTTTCTACTCCTGCTTAATGCTCAGCAATTTAGGAGTGGAACGACTGGTTCACCCGTTGTCAGTATAATGTGACCAAGTGGGGTGTCTTGCTGGGTGTCTCTGGCAGTATGTTTCAGTGAGGTAGCACTATAAACAAGACAAACAAGAACATATTGCAGCCCCTCAAAACACACACGCATAGATCTTGCACACAGGGGAGGCTGTCCTCAAATGACCATAGCTGTTGATAGGATGTTAAACAATACTAAAGGAAACCAAACCAAATTTTATAAATATGGAAAATAAAGCATTATTTCTATTGAAATTGGGAAAACATTCCTGATCAGTTTTTGATCATTTTGGGAAAATAAGACACTTTTTAATAGCTAGGGGAAACTGTTGTTTTTTTGCAGTGTGTTTATATCTTCCTTCTACAAAAGATTGAGATCAATACTATGTATATATGTGTGTGTTGTACTGTTCGTTGATTCATACTATTTACATGTATGTATTTATATATAGCTGTAAGAGGGTAATTGGGCAATGTAATCAGGAACCAGCTGGATGTAGGAAAATAATTGCCAATTACCCACATTCATCATTTACTTATGTTCATCAATTTCCATAAATAATTATAGATAGTATATATGGAACACAGCCAGAAATTATTCATGATTGCGTTTCATCAAATGCAATGATGTAAACCAAGTTATTATATTTTTAATATACTTACAAAAATGTTCAAATAACTCTACTACCTACAATTTATTCTTGTAGGAATCATATATTTCTATATTAAAAAACGTAAACAAACATACGTAAAATAGTGAGTTACTTGAAGGTAACGAAATGAATCGAGGAAGGTCAACACTGAAAGGTTTTTGACATCCAGCTGTAGCAACCGATGCTGACCGGGCACCTGCATCAACACAGCATCTTACCTGAATTTCGGCGAATCCTTGAGACATTCTCTGAAGTCGATGGTAGGTCTCATTATTTAAAGTGTAAATGTTCAGATAAGTGTAATATTTGACGCCAATTGTGTCTTCATTTCCAAGTTCTCGATAATACTAAACTCTGACTAAGTTCATTACTTGACGCCTACTTCCATTTTAGTTTATTTTCAATGGCATAGGGGGCGCTGTTTAATAAGGAAGGAATATTTCATCGTGATATGATGCCGAGTATAAGCTCTGGTCAAAAATGTTTGTTCATTTCGGAAAAGAAACGCTTTCAAAGAAATGTGGTAGACAAATAATGTTTAAAATATTGATAAAATCATAAATTTCAGTTTTGAGGCTATGTATGTTCGGTACATTTTGGATGGTTTCATTGTCAATTGAAAACGTCCGAGAGCATTCGAGTGTCTTTCCATATTTGGTCGTCGGCTTCCTCCATCTTTTAGCAAACGTCAGTCTACCGGCTTCGGAACACAACAAGGTATGGTTTGTAGATTAATGTATATTCAATTTCAGAATTTTAATAGCGGAAAGTTTACTGAGCTATGCAATAACAGCATAATAATGTCCATACGGTGAAAATGAGTGTTAATTCGACTGTCATTCATTTCGTATGCAAAATGTTGTGACCTTGAGGAGACCCTCCACAGTTTCCGACCTTGACGGTCGGTCACCTGCACTTGAACTTGATAAGTGTACATGCTAACTCACACACAGTTACTTGTAACGGTTACAGCAAGAACATTCTCCTACGACTAAGGCTTTAAGGTATGACTTCTCTTTAGAGCTGTAATATTATAAATATAAAGCATCGACGATATAATTTATAATATTTCTGATACCTGTTATTTTAAGGTAATAAGTAGAGTGATACCTGGAAAGATCATGCACACAGATTTTATCAGTCCTTTTAATCTACGATGTGTAAATAATAATTAATACTATTGTGACAATTAGACTAATTAGATATATTTAATGTACGTCATACAATGTTTGCCATTCTTCGCGCACTCCATCAATGGTATCATCAACAAATCAATTAATGAAATGCAGATGAATAACATCGTTACAAGCCATAGGCTTTCCATTGATGTGCTACCTATGAGATACCTAGCTCCAAAGCATGCAAAGTGTTCACAGACATCACCTATTGAACAAGCTCACATTTTGACCTCCGCAGTCAAAAAATAGGTTATCCTTACTTCAAATTAGATTTGATATAGTTTTTGATGTCGCCTATCTACAGACTTCATTAATATTTCTCATAACATTGTCACGAAACCTCACATAAGTCTTGCATGTTCACGTACATCACCTATTTGACGAATTCATATTTTGACCTTCTGTGATAAAAAAAACAAGGTCACCTTTAATTTACTATAAATTAAATTTGATAGAGTTTCTTATTTGATTGCCATGTACACATGTTCGTTCACAAAATATCACTTCATGAGTTGCGTTTTGACCAAAAAATGGATCATCGGACGTTACTTCATCGTTATGACTACTCATTTGACTACAATTCGACACATCATGGGCACTAGTCGCTACATTGTTTAATTTGATTGAAGTGCTGTCGGGAGACACAAAATACTAGGGTAGGTAGCAGCAGCCAGATTTTTTTTTTATTTGATCTTACTTATGTAACACTTATGTAAAACAACAGATTGTAGTGTAATAATTGACACTAATTGTAAGAAACTTATCTGATATTTACTTCAGGACCACCATGTCGGAAATCACGAAAATCCATGCTCGGCAGATATTTGATAGTCGTGGTAACCCTACAGTGGAGGTGGATGTCACCGTGGCAAATGGTAGGTTTAATTTTACATCATTAAATGTATCAAGTAAGGGTGAGGATAACAGAAGAGTCATGTAATTTGTTTCTTTAAATTAACCATTTTATCATAATATGGAAATCCTGCAGGCTGGTGCCATAAAAAGTGTGTCAAGATGATATGTTACATCCTATTGTGTACCATTACACTTGGAGTTGTTCTAATTAGAAAATAAGTAGATGTTACATCGTGTAGCGTTACAAAGGGCTGGAGATTGAAACAATATATACAATTTAGCTTTAGTTACTAATGATAACAGGGAGATACCTCATGTATCATTATAATTACTGTGATTTAGAAGTTTTAGCCAACCATTAGTCACCTTTATCAGTGGTTTGTGGTCCATCCATTAACCACCTTTAAACAATCTTGTTAATGTTATTAGTCCCCCACAGGATCGCGGGGGGGGACTATAGGTTTGCACTCCGTCCATCCATCCTTCCCTCCCAGAATTTTTTCCTGGACATATCTTCTTTACTAATTCACCTGGAGTAACCAGATCTGGTTTACAACAACATCTTGGTATGGCAAAGTGCATAGTGCAAGAATTAGGTCACTGTGACCTATGACTTGACCTTTACTTTTGAAAATGTTTGTCCGGCGGTATTATGTATCGGAATACTTTCCTAACAATAGATGTACTTCCTAACAATTTTTGTTAAATATAGAAATCATTACTGGTGGGGGACTCTGGATTGCCTTGCAATACTTCGCCTTGTTTCTCAAGAAGAATGTGACAAAGCTTTCTAAAATTTCACACATTAGTTCACTTTGGTCTATTACTGTACATAACCAGTATTTCATTTTGAAACAGCTAGATTGGAAAATCTTAATGACACCCATCCTTGGTCCTTTGTTTTGCATGTTTATCAGGGTTCTGAGTAGAATTTAATAAGTATATCTATTATTCATAACTTCTTTTCCTGCTTTGTCTTCCATTGTAGGTCAGATGTTTAGGGCAGCTGTACCCAGTGGTGCCTCCACGGGTATCTACGAGGCTCTGGAGCTGAGGGACAAAGATCCCAAAGAATACCATAAAAAAGGTACCTTTATTAGGCATGTGGTTTAGTATGGAAATTATATATATGATATTTGGCAACATTTTTTTTTTAATTATTAGAACGTATATTAGCTAAAAAGATTGTTTATGATAAATAATAAATGAATTGGAGTATTACAATTCTATTTGTGTTTGGTTTTTTAGCCCACCATCATCTGATGGTGGACTATTCAAATCACCCTGCGTCCGTGGTCCGCCGTCCGTCGTCCCTCCTTAAACAATTCTTGTTATCAGTATTTCTCGGGAAGTACTAGAGGGATCTTTCTCAAATTTTATATGTAGGTTCCCCTTGGTCCCTAGCTGTGTAGGGCAACTTTTGAGACTGATCGGATAAACAACATGTCCGACAGGCAGCCATCTTGGATTTTGATGGTGAAAGTTTGTTATCACTATTTCTCACGAAGTACCAGAGGGATCTTTCTCAAATTTTATATACATGTGGGTTTCACTTGGTCCCTTGTTGTGCAGCTGTGCCTGAAATGGACGGTCTCTCACTTGCCTATGGCGATTAAAGTCTTGCTCGGGTGACCAAAAGTTGTCAAAAGTGAATAGTCCCTTCCACGTTAACTGGGGGCAGTACATTTTTCAGTTGTCATTACTTCGATTTATATCGAACTGTCTGTGAATTAGAAAATGTGATGATTTTCTATATAAATACTGCTAGGGTGTCTTCTTGGAGGTGCAAGTTTTGTGTATTTCTTTTTGGAAGACCTGAATAGAGTGGATCATGTCAGGTTTTAACTAGGGTTGAAGAATTAAAAATATAGTTTTAACTAGGGTTGAAGAATTAAAAATATAATGTTTTATTCTGTTCTACATATAACAAACATTGTCATGTTAAATGCAATTTAAATGTGCTGAAGCATTGTGTTAAATGTTGTGGAAATATTTCTTGCCAAAATTATTTGGGCCATCAATATGTCATTTGGGCCAGTGCTTCAAATTCTTTACTCGCCCCAAAATTTGTTTTTGGGCCAGCCAATGCAGGTTCCCCACTATCCTTTATTATTCATGTTTACTTTTGAAACTGATCAGTTAAACAAAATTGCCCACCGACAGCCATCTTCGATTTTTGACATTGAAGGTTTGTTTTTACTATTTCTCACCAATAACTTGAGGTATCTTTCTCAAATCTGATATGTAGGTTGCCTTTGATCCCTCGTTTTCCATGTTATATTTTGAGACTGATCATAAACACAAAATGGCTAAAGGAAGAACTAAACAGATCTTTCTCATATTGCAATTATCAATTCTATTTCTTTCGCAATAAGTACTGTACTAGTAAATATGTGAAATGACAAACTCACTTTGATGGTTGGCTTTCATACACATCAGTATTAAGTTTAGATCAAAAGTTACTTCAAGGTGCATTTACTGTTAACATGACTCGATCAAACAGATTAGAGGATAGAAGAGAACTAATGAAGATGGTACAATGGTGGACGCCAAGATCCCTCTGGGATCTCTTGTTTTGTTAGGTCATGAATGTGTAATTTTTATGTCCTTTCATGATGTGATGTATGTGGTGTCAGTTTGTAATTTTCAACTCAGTACAATGTCTTAGTATTATTGCAAATTTGCACAGCTAATTAATGGATGGTTGGACAGCAACATCACAGTTCACACTCAAATTCAGTGTTATTTCAACCTCGTTATTAACTTCAAATCCCAATAACAAAAATATTGACACACTTTATTTGAATATATATAATGTGATCACGATTGTCAGCTGGAACCTGTGATAGGAAAAGATGTGTTCAATCCTTAAACAGAGTTTATGTTGTCAACTTCTGAAGTTCTTTTTTCATCATATGTACAATGTACAGAAGAAAGAACAGTTGCAATACTCAATGTACCAAACAGTCCTCCCTTAGATTGGATTCCCTGCTCTATATGTGCAGTATTTACAGATTGTAATGTACAAATCATATTGTGGGTCTCGTTCATTTCAGGAGTATCTAAGGCAGTGAGTAATGTCAATGACATCATCGCTCCAGCCCTGATCAAGGTAAGTATCAACAAAAATCAGAAACAGGGGATATTTAATGGTTGCCTGTTGCACATCTTGTATATTTATTAATGTTCATATATTTTTTTTGTGGCTGATAACCGATAGTTTCATGATAAGTGTGATAAAAGTAATCTATCACAAGAGTGAACTACGATATTCATTAGGAAACAATAACATTTTAAGCTCATCTGCAACAAAGGACTATGCATATGTTGATTTTATGCCAAACTGTAGTGTCTGTCCTTTGTCTGTCAACATTTTCTTCAAATGATGACTTTTTCTTAACAGCTGATTGAAGTAAAGTGGAACCCACTTATTATTATATCAAAGATTAGGATAACCCACTTATTCTAATATTTTTTCCATGTACCAAATTTTTCTCTATATAAACTAAATTTAAAACTGTTCACTGTCATATCGTCAAATGTGGGACCCCGCTTATTATCCCCTCGCAACGAAAATTTGAGTGGATATAGGATTCCACCTGTACGTGTGTTTAAGTCTTTGTCATCGCTCTAGAGACTTCATTCCTCAACAGAATTTCATGAAACTTCATACAAGGGTGTAGTATGACAACATCATTTGGAATGGTAATGCCTTGACCAAGATCGCTTTTCAGGTTACTGCGTGAAAGGTCAAGGTCACTTTTACTATTTTTAGGAAATGTTTGTCATCGCTCTAGTGACTTCTTTTCCTCTTACATGTCAAAACGCTTCTGCTTTTGTCAACCAAAAGTTTACAAGCCAAACCAGAAAAGAAGGTTGGTAACTGACTTTTGACCCCACTTAAATCCGCCATCACATCTCAAAATCAACTAAAACTATACATTTTTTCGAAAGTTACATATCTGAGATTTCATTCAATAAAAACTGTGTCAATATATTTACATGTTTAAATAACACAGAGGCACTGTTTTTAACAGGAACAAGTTTTAGGTAGGGATTACATTCATATGAAACACGTTTTGATTGGCTGATTTAGTTGTGCGTGTCCTAAAGAGACAAATTCATACAGCTGCCAGGATAGCACTGGGGTCTAGCCCCACCCTTGAAGATTTCTAAATTCATCCCTGGGTCATAACTTTGAAACTGTCGAGTTCCCAACCCCATAACCATAAAATACAATTGCTTGGCATGAAGAGACAAACACAATCATGTTAAACAGGGGTCAATGCTGAGCACTATATTGGATCCAAATATTCTACCAGGATTAATCTAGCTCTGTGATCTTATATGCTTTACTACTTTCAATGAGAAAAAATTGCCATCACTGCTTCAATATCCAGGTGAGCAATACAGGCCCTCTGGGCCTCTGGTCTATGTATTTGCTTACCTTGTCCTTAGGGTCATTTGAGACTATGTAGTGTGATGTGTGTCATCTGTTCATCTGTTTATCAAGTATAAACATTTTGATTTAAATGGCTTCTTGTAAATAACCAAAAGGTATTTTCTATTCTACTTTTTAGGCAAAGCTTGACGTGAGTGACCAATTCAAGGTTGATCAGTTTTTAATTGACTTGGATGGTACCGACTCCAAGAGTAAGTCTGTCCTGCATCAAGAATAATCCTGGAGGGGGCTATTGGCCCCTTAAAACTGAAATTGACCCCTCCATTTTCCAATTTTCTTTTAATTTTACACTGAATGGACCCTCCAAAATATAAATTGGCTAAAAGTTGCTAAATGGCCCACTGCTCTCAAATTCCAGGATTTTCCCTGCTGGTATCAATATACATGTCATCTTTTACACCTTATAAGCTCATTTGCTTGAAATGATCATTTATTAATATAATTCTATTTCTATATTAATGTAGTTAATATTCCAAATTTATTCCTTATTTCATAAAAGTTGGCTTTTCCTTTACCCAGTATTTTCATATTGAATTATACTGTAAAACTTAATATAAAAAAGCAATATCAATGTACTGAAGTATATACATATTAATTATATAGATTTTCAAGGAGTATATTATCATTGTATATATTATCTGTATATTCTATTTGAGAGAGAAAGTTGTCCTAAAAAATACTTAAAATAAATTCTTATCATCCAGTCATCAATAACGCTTGATGTCCTACACTGAACAGAATTTAATACTTCAGTATTGTTTGTGTAAAAGTATTTGGTTTTGGTTTGGTATTGTTTAACATCCTATTAACAGCTATGAATATTTAATGACGGGTGTAAAAGTAATATAGAAATCAAAAAGTAAAGTTTATAAAAGAAAATCAAAATGCATTGATTTTTTTGGTTGAGTAACCAAATAAAGTAGCAAGAAATATTTTTTTTCTGACTATTGATGTTCTTCAAATCATAAAAAAATGATCGTAAATTGATGATGAATCACTTTAAACAGGCAAACTTGGAGCCAATGCTATCCTGGGAGTATCATTGGCTGTGTGCCGAGCTGGAGCCGCCAAAAAGGTAACATCTGCATCATGCGTTTTTATTTTTTTTAAACTTAGGCTACTTTTAAAAAAAAAAAAATCCACGACTTATTGGTATGGCAAACAATCGCAATTAAAGATTTTTTGTTTGTTTTGTTTGTTGGGTTTTTTTGTTCAGAAAATAAATAGGAAATACTCCCAATAGAAATCATATGAGGTGAAAGGGGGAGACCCTTTCCCACAAAATTTGTTTAAAGAATGATTTTGCTTTGATTTATTTGGGAAAAAAATCTGTTAAAAAACACATAAATCTCTAATGAAATGTCGAGCGGTGCATAGACGTTGTCAAACAAATAGTGGTTGGTTAATATCTTCCAAAAACAAAATTGAATGACAACGTTTTACCAAATGTCTTTTTATTTACAATTTAAAATTGAACTAATGATAGATAGGTCAACACAATAATAATTAATCACAAGTAAGGGGATTTTCCCCCCTTAAATTCCTATCATGTACGAAAACCTCCAGTTCACATGACTCAATTTTTGGACCGTAGAAATACTTTAGTTAGGAATGAGAACTGCTTCCGAATTATATAAAATCTGTAAATCTTAAATACAGTCGAACCTTGTTATCTCGAAGTCGACGGGGTCGTGGGAAAACTTAGAGTTATCCGAGTATTCGAGTTATGCGGGTTCATATATTTGTTATGAAATTTGCTGTTGGGACATAGCACTAGCAGTTGTTGGTTTTATTAATAGTTAATGCTTTTAATCATATGATAAATGATATACGTAATCAATATAACAAATACAGCTATGTAATTTTACAATAAACACGCTTACAAAAATAGAGTAAGTTATTTTAGAAAAACGTACTTTCGTTTTTAAACGCGGTCAAAACGGTTGGATCATTTTGTGAATTCATTATTAAATATGGACGGGCCTAGTGATTAAATGTTGTTTTTGGCTAGTATAAATCTTGGCAATGATATTGGAGCATACGCATAGTTGATTCTGTAAATGAAAACACAAACAAATTATATCGTACATGTGACACATTGACTCATTAAAGCCAAATATGACACCTGACACCTCCTCAACTCGATGTAATCAACAGCAATTATCGTTTTGTTCTTAAATCTCTCGATCGACTTTCAAAGCCATACTGGCTCCTGTAAAAACATGAACCGGTAAAGCTGTCCTAGGTTGTGATTTTAAATGTGGAACTCTTTTATGCATGACGACGCTTTGTGACCAATTTTCCGGTTTGCACTGTCGTCTGTTTAGGTGTACAAATCATTAAACGGACTCGCAGTAAGTACAGATTACTGTTGATCAACATTGATGCAGTT